>NC_091286.1:159350428-159665534 GCF_032444005.1 Ranitomeya imitator
AACAGCACAGTTCAAACACAGAGACATCTACTTATCTGCATTCTTCAAATCAGCAGCACAGTTCACACAGGGCAACGTTTCCTCTACTTTCCCTTCCTCTGCCACTCTGCCATACAGGCAAACTCCAGTATCTCTGTCATTTCTCTCTCTTTACTTTCAGCGTTCACAGCCGTACCTTTAGCCAGACTCTCTCCTGTCTGCACTTTCTTTTTCTCTGCTATCCAGGCAGCATTTTTGGACAGTTCATGTCCCATCTATACCTTCAGCATCACCAGATCCCTGTCAGCCCCTTGTCCGGTTCCAATAGGGAAAGGTACTGGGAATGCCATCTCAGCTGCTCCCGCTGGATCCTTCTTGGGGATTGTCCTGTTGAGCTGGTGTCCGACTGCACTATTCTTCAGCCGGGAGGACCCTTACTGCCATCTGCAGACTTATCCCCCACAGCCTGTAACTGTCTCACTGTATGCGTTCTGCCCCTTGCGAAGACTGTCTGGTGTCTGACAGAATCAGGAAATGTCTGTCCTATATCTCCCTGCTCTGTGCTGCTCTGCTCTGTGCCCTTCTCATCTACTTAACTCCTTGCTGTCTGTGCCCAAACTAATACTCTTATCTATCCTATTCTCTATCTCTAATGTGCCCCATCTACTCTAATCCCACTATGGTCATATACTGTCCCTAAGTTTACACACAGTACATAACAAATGCATCACATTACAATACATGACACACATTAATGAACATTAGGGAACCGACATTACATTAGCATAAGTGATCATGAATAACTGTCAGGGTGCCGCACGTGAATCGTGCTCAATGTTCAGGAGAGAGGAAACACACGATGGTCACTGCCACCCCCTTACACTTACACTAAGGTTTCTGTGTAAATCTCTGAAATATGTGACTCAGACGGAACCCCAAGTGGAAAATTCCCTATAATGAGGTGCATGGAGGAACTGTGGACCTGCACTAAAACCTGAACTATATTATGGCGCTACTTCGCTTCTGAGCTTTGCAGTGTACCTGAAAATTTTTTCCTGATTACATGTAGGGTATTGGCACACTCAGGAAAAATAGACTTCAGTTTGTTGTAAAAAATGTTCCTATTAGCCCTTAGAAAAATTAAAAACTTGGGGATAAAACAACATTTTAGTTGTAATAAAGTAATTTATTCTTTCTTCACCACTCAATGGTATAAAATTCTGTGAGGCACATGTGATGTTAATATGATTGTGGCACCACCAGATGATTCATTGGGAGTGTAATTTATAAAATTAGTTCACATATGAGAAATTTCTGTTGTTCTGGCATCTCAGGGACTGTGCCAATGTGACATGGACCCTCAGACCATTCCAGCAAAATCTGAACTTCAATATGGGTCTCTTCCCTTCTGAGCTTTGCATTGTACCTCAAAATTAATATTCCCCCACAAATTGTTATCAGGAGAAATTGCACAGCAAATTGTAATGGGTAATTTTTCCTGTTATGATTGTGAAAATGGAAAATGTAGGGCTAAAATAACATTTTTGTGGGGAAAATGTGATATTTTATTTTATAAACTTCTGTAAAGCACCTAGGGGTTCAAGGTGCTCATCACATATCTAAACACATTCTTTGAGGGGTATACTTTCCGAAATGGTGTCACTTGTAGGAGGTTTCCACTGTTTAGGCACATCAGAGACTCTCTAAACAGCACATAGCGTCTGCTAACGATTCAAGCAAATTTTACATTCAAAAAGTTAAATGAAGCGCCCAAACAGTAGTCTTCTCCCATACATATATAAGTACTCAGGAGAAATTGCACAACAAATTGTATGCTGCAATTTCCTCTGCTACCCTTATGAAAATGCAAAATTTGAGGCTAAAAACATTTTTGTGGGCAAAATGTGATTTTTTTATTTTCACGGCTCAACGTTATAAAATTCTGTGAAGCACCTCAGGGTTCAATGTGCTCACATTGCATCTAAATGAGTTCCCTGATGGGTTTTGTTTTCAAAATGATGTCGGTTGTGAGGGATTTTCACTATTGAGACACATCAGGGGCTCTCCAAACACTACATGGCAACCGCTAATCGTTTCACCAAATTTTGCATTCAAAAAGTCAAATTGCGCTTCTTCTGTTGCAAGCTCTGCCATGCACCTAGACAGTGGTTTTCCCCAACATTTTGGGTTATCGGCATGCTCAAGAGTAGGGTTGAGCGACTTTTACTTTTTTAGGGTCGAGTCAGGTTTCGCAAAACCCGACTATCTCTAAAGTCGAGTCGAGTGAAATCGGCCGATTATGGCGAAAAGTCGGGGATCGACCGAAACACGAAACCCAATGCAAAGTCAATGGGAATATTTTTTTTCTCTCTCTCTCTCTCTCTCTCTCTCCCTACCGTCCCTGAACAGAAAAGCTGGTGTTACACATTTCAAATCGCTACAGCGCACAAGCAACCAAATGACGATAGGCGTCCACGCCCCTAAGACCTATGTCATCACCCTGCTCACGCTCCTTCATTGGCTGAAATAATGGCGCCAAGCGCGTCATAAGAAACGCGACTTTGGCGCGAAAGTCGCGTACCGCATGGCCGACCCCACACAGGGATCGGGTCGGGTTTCATGAAACCCAACTTTGCCAAAAGTCGGCGACTTTTGAAAATGAACGATCCGTTTCGCTCAACCCTACTCAGGAGAAATTGCACAACAAATTTTGGGGCCCATTTTTTCCTGCTACCCTTGTAATAATAAAAAAATATGGGGTCTACATCAAAGTAAATTTGTTGTGAATTTCCAAATTCCAAAAATTCCTGTGAAGCACCGGAAGGATTTGTAAACTTCTTGAGTGTTCTTGAATGTGGTTTTGAGCACCTTGAGGGGTGCAGTTTTTATAATGGTGTAACTTTTGGGTATTATCTATCATATAGACCCCTCAAAGTCACTTCAAATGTGAGGTGGCCTCAAAAAAATGGTTTTGTAAATTTTGTTGGAAAAATGAGAAATTGAAATAAGAATTAAAAGTTTGAAAATAAATGCAAGTTAAAATGAAGAAGAAATGTTACCACTATCATGAAGTACAATTTGTTATGAAAAATCAATCTCAGAATCTGTGGGATCCCTTGAAGTGTTCCAGAGTTATTAGCTCATAAATTGACAGTGGTCATAATTGTAAAAATTGGCCTGGTCATTAACGTGCAAACCACATTGAGGCTTATTTTTACACTGGCCCTAGAGGGGGTTGCCGGTATTTCCAGCTAGAGAGCAAGTCATAGATATGTGAGTCACTTGGCACACAGTATGCTAATCACACTGGCAGTCTTCGTTCCCTGTAGCACGGCCACAGCCCAAACTCTGTACCTTATGTCTACGCTGGGAATAATGGCTTGGTTCACTTGGTGTCTTCTTTTAGAGATGACAGGTGTTTCTCTCTGGCTGGCATTCAACATCTGACTTTCGGAGCTTGATCTACGAAGTCGGTCTCTGATGCTTGACTGATGTAGTTGGTCTTTGGTTCTTGACCTACAAAGATGAGATCTCCCCAGGATCAGATCACTATCAAGCAGTTCTAGTACAATGTCGGCCAAGAGCATTTTCTTTTGTCCATATATGCCCTTACTTTCACATCCCTGCACCAATTGTTTGCCTACGCCAACATCCTGGCTTTTAATAAAGGTCGTTATACCAAGAAACAGAGTGATGATCGGCACAGAGCTTCACTATAGCGCAATTGGAGATTCGCTTAAACGATCTGTTTCAGAATAGTGGTGCTATGCAATCGTCAGAGTTTTGTACAAGACCATATAATGAGAAGAAAAATGATGCAGCACTCACCCTTGCGCTTCTTCCAAGTGTGCTCTTTATTCAGCAAAACATACTATACATAGTATGAACCGGCATACGCAGTGATCTGTGAGGGAGAGGGAGTGAGGAGAGACAAGGGTGAGTGTTTTATCTATATCTAAATATTCCACATTTTTTCTTGACCACATGTTCAGCATTTTCTTTTTTGTTCAAGTTTGAACAATGGCTGTGTCCGCTGAACCTGGAGCCAAGGAAGGCCGTGTGCGATAATGATGCGAACCTGGTGATGACCCTAGGCCGGGGTCAAACTCACACACATGCCTTGCATGGCTCTCATCCTCAACCTGGTGGTAGACCAATTTCTCCTCCACTATCCTGGCCTGGATGAGCTGCTGCAACAGAATGCATGGTCGATGTGTGCTCACTTCCGCCGATCGCACTCCTCTGATCATCGACTTGCATCGCTACAGAGGTCTTTCGTCTACTGGTTAACCATTTGCTTTGCAATGTGCCGACACAGTGGAATTCCACTCTTCACATGTTTCACACATTTTTTTACAACAGCCCATGCACCAGCAGAAAAAAGAATATGTTTGACACGTTGTGAACGACTGAAAAGGTTGGTGCAGGAGTATCTTGATCCCCAAATCAATGTCATCAGGTGGATTTTGGACCCTTTTGCATTTTGGTCTTCAAAAATGAAAGAGTGACCTGAGTTCGCCTTTCACACCTTGGAGGTTTTGTCATGCCCAGCATCCAGCATTCTCTCAGAACGTGTCTTCAGCACTGCTGGTGGTGTCCTGACAGATAAGCGCATCTGGCTGTCCACTTAAAGTGTTGACCACCTAACTTTCATCAAAAAGAACAAGTCATGGAACTCTAATGACCTTTGCACCCCTGTTGCTGACTGGGCAAACTAGACGATGATGTCATTTTTAGTGTCATGATCTCGCGTTATTGCAGTCGGTGCCACCTTTGTTGTAGCTTCTGTGCCTGTTGTTGATCTTACAAACAATTTTTTGAAATGTTGAAACTCCAAAGTGGTTTTCTATCTGTTGGGTTGCCTGTAGTGGAAGGAGGGGTCAGAGGTCCATTATAATGGAATCCAGTAATGGAGAGGCATCTATAAATTACCCTTTCATTACTAATACTATAGTGGTATGGAAAATACAAAGCTAGAATAAAGTCCTTTAATTGAAATAATGACACAAACTCATTCAATAGCTCTTAATTAAACCATACTTACTGCATAACCTAATTCCACAGACGTCCTCATTCTCCTGTAAGAGAAATAAAATAAAAAAGCACAATATACTTACCTGTCCGCTGAGAAGATATACATACTGTCCCCCAACGAGTTCACCTTTGACACATCTGTATGACTTTTGTTGAACGGTGCCATTATGACACCATTCAGCTTGACAAGCGGAGCTTGAAGATGATCACTGGAAATTCAGGTACACTGCAGTTCTCTCCATCAGCTGATCATGAGAACTTGGCTAGTGACCAGCGATAACTCCATCTCTGGCGGTTTATGTGCATGGCAGTTCTCACGATCAGCTCAGCTCATCACGAGAACTGCAGTGTACCTGAACTCCAAGCTGAAACAAGGTACAACATTATTTAAATTAGTACGCTTGTGTAGTAATCTGCATTCCCGCACTTAATATGCATGTGACTAGAAAGATAATGCGGTTTTACTGCATCTAATGATAGTGAATGGGTAATTTATGCAGCGTAGATGGAGCATCTCAGCTACATAAATTGACATGCTGCGGACTGGAAAGAGGCGCCGCATATTCGTCTCCATAGGTAATCCGGAGGCGTTTCAGTACGCATAGTGGAGAAGGGATTTCTTGAAATCCCATCCACTATGCTGTAACATCTGGCCGCTACGGGTTGGATGCTATGGATGTATTCAGCGTCCAACCCGCAGTGTTTACTTACCGTGGGAACATACCTTTACATTTTTCTACACTAGTACACTTTGGCAAAGATAATTCAAGCTTGGACTCATTTGAAGTATTGATGTGGATTTATATTTAATGATGAATTACATATGTATTGCCCATATTCTGTGCTGATATAATTGTTTGAGCATATAAATATATACCATGTTTGTTGTTATATTTGCGGCCAGGCATTCTATTGATTATCATCTTTTTGCAAATGTATTACATATGCTTGGTTTTGTGGTAACTGCTTGTGTAACGCTTACTTTTTTCATTATCCATCAGGCCACTTATAGAGTATCACTACCCTCTTTTTCCCCATCGGTGCGTGTGCGTGCCTCGCCCCCTTTCCGCTCAGCACCTTGGCCTCTCCACACTCCCACGCATGCATGGCTTGGGCCTGATGGCTGGGTGGTGCTAGTGTGACACATGTGATGTGATGCGCACGTGCCATGTGAGCAGCGCCATTGGGCAATAGGTGAGCATTCCCATGTGACCATTTTACCATGGTTGCAAAGCAGTCCTTCAGTGCACCATTTCTATATACCTCCCCTTCAGAAAGCAGGCATAATATCCACGTGAAATGCGCATTGGGGATTGAATTCATCTGGTTTTTGACTACTTAAGTCCTGTTCCGCCACAGGGTAAGAAGTTGTGATATTATTAGCATGTTTTCTCTGACTATTGGAGACATTGTACCATACATGTTATTGAAATGCTGTGAACACTCCTTTTATAATATGTTACCCAACTGGT
Organism: Ranitomeya imitator; assembly: GCF_032444005.1. NCBI lineage: Eukaryota > Metazoa > Chordata > Amphibia > Anura > Dendrobatidae > Ranitomeya > Ranitomeya imitator. The sequence goes on from NC_091286.1 coordinate 159,356,914, forward strand.
CAGCACATTAGACTTTCCCCTGGTTAATGGTCTTATTCCCCTCTTGGAAGGGGCCCCTCTCTGACAGCAAAAGACTCAGGTACGGGCCCTTCCTCTCCTCTTAGTGTAGATGCAGCTGCTGGCTCTATGAGACAGTAAGATATTTGAGCAGCTGATTGGGCCCCCTGTCCTCCTGAACCCCTGTGCAGCTGCACAGGCTGCACATGCGGTGTGTCCGCCCATGCTTTGATGCCTTGTTGGTGCCTAATCTCACAAATTAATATGCTACTGGGTTGTGTGTTGCTATAATGGTTATGTGTTCTATCTGTGAAAAATATCTATAGATCACGTCCATGACTCTTGGAAGTATAAATCAGGGCTAAGTTGTCCAATTTTGCTACTGCGAAATTGTAGATGATGATTAGACAATGTTGGAAACAAGTGCCATTGTTCTGAATAATTCAATGTCGAATGAAAAGGAATACCAAGATGCATGATCTTTATTTTTACCATAGTAAAGCTAATTTATACTTTTTTTATAGTGACATGGAATTGAATTCAGATCCAGAAACTTCAGGAAATCATAGACTATTTTCTGATCCAGAAGAGTCACAAGCTTCTGTAATTACTGTAAAAGGAAGCAGGTGTGGCACAGCACATGTAAGTAATTCTATCAGCATCTCATCTCTTGTATGTACAGTATGTATGTATGTTTATCACATTGCACTTAAAGGGGTTGTACACTACTCAAACAACCCTTCCTGAGTCCCCATATTTGCCCCATTAAGATAATAATACTTAAACTCGGGTGTTGATGCCGTCCCAGTGGTGCAGGCACTAGCTCTCTCTGTGGCAAATCAGCGATGATTTCACTGTCCCTGCCATCTGAGGAATCACATACATCCAAAAGAAGTGAGACATCAGCTGCTCTCACTTCCTTTGGATGTACGTGATTTGTTTGAAGGTGGAGAAAGTGAAGCCAGCACTGATTAGCCTCAGGGATCACATGAGATAATGTGACGCGATGCCCATAATAGCCAATGTTGACAGCTAGAACGGCAAAGGTACCGATGATGAGTATAAGTGTTGTTATTTTACAAGGGGAAACATACTGATTGAGGATGGGTTTTCAGGACATAACATATTTAAGTCTCCCAAGAGGACTAAAATAATGTAAAAACTAAACAAAAGTTTTTTTTAACTTATTACAAAAACAATTGAAAATTTGATTCACACTCCATATTTTGTATTTCCATGTCACTAACAATCCATTTTTTTCACAATCTCATCCCACTTTAAATATTTTCTCCAGTTCTCAGTACATTGTATGGTAAATGTAATGGTACTTTTCAATACTACAAGTTATTCCACAAAAATTAAGCCCTCATATGGCTAAATTGATGGTAAAATAAAAAAAAATCTTGCATTTGGAGGAAGGCAAAAGAAAAAACCAAAAGATTGAAACTCTGAAGTGAAGTGAAGTGAAGATTGGATTTAAATAACTTCAGAAGATTATTAGTTACTAGATGGTGGCCCGATTCTAGCGCATCGGGTATTCTAGAATATGCATGTCCACGTAGTATATTGCACAGCCCACGTAGTATATTGCCCAGCCACGTAGTATATTGCACAGCCCATGTAGTATATTGCCTAGTCACGTAGTATATTGCCCAGCCACGTAGTATATTGCACAGCCCACGTAGTATATTGCCTAGCCACGTAGTATATTGCCCAGCCACGTAGTATATTGCCAAGTAATGTAGAATATTGCCCAGCCACATAGTATATTGCCCAGCCACGTAGTATATTGCCCAGTGATGTAGTATACAGCACAGTGCCACGTAGTATATTGCACAGCGACGTAGTATACTGCCCAGCCACATAGTATTTTGCCCAGCTATGTAGTATATTGCCCAGTGACGTAGTATATTGCCCAGTGAAGTAGTATACAGCACCGAGCCACGTAGTATACAGCACCGAGCCACGTAGTATATTGCCCAGTTACGTAGTATATTGCCCAGTCACGTAGTATATTGCCCAGTCACGTAGTATATTGCCCAGCTACGTAGTATATTGCCCATCCACGTATGTCACAGGTTAAAAAAAAACAAAAAAATATACTCACCTTCCGAGGTCCAGTTGTAGTTCGATCACATGACCATGACGTCATGGCAGGTCGTTCTCGCGCAGGGCCTGTGATGATGTTGCGGTCACATGACCGTGATGTCATGGCAGGTCCTTCTTGCGCAGGCGTGCAGGGCCTGTGATGATGTCGCGGTCACATGACAGTGACGTCATGGCAGGTCCTTCTTGCGCAGGCGAGCAGGGCCTGTGATGACGTTGCGGTCACATGACCGTGACGTCATGGCAGGTCCTTCTCCCATACCACCGGAACCTGCCGCTTGCATGGAGTGGTCACCGGACCGTAGCCAGGAGCGGGAAAGACGGTGGAAGGTGAGTATATAATGATTTTTTATTTTTTTAATTATTTTTAACAGATGTTTTTACTATTGATGCTGCGCAGGCGGCATCAATAGTAAAAACTTGGTCACACAGGGTTAATAGCGGCGGTAACGGAGTGATTTACCCGCGGCATACCGCGGTCCGTTACCGCTGGCATTAACCTTGTGTGAGCAGTGACTGCGGGGAGTATGGAGCAGGCGCTGGGTGCTGACTGCAGGGGAAGGACTAATCGGACTGTGGCCGTCGCTGATTGGTCGCGGCAGCCATGACAGGCAGCTGGCGAGCCCAATCAGTGACTTGGATTCCATGACAGACAGAGGCCGCGACCAATTAATATTCATGACAGACAGAAGGACAGACAGACAGAAAGACGGAAGTGACCCTTAGACAATTATATAGTAGATGTCAACAGTTATACCTCATTCAGACATCCGTGATTTGTCATGTACATCAAAAAATGGTCCGGGTGTCATCAGTGTTTTGTATCAGTGTATCATCAGTGATTTTCACATTTGGAAAAATTAACAAACGGTAGACAGAGAGAGGGAGGCAGTAGGGGTAAATGAGGTCAGAGTATCATATGTACTAATAATATTTAATGTGTAAAAACTAATATAGTTTGTGCCTATACATACCAACTGTACCAATAAAAAAGGGGGAACATATTTATTAGATATATATTAAAATAGAATTATATGATCAAATACCCTAAAAAGTCCAATTAGTTCATATATGTTTCTTGAGCCAACTGTTGGTGCACATCTATTCCCAGTTAAGGTACCTTCACACTGAGCAACTTTCCAACGAGAACGACAGCGATCCGTGATGTTGCAGCGTCCTGGATAGCGATCTCGTTGTGTTTGACATGCAGCAGCGATCAGGATCCTGCTGTGACATCGCTGGTCGTAGCTAGAAGTCCGGAACTTTATTTGGTCGTCAGGTCGGCGTGCTTCGTCATGTTTGACAGCAAAAGCAACGATGCCTGCAATGGTTTTTCATGGAGTGAACAACCAGCGAGAACGATAAGTGAGTCGCCGTTACGTCACTGGATCGCTCATGCATCGTTCAGCTGTTGCCGGTGTTTGACGTCTCCTAGCCACCTAAACAGCGACGCTGCAGAGATCGGCTCGTTGTCTATATCGCTGCAGCGTCGCTTAATGTGACGGTACCTTTAAAATGCAGGTGGCAGGCAATGCTGTATTTACCTATTGATAGGCGATGTTGATGTTCACAGTAGGGTTTTTTTCCTCCTGGAATCCCCCTTTGTGCAGATGTTGCTAGAAGTGAAAGAAGAGGATAGCACCTCGTACCCCTGCTGGTCAGGTGACAACTGACGTCGCACAAGGTCCTGTCAGCTGAATGCGGCATCGTACACCTTGATCACGAGCTCTCCAAGCTCGTGCACCGCTGGGAAGGAGCCTAACGGAGCGTTTGTCACTGGCCGGGACAGCACTCCTGAAGATACTTTGGTTCCTGAGCTGCTGTTTTGACTTTCTCTCCTACCACCATCTGCACAAAGGGGGATTCCAGGAGGAAAAAAACCCCTACTGTAGACTTCTAATATATATCGAATAAATATGTTCCCCCTTTTTTATTGGCACAGTTGGTATGTATAGGCACAAATTATATGATTTTTTACATGTTTAATTTCTGACAACTTTGTGGTGTTGCCCTATTCGCAGCCAAATACATAAAATACCTCTCTAGTTGCACTTGCGCCCACCTATATATTTATATCTAATAATATTTAATGTCTCATGGCAAATGCAAGGAGTCTAGCAAACAAAATGATTGAACTGGAGACTCCCATGACAGTCACTGAATGCTATGTGGTGGGCATTACGGAAACCTGGCTTGATGAAAGTCATGATTTGGTAACAAACGTAAAGAGTTACACTACATTTAGAGAGGACAGAAAATATAAACAAGGTGGAGGGGTGTGCATCTTTGTGAAATCCTAATTAAAACCTGTACTCAATGAAGGCATTGGGGCGAGTTACAGCAATGTAGAATCACTATGGGTAAATGTACAGTACAGACCAAAAGTTTAGACACACCTCATTTAAAGATTTTTCTGTATTTTCATGACTATGAAAATTGTACATTCACACTGATGGCATCAAAACTATGAATTAACACATGTGGAATTATATACATATTATATTCTAGGTTCTTCAAAGTAGACACCTTTTGCTTTGATAACTGCTTTGCACACTCTTGGCATTCTCTTAATGGGCTTCAAGAGGTAGTCACTGGAAATGGTTTTCACTTCACATGTGTGCCCTGTCAGGTTTGGTTTTATAAGAGGGATTTCTTGCCTTATAAATGGGGTTCGGAACATCAGGTGTGTTGTGCAGAAGTCTGGTGGATACACAGCTGATAGTCCTACTGAATAGACTGTTAGAATTTGTATTATGGCAAGAAAAAAGCAGCTAAGTAAAGAAAAACGAGTGGCCATCATTACTTTAAGAAATGAAGGTCAGTCAGTCTGAAAAATTGGGAAAACTTTGAAAGTGTTCCCAAGTGCGGTTGCAAAAACTATCAAGCGCTACAAAGAAAGTGGCTCACATGAGGACCGCCCCAGGAAAGGAAGACCAAGAGTCACCTCTGCTTCAGAGGATAAGTTTATCCGAGTCACCATCCTCAGAAATCGCCGGTTAACAGCAGCTCAGATTAGAGACCAGATCAATGCCACACAGAGTTCTAGCAGCAGACACATCTCTATAACAACTGTTAAGAGGAGACTTTGTGCAGCAGGCCTTCATGGTAAAAATAGCTGCTAGGAAACCACTGCTAAGGACAGGCAACAAGCAGAAGAGACTTGTTTGGACTAAAGAACACAAGGAATGGGCATTGGACCAGTGGAAATCTGTGCTTTCGTCTGATGAGTTCAAATTTTAGATATTTGGTTCCAACCACCGTGTTTTGAGCGACGTAGAAAAGGTGAACGGATAGACTCTACATGCCTGGTTCCCACCGTGAAGCATGGAGGAGGAGGTGTGATGGTGTGGGGGTGCTTTGCTGGTGACACTGTAGGGGATTTATTCAAAATTGAATGCATACTGAACCAGCATGGCTACCACAGCATCTTGCAGCGGCATGCTATGTCATCCCCTTTGCGTTTAGTTGGACCATCATTTATTTTTCAACAGGACAATGACCTCAAACACACCTCCATGCTTTGTAAGGGCTATTTGACCAAGAAGGAGAGTGATGGGTGCTACGCCAGATGACCTGGCCTCCACAGTCACCAGACCTGAACCCAACTGAGATGATTTGGGGTGAGCTGGACCGCAGAGTGAAGGCAAAAGGGCCAACAAGTGCTAAGCATTCCTGGGAACTCCTTCAAGATTGTTGGAAGACAATTTCTGGTGAATATCTCTTGAATCTCATCAAGAGAATGCCAAGAGTGTGTAAAGCAGTCAACAAAGCAAAAGGAGGCTACTTTGAAGAACCTAGACTATAAGACATATTTTCAGTTGTTTCACACTTTTTTGTTAAGTATATAATTCCACATGTGTTAATTCATACTTTTGATGCCTTCAGTGTGAATTTACAATTTTCATAGTCATGAAAATACAGAAAAATCTTTAAATGAGAAGGTGTGTCCAAACTTTTGGTCTGTACTGTACATGGGGATGCCAATAATGGAAAGCTGCTAATTGGAGTTTGCTACAAACCTCCTAATATAGCTGAACAGGTAGAGAATAAAATGCTGCAACAAATTAAAAATGCAGCAAACAGTAATAGGGCTCTTATATTGGGGGATTTTAACTGTCCAGATATTCAATGGGACATGGAATCTTCTGGTTGTGCTAAAAGCTGCAGTTTCTTATCCACAGTTCAGTACAATTACATCTCTCAGCCGGTAGATGAACCAACATGGTGAGGTAATCTGCTGGATCTGGTTCTATCAAATATACCAGATAAAATTTCAGATCTGCAAGGCAGGGAGCATTTGGGAAGCAGTGACAATAACATGGTAAGTTTCAATGTAATTTTCAATCAAACATTCAAAATGGGAAATGCCAAATCCTGAAAATTTATGAAAGCTGATTTCAACAAATTAGAGGAAGAGCTTATTCATGTAGACTGGGACCACGTCATGGTAACTGGGGATATCAAACAAAAATGGGGCATTTTTAAGGAAAAACTACTAGATTCCTGTAGAAAACTTATACCGTCTGGTAAAAAAAAATGTCAAGGGATAAAAAGAAACCATTATGGATGCAAAAGACAGTACAAAGTTTAATAAGAAAAAAACTAAGATCATTCAAAATCTTGAAAGCTGAGGATACCAAAATAGCATTTCAGGAGTATAAAGATCTAAATAAGAAATGTAAAATAGAAATCAAGCTAGCAACGTTATCTACAGAGAAACAAATCGCCAATGACATTAAAAAAAAATCCCAAAATTTTTAACATGTTGGGTTTTTATGAGGAGGTAGGTACAAATCTGGATGTTGGTAATGCGGCTGATGTGATTAATGTAGACATTGCAAAGGCATTTGATATTGTTCCACATAACAGCTTTACATTAAAGCTACAGAAGCAAGGACTGGGGTAACTATATGCAGATTGGGTAAGCAATAGAGATGAGTGCACACCTGGATGTTCGAGTTTGGCCGAATAGTTAAAAAACAGTTTGGGTTTGGGTACCAGAACAGTACCCGGACCCGAACCCGATCCCGGACCCCATTCACTTGAGTGGGGGCCCAAATATCCAGTGTGTTCTGCGTTGTCATGTTCATAACAGCGCGGCACACACCGCTTCTGATCAGCAGTGAAATCATCCCCGCCAGTCAGAAAGCCACGGTTCCCATGCTGTTAGAAGACAGCGTGAGCACTCAGCTGTGATCGGAGGTATAACGTTTACCTCCAGTCACTGGTGTCACCAGATGGGACAACTGTTCCCATCATCCGACAGCTGCTGTCGCTAATAACATCAAGAGCAGGAACGGCGGATGGGAGTATTCATTAGTCGCTTCTGCGCTGTAAATAAATAATTAAAAAAAAATCTATACTTTCGTTTAGTCTGTGTGTCTGACCCCTCGAGTGTGTGTTCGGTTTGCATTTGTTTGCTTTGCACTCTGTGCATTACTATGCTTGCTTGTTCTGCTAGTTTTCTGACCGTTGGCTCCTTTCCTGACTACCCTTCCGTCTCACCCTCGGTTACCTCGTGATCTTTTGGTTTGATCTTGGCACGTTTAACTACTCTCCAGTATATAACGTCTCCTCTGCACCCCGGCATCTGGTGCCGACCTTGACCACCTCCTTCATTGTCATGTGGTTCAGGCCCTGTTTGCTACCGTGTGAGTTCCCCGCTGCTCTGCTCTCAGCTCCTTTGCTGTGTCGCACACCTCTCCCCGCAGCAGTAATACCCGGAAGTCATGACATTATAGCTGACCCTACAGTCTTTCCCTGGTGGTGGGGTGTTAGTATATTATGGATCCTAATCTTATTACTCTGTGCAAACTAAAGCCCACTTGGACCTACCAAGCTATTGCGGCTCCCCATTTACATCGCAGGGATTAGGTGGACTCTGTGCCTTATTCTAATTTCCCTAAGCCCATTATGGCTAAACTCTCACCCAACTTTCTATTGCCGCTAGCGTGCATGATGTGGATAATGGGCAATATACCGCTGAGACCATACTTGTACTACTCATAAAAATATAGACATATCAATTTTGACATTAAGACCTGCGGGGCCTGTTGTGAATTCTGTGGCTGAGTTCACTTCTGTGGTCACAAGTGGTATTGCAGTCTCTGGGCTTCCTCCCTCAGGTGTTTTGGTGAGCTCGTTGGCTGCCTTGCTATTTAGCTCCACCTGAGTCTGTCTTCCTTGCTCCTTGTCAATGTTCCAGTGTTGGATCTGAGCTACTGCATCTTTCCTTGGGCCTGCTGCTCTGCTAGATAAGTGCTTCTAGTTTGTTTTCTGTTTTTTCTGTCCAGCTTGCTATTAACTTTTGCTGGAAGCTCTGAGAAGCAAAGGAGTGCACCGCCGTGCTGTTAGTTCGGCACGGTGGGTCTTTTTGCCCCTTTGCGTGGTTTTCGTTTTAGGGTTTTTTGTAGACTGCATAGTTCTCTTTGCTATCCTCGCTCTGTCTAGAATATCGGGCCTCACTTTGCTGAATCTATTTCATTCCTACGTTTGTCTTTTCATCTTGCTAACAGTCATTATATGTGGGGGGCTGCCTATTCCTTTGGGGTATTTCTCTGAGGTAAGTCAGGCTTGTATTTCTATCTTCAGGCTAGTCAGCTCCTCAGGCAGTGTCGAGTTGCATAGGTAGTGATAGGCGCAATCCACTGCTGCTTATAGTTGTGTGAGGATAGATCAGGTACTGCAGTCTACAGAGATTCCACGTCTCAGAGCTCGTCTTATTGTTTTTGGTTATTGCCAGATCTCTGTATGTGCGCTGATTTCTGCACGCTGTGTTGCCTGATTGTCAGCCATAACAGGGGCCCATGGCACCTGTCCGCATGATCCACGTTGTTTCTCGTCTCAATAATTTGTTATGATGATCACCCCCTCTTTTTGGCAACTTGACCTGTTCTATACCAGCGAACATCATAACCCCAGCGTTCCCTGCGTGTGCTTCTCGTATGTGACAGATGAGTCTGGGTACTCCCTTCCCTGTCACTACGGATCTGCAATGTTCCCTGAAGCGTACGTATAAACACCTGATGGTCTTACCTATGTAGTATCGCCCACACGGGCACCATACTACATAGACCACATATTTAGTTTGACATGTTATGAACTGCATCACTTTATGTTCAACTGGTCCGATATGTAAAATCCTGTCTATAATATGATGTCTGCAATATCTACAGTGTCCGCACCGGTAATTCCCTATTGGGGTATTACGTTCCAGCCAACTTTTAGACTTATTGTCTGTAATGCGATTTTGTACCAATATGTCCCTAATCCTAGTACTCCTTCTATTCGAAATTAAGGGACCATGTAGGGGGGGTGACATCTAGATATATGCCCCCAGTATCCCCTGGGAACGTTATAGACCTATTTGAGACACAAGTCATCAGAGATGTGGAAGCCTTGGTTTACCCTAAAGCACCTCCGAACGTTACTGCAGAAGAGAATAGAGCCCTACAGGAGATAGTAGGATGGAAGGACACTATAGTCCGATCTGCAGACAAGGGGGGCAAAACAGTTTTGATCCCAAGGGAAACCTATACCAAGGAAGCTTTTAGACAATTGGCGGATGAAAACACTTACATGAGGTTGCCGGGGGATCCCACCAATAAATATAAAAGTGAATTAAGGACACTACTGCGAAAAGCAGTTGAGACCCAGGTTTTTTCACTTCATAAAGCGGAAAAGTTGCTGCCGGAGTTCCCCATAAAGCCACACTGGTACCATGTCCCTAAAATTCATAAGGCCATCACGGACCCACCAGGCCGACCAATTGTGTCGGGGGTGGGGTCCCTCACAGAACCACTCTCGAAGTATATGGACTGGCTGTTACGCCCACTACTGACGCATATTCCGTCGTATACTAAAGACACTAGTGCATTTTTGAAACATATCCATCAATTTACATGGCAACCTAGCTTTAGGCTAGCGTCGGTAGATGTTATAAATCTATATACGCGGATTCCACAGGAGCAAGGAGTAGAATCTATACGCCGGATCCTAGAAACCACATCTAAAGAGAGTAATACTATAGATTTCATCTGTGAGGGCCTTAAATTCTTCTTAACACATAACGCTTTTACGTTTATGGACCTCTGTTACCTACAGATAGTTGGCACTGCTATGGGGACTCCGGCAGCATGTACATTTGCAAATCTGTATTTAGGCCATTTTGAGGAGGCGTATGTATATTCAAGCAAGAATGTATATTTAAAGCATATCAGGATGTATCTACGGTACGTTGATGATATGTTCTTCGTGTGGGACGGGCCAGAAGAGAGTTTTGGACACTTTGTTACCTACTTGAACGACAATGCCATGGGCATGTCATTTACGTCAGCCTTTGGGGGATCACACTTAGACTTCTTGGACGTGTCAGTCAACATAGTAGACGGAGAGATTCACACTTTACTGTTTCGGAAACCAGTATCCACTAACGCACTTATGCACTTTAACAGCTACCATCCAAGCCACACTAAGCGGTCGCTACCTTATGGCCAGCTAGTTAGAACCAGTAGGGCAAATAACACACAAGAAGGGTTCAATATACAAGCAAATGAGTTGGAACAGAGATTAAAGTATAGAGGATACCCTGACCATGTTTGGCAGGAGACTCGGAGGAAAATGAATAGTAGAATCAGCAGAGTCAATAATGAACATAGCCCTGTAGGCAAAAGGTTTACATTCTGTTTCCAGTATGGCCCCATGGACCAACAGATCAGGGCTGCAATCAGGAATAATTGGCATCTACTGGATAGGGACAGGGAGCTGGCTGAAGTGGTGTTCAATGGTCCCTTAATTTCGAATAGAAGGAGTACTAGGATTAGGGACATATTGGTACAAAATCGCATTACAGACAATAAGTCTAAAAGTTGGCTGGAACGTAATACCCCAATAGGGAATTACCGGTGCAGACACTGTAGGTATTGCAGACATCATATTATAGACAGGATTTAACATATCGGACCAGTTGAACATAAAGTGATGCAGTTCATAACATGTCAAACTAAATATGTGGTCTATGTAGTATGGTGCCCGTGTGGGCGATACTACATAGGTAAGACCAGGTAAGACCAGGTGTTTATACATACGCTTCAGGGAACATTGCAGATCCGTAGTGACAGGGAAGGGAGTACCCAGACTCATCTGTCACATACGAGAAGCACACGGTGGGAACGCTGGGGTTATGATGTTCGCTGGTATAGAACAGGTCAAGTTGCCAAAGAGAGGGGGTGATCATCATAACGAATTATTGAGACGAGAAGCAACGTGGATCATGCGGACAGGTGCCATGGGCCCCGCAGGTCTTAACGACAAAATTGATATGTCTATATTTTTATGAGTAGTACAAGTATGGTCTCAGCGGTATATTGCCCATTATCCACATCATGCACGCTAGCGGCAATAGAGAGTTGGGTGAGAGTTTAGCCGTAATGGGCTTAGGGAAATTAGAATAAGGCACAGAGTCCACCTAATCCCTGCAATGTAAATGGGGAGCGGCAACAGCTTGGTAGGTCCAAGTGGGCTTTAGTTTGCACAGAGTAATAAGATTAAGATAACAGATTCGGCTTGTATGCGGTGTCGCATAACATCAGAACATGTGATATTTGTATAGATTAGCGCTTATGTTTGTAGTCACCAGTTTTGTTTTTAATTGTTTTTAATAAGTCTTGTACTGTGGGTGGGCGGAGTGGGGCTGGAGGGAGGGGCACAGTGGGTGCTCACTACTTTAGGCGTCATGTCCGTCCACTCATTGAACCCGTTGAAGCACCAGGTGGGTGCGAAACGGCCGTCGTTTAGCTGCCACATCTCCTTGTATATACACCCCCGTGCCGTGAAGATATTGTTTGAATAAAGGAACCTGTTTTGAAGATCGGTGAGTGCTGCTGCATACTTTCTACTCACGTATCTACGATAGCTTTTCTCTCTGGCTTAAGCACCCGAGATCAGCGGGCCAGCAGTGGTTAATTAGCTTGAAGCAGTCACAGTCAGCTGTATCGGTGGTGCGGTCAGCTGTTTCTTTTTTTGTTTAATATTATGGATCCGGTACAGACTCTCATGGGGCAGGTTAATAAGCTCTCCCAGCTTATGCAGAAGCTGTCCATGGAGCAGCAATTTCTCGTTCGCTCTCACCAACAGGTGCAGAGAGATGTGGCAGGCACTCTACCAGGGTCTGCTCTGTCGGGATTCCGGGAGGGGGGCCCCACTGATCTATCCCTAGTGGACCCCGAGCCACCGGTAAAGTTACCCAACAGATTTTCTGGAGATAAAAAATTGTTTAGAGTGTTTGTCAGGAAATAGGAAGAATTTCTTATTACTTCAATTACACATACAGAGCTCTCAGCTGCAGTTTTCTCTGCCTGCATGTGCCTGTGCGCAATTTCAACTTTCCCACTCCCTCCCCTCTGCTATGCAACTGTTATGTGGGACCAGCGTGCCAGCAATGTTCACTGAGGAGTTTTATGGCTTCAAAGTAAAAGTACAAGTAGGAGCACATGAAAAAACAGAAACCATGGTTCCTTTGTCTTTGCAAATGTATATATCATAGCACCAATTAACGATAGAAGTGGGAGAAATACATTTTTGACATGTGCTTCGGTAGATCTATCAGCCAGTGAGTTTCCTAGGTTCCAGAACCAGCACAATTGAGAAACAGATTACTACATAACTGGGTCACCCATCTACCCCATTTCTATACTTAAACGAATCCCTATGTCACGGTCAGCATAACGGCACGGGTGTCATCTTTCTACGAGGTTCATACGCCAAGATAGGTGGGATGTTAGTTTTTCATATACTTAAGAGAGAGGAGTGCATTCCATAGCTCTGCCCACCCCATGAGGTCATCCAGGGGGAGAGACCCTTAGTTTTGGGCAAAGGTATAAAACTCAGAGGCCCAGACAAGGGGGTGTCTTTTGCCGGGGGATTCAGCTACAACAGGCTGTGGAATTTGACCTGAAAATAGGTGGGGAAGGTACCCTCCCCCATCCACCACACGGTGTACCATTGAATTATATGAATGAACCGTAAGTCGATTTTCACCGTTAATCCCTTTTTATTTGTAATTATTTGTACATATGATACTTGTCTACCTTTATAATATCTTTTTACCTTTTTGTAAACACTGCCTACCTTTTTGGAGTAAAATATATAAAATTACAAGCTTCGTTTCTCCTTGCTCTATAATGTTCTGTCACGTCCTCTGAAGTGAATTACGCTACTAATTTGGGTTGGCTCCGGATCCGTTATTAATTAAAGAATTGGAGCTGGTGGCAGCGGATTTGTCCTGTTCGTGTGGAAGATCTTGCAGCGACGGATGGTGTTGATAATTTTTGTTCCCGCCTGAGTGGGAAAAGTTATATCTCCCTTGCTGCAGCATGCCCATTAGCCAGGGGTTGTGAAGTACTCTATGTCTCACAGCAGAATCCGGCAGGAATCAGAAATTGGGTGGGTGATCTGGGAGCTGATTCCTGATCCTTCATCTTATTTTTCTTCAGCCAAATGCACGATGTGAGCATGACCATTATGGTGTATAGTGTATAAATTCCATCCTTTTGAAAAATATCTGGCTCATTTACCATTTGGAAATTACTATTGCTAAGATGTTTTCCATTTTTTGAGCATTAATTACTCCATGTGCATTTAGGGCATTTATTTTTGTCTTCATAGACTGCTATAGAGACTGCATTTTGCACTTCCTATATCTACAGTTAGGTCCATATATATTTGGACAGAGACAACATTTTTCTAATTTTGGTTATAGACATTACCACAATGAATTTTAAACAAAACAATTCAGATGCAGTTGAAGTTCAGATTTTCAGCTTTCATTTGAGGGTATCCACATTAAAATTGGATGAAGGGTTTAGGAGTTTTAGCTCCTTAACATGTGCCACCCTGTTTTTAAAGGGACCAAAAGTAATTGGACAGATTAAATAATTTTAAATAAAATGTTCATTTTTAGTACTTGGTTGAAAACCCTTTCCTGGCAATGACTGCCTGAAGTCTTGAACTCATGGACACACCAGACGCTGTGTTTCCTCCTTATTAATGCTCTGCCAGGCCTTCACTGCCATGGTTTTCAGTTGCTTTTTGTTTGTGGGCCTTTCTGTCTGAAGTTTAGTCTTTAACAAGTGAAATGCATTCTCAATTGGGTTGAGATTAGTTGGCTAACTTGACCATTCAAGAATATTCCACTTCTTTGCTTTAATAAACCCCTGGGTTGCTTTGGCTTTATGTTTTGGGTCATTGCCCATCTGTAGTATGAAACGACAACCAATCAGTTTGGCTGCACTTGGCTGGATCTGAGCACATAGTATGGCTCTGAATACCTCAGAATTCATTCGGCTGCTTCTGTCCTGTGTCACATCATCAATAAACACTAGTGACCCAGTGCCACTGGCAACCATGCATGCCCAAGCCATCACACTGCCTCCGCCGTGTTTTACAGATGATGTGGTATGCTTTGGATGATGAGCTGTACCATGCCTTAGCCATACTTTTCTCTTTCCATCATTCTGGTAGAGGTTGATCTTGGTTTCATCTGTCCAAAGAATGTTCTTCCAGAACTGTGCTGGCTTTTTTAGATTTTTTTTAAGAAAGTCCAGTCTAGCCTTTTTATTCTTGATGCTTATGAGTGGCTTGCACCGTGCAGTAAACCCTCTGTATTTACTTTCATGCAGTCTTCTCTTTATGGTAGATATGGATATTGATACGTCTACCTCCTGGAGAGTGTTGTTCACTTGGTTGGCTGTTGTGAATGGGTTTCTCTTCACCATGGAGATTACTCTGTGATCATCCGCCACTGTTGTCTTCCGTGGGCGCCAAGGTCTTTTTGCATTGGTGAGTTCACCAGTGCTTTCTTTCTTTCTCAGGATGTACCAAACTGTAGATTTTGCCACTCCTAATATTGTAGCAATTTCTCGGATGGGCTTTTTCTGTTTTCGCAGCTTAAGGATGGCATGTGTCACCTGCATGGAGAGCTCCTATGACCGCATGTTTACTTCACAGCAAAACCTTTCAAATGCAAGCACCACACCTCAAATTAACTCCAGGCCTTTTATCTGCTTAATTAAGAATGACATAACAAAGGGATTGCCCACACCTGTCCATGAAATAGCCTTAGAGTCAATTGTCCAATTACTTTTGGTCCCTTTAAAAACAGGGTGACACATGTTAAGGAGCTGAAACTCCTAAACCCTTCATCCAATTTTAATGTGGATACCCTGAAATGAAAGCTGAAAGTCTGAACTTCAACTGCATCTGAATTGTTTTGTTTAAAATTCATTGTGGTAATGTCTATAACCAAAATTAGAAAAATGTTGTCTCTGTCCAAATATATATGGACCTAACTGTATATTAGGTACCAATCTGTTATAATAGGATTGCTATTTTCTCTTGTACAGTATAAACTGAATTTAACTGACAATATACTGTGTACAATATTGCCTGTAATGTAACTTGATGATAGACTGGACCCATGTTCCCTACTCTGTGTTTCCCCAACCCCTTTTTGGTGGGTATTTTATGCTCCGATCGGCGTAATCCAGGTTGACTGATAGAAGGCGAGGGGATATTTTGGTCAAATGAGTCTGCTGTTTCTGTTGCTTCAGGCATTAGCACTTCAATTCTCACTTCCCTGGGGGCGGTAGACAATGAATTATTAAGGTCTGGGGGCGATGCTGAAATCTTTTCTTCATCACCGTCGAGAACTGTCGAAGTAGGCGCATTAGTGATGGTTGGCAATTCTTTCGCTTATTCCGGTCCTTGGGACATGCAGGGCCACAACATGCTTCAGTGAACTATCCGGGTAGGTGCCCCTTCCACTTGTTCATGCTGAACCTCATATACTGGCCCATCAGAACCGACTCGACATGTCCCTTAATGTGGGGTCTTCTCCCATCTGTGTTCCAGTTTTCCACTGGGCCATTTGTTCTGGATCAACACCTAATCTCCTGCTCTCAGAGCTGTCCCTCGAACATGCATCGTTTCATGGTGCTGGAGTTCTCGGAACTTCATCTGCACCAGCTAGTGAAGAGTCTGTAGTCTATGTTGGTGTTGCCGAACTCAGGAAGACACCCCTGTCCGCTGGTAGTCTTCTTCTGGGTCTAACTCCAGCTCTTTGATCTTTCGCCCCTTTCGCCCGAACAGCAAGGCATACGGGGTGTATCCCGTTGTACTGTGCACTCGATTGTTGTACACCAACACAAGTTCAGCCACAAACTCATGCCACCATATCTTCCTGCAATGTTAAGAGCATCTGGATCAACATCTGATTGAAGCGCTCACAAGCTCCATTCCCCTGAGGATGATAGGATGCAGTCCTTGACTTCTCAATCCGGTAGAAACGATTTAACTCCTCCATCACTCATCTTTGGAAGCAAGCACCTTGGTCAGAATAGATCCTTTTTGGGCAACCGTACACCTAGATGAAATCTCGGCAAATGGCCTGCGCAGCTGACTCCGCAGTCTGGTTCCAGGTCAGAGTCACTACAGCGAACTTGGTGAAGTGGTCGGTCATCGCCAGACAATGTTTATACCCGAGATGTGCCTGGCCTATGGCTAAGTAGTCAATCATCAGTAGCTCTAAGGGGGCAGAAATCATGATGGTGCTTCACAGCTCCGAAATCGTTGACAGGCCTCCTCTACTACAGTTCTCAATTGGGGGTGATACACCAGCTTCTGTAACCACTGGAACGTCTTCTCGGACCGAAGTGAGCCCCTCTCTCATGGGCCTCTGTAGCCACCACATGGATCATCTTTTCTGGGAGCATTACTTGCCAAGTGACCCCCATTTCCTGTACTAGCTATACTCTTCTGTATAGCAATCCATCTTCTAACTGGAGCCTCTCCCACTGTCTCAGAATCTGCATAGCCTCTGGGGACAGAGCATCTCTCTCTCTCGCCTGCTGGGAAGTTGTTTCAGGGCCACCCAAGTCTCAGCTAGGCAAGTTCTCTATCTGCTTGCTAGAGTTGCACCCAGTCATCGTGAGGTCATCCCAGCAACTGTTTTCCAGACACCTCTCTGATCTGTCCCTGCGTTGCCACCAACAACCTAGCCGGGTCCTGAAAACCAGGAATCTCTTCTGACTCCAATTCTTCATCTCGGTCTAGTTCAGGCCGCTCATGAGTCACTCTCTCGAGAGCATCAGCATGTGTATTCTCGGCCTCGGCCCAATAAGTGATCTTGTATCGATACTTCGCAATGCGGGCCACCCATCGTTGCTCCAAGACCCCCAATTTAGCATTTTCCAGGTGGGCTAGGGGATTATTATCAGTGCACACCAGGACTTCAGGCCCTGAAAAATATTCTGCAAACTTTTCGGTCATTGCCCACACCAATGCCAGCAGTTCCAACTTGAAGGAGCTGTAATTGTCTGGGTTCCATTCCGAGTCGTGAAGAGACCGGCTTGCATAGCCTATCACTCATTCCTTTCCTTCCTGCATTTGTGCTAGAATGGCCCCCAGACCATGTAGATTTCCATCAGTGTGAAGGATGAAGGGCTGTGAGAAATCCGCATATTGGGGCCTCTGTCAAGACCATTTTCAAGTCTCTAAAGGCTTCTTCCTGGCTGCTCCCCCATTGAATAGCTTGATTCTTTGAACCAGATGGCACTATCTTTACTAGTTCCAATAGCGGATTACCAAGACGAGTAAAAAAATACTTTGCCTTTTCCAAGGCAGACAGAGATTCCTCAATTCTGGGCAGCGGATAGGGGTCCCGCACCGTTCAAGCATTCAGTCATCTGTAATCAACACAGAAGTTCAGGGTTCTGTTTTTTTTCCAAACTAAAACAATGGAAGTGCGGGCTTTGAGTCTCCCTTATGACTCCACTCTGCAGCATGTGAGCCAGCATCTCCTTCACTTCCTTATACGGTATCTCTCGATATCTTTAAGTGACTGGTGCAGCACTTCCCGTGGTAATCTCGTGGTGCCCCTGAAATCATCTTCATGGCAAGCGAAGACCTCCTTGTAGCGTTCTAATTCAGCTTCCACCTGTTGCACCTGTTGCGGTGAGACTTCCATCAATTCAGCACGCATCTGCTCCAAGATTCAACGACCCTCCTTCATGCTTCCAGGCAGATGCTCCGGTGTCATTGTAATGGTTAGGGTCCATGGATCTCCTTGCATTACTGCCAACTGCATGGCCTCCGGTTGCCCCAACTTTTCCGGCATTCTCAGAACCTGAGCCACTTCACTCTTAGGCGGAAGGATGATGTTATCTTCTCCCAGGTTAACGCACCGCACCACAATGTTACCATCATAGACTGTGGCTAATGTCCGAGCGATGAGGAGTCCTAGGGGTACCTGATCCACCGATGTTGGCTACATCTGCAATTCCACCCCACCGAGGGGCATAGAGGCTCATACTATACATACATGTGAGTGCAGTCTTGCCAGGTGATAGAATGAGTTTAGCAGCTGCAGAAACTATCACCTTTCCTAGAACTTTCCTTATGCTTGACTTCTACTGGGCAGCCCGTATCAATTGCTGAAATACCTTTCTCTGGGGAATTTGTGGGCTGCAACGGTCCAAAATGGCCTCTTGGTGCTCACTGATCAGGAGAGATCCGATTTCTTTCACTACATTCATCCCGACAGTTACCGCAGGCCCGCTGTCGACATCGCCAGTGACCAACATAACCCCTTTTCGGCCTACATTCTTTCCGCACACTTTAATCACCATCCAGACCACCCCTGCGACCAGGATAGGCAAGTGGTTGGCTGCCATCAGTCTACTCACTGGGCCCCACTCTGGATGCTATACTTCTGGAAAATGGTACTAAACTATGCTTCCGGCATGGTGGTCACTTGCGATCCGGTATCAATTCAGCAATCAATAGCTAGCCCATTCATTTTTGCCCAGACAGTAGAGCTCATAGAGATTAAACCTTCAGGACTGCTGTCACTCCTCCTTGGTCTTTCAAGCTCCGGGTGGCATCCCCCCACCACAGAGCTCACTAGTTTAAAAGCTGCCGGGGTAGGGACCGTCCCCATCTTGCACATCCTCAGGCATAGTGTCCGGTGTTCCCACACTGAAGCAAGTCGGATTCCACTCAGCACAGGGCTGTCTTGTTCCCTGATGAGGTCCGACAAATAAGCGGGACTCTGACTTGGTCCTTTCTCTTGACGTGTTTTGGGCTGAAGCGGGCACTCTTCTAAGGCTGGACCATTCTTGCATTTTCCATATTTCCTTCTGGATTTCTTGGGCCCACTTTGGTCCAGCCACAGGTGGGGTGGGTACCTCATTGCTACGGACCATCCCTGCCAAGGCCACCATCCCCTGTTCCTGCTGTCTCACGCGCGCTTCCACCCAAATTTCTAGGAAGTTAATATGAGGTTTAGTATGCAGGCGCTCTCACAAAGATTTTTTAAGCTGCATGGCCCTGAGGCCCACCACAAACTGATCCTTCAGTATCACATCAGGAGGTCCCACTCCTATAGCCCCCACATCATCCCATTTAGCAATATACGCGTTCACCTCGTGCCACACATTAATGTACTGAGTCACAGACTCCTCCTCCTTCTGAATGCGGTAAAACAGTCACATCCGTAATTCCCCAACATTGGTGGGATCCCCATGCATCTCTTCCAGAATCTAAATCACCTTGTCTAGAGTATCCCATTCATGGAGGGGTCGAAACATCACAGAACACTAAGCCACGCCATCCAGGGCCATCACAGCAATCTCTGCTTGCATATCAGCGGTCATAGGGTGCATTTTCAACATGCTTTTAAAATGCTCGGTCCTGTCCCACAGCATTAGATTATTCCCCTTTGAATTTTGGGAGATTGCTGAGCATGGCCCTCAGTGGCAAGCTAGACTTCAGGACAGTCATGATAGATTGGTTTGCTGCATCCTGCCAACTATACCAAATGTAAGCAGGTTCATTGGATGCAGTAACGCAGAGATGCAGAGCAAGGGTTAACAAGAGTGCAGTTTAATTTACAGTAATAAACTCCTCGCAGGGAGATAACAAGAAAGGGGAAAGCAGGTGAAAACAGTGTAATTGTAATACGACGCAACAGTCTCGCTATCAAATTTAACTTATTGTGACTTTGCTGTCCTTTAGTCACTTGCGGTCCGATAGATGATGGAATGCCGGCAGAGGCTGACACTGCATCTTCAGGCTTCCCCGCCCAACACACGGTCCCACTTATGGCAGCAACGGGCAGTCACCGGTTTTGCCCTTTGAGCCCCTAGTCCATTAAGCTGCGGAGCCGAAGTGTGGAGCTCTGCACAAGTCTTTTCTTGCTGTGTGTTCCACTGCACACAAGCTGATAACTGGATACACACCCACCCCACAATACTACTCCTGGCACCCGTTCCTCGGTGCACCCACACTGCTTCACTCGGCGCCCATTTCTCTGCGCGCTCACTGGTACTTGGGAGTCCTCACTGAACTCCTCCCAGGTCTCTGCTCCATGATTCACCTCACTTCGCAAAGCGCATTCTTCCCCTGCCTGCTCCTTCTTCTGGTGGGAACTCTCTGGATTTTCCCAAACTACACGCTCTCTCATCACCCTGCTTGCCACACCCCTTATCTAAAGGACATGGTTCCTGAACGGCTCCCATTTCCTTTCCCCCTGCAACACTGGATGCAGCCTCAGCATTTCTGGATCCGGTATTGCACAGGTACACATAGCTCGGTCTTCCTCCTTACACCCTGATGCACACCTGCAAAGGAAAAAGGCAGACTCCAAGGCTTTTTCTGGAAAGGAAAGTGACATAGTTTTATGCCCAGCCAGACTAAAGGAACCCTTCAAGCACAACTTTGCCACAGTTACAATTTTCTGGATTTTTCCATTAAGCTGCTGAAGCAGGGAGTACAATTCATGGATGCTAAAAGAAAATGTAGCATCCCAGCTTGACTCCCTATGGATTGTGAAGGTTCTATTGTCTTCTTCATTACTCAATTTGAAGCTTTGTAATGGCTTAAATTTCCTCCTGCCAAGCTGAGGACTTAATAGGAGATTATTTTGGCTACAGATACCTCTTACCACTACAGTAGATTTGCGGCTTTGTGGGCTGTATCACACATGATGAGTTTAGATACGCTGCTCTGCAGGCTTTATTACACATGATGGAGATTAGATACATGGCACTGCGGGCTGTATCACACATGATGGGATTAGATATGTTACTCTGCAGGCTGTATCACACATGATGGGTTTAGATACATGTCTCTGAGGTCTGTTTCAAAGATGATGGGATGAGATACAGTGCCTTACGAAAGTATTCGGCTCCCTGGAACTTTTCAACCTTTTCCCACATATCATGCTTCAAACATAAAGATACCAAATGTAAACTTTTGGTGAAGAATCAACAACAAATGGCGCACAATTGTGAAGTTGAACAAAATTTATTGGTTATTTAAAATTTTTGTGGAAATTCAAAATCTGAAAAGTGGGGCGTGCAATATTATTCGGCCCCTTTACTTTTGCTGCAGCAAACTCATTCCAGAAGTTCATTGTGAATCTCTGAATGATCCAATGTTGTCCTAAATGCCTAATGATGATAAATATAATCCATCTGTGTGTCATCAAGTCTCCGTATAAAGGCACCTGCTTTTTGATAGTCTCAGGGTTCTGTTTGAAGCACAGAGAGCATCATGAAGACCAAGGAACCTAACAGGCAAGTCTGTGATACTGTTGTGGAGAAGTTTAAAGCCAGATTTGGATACAAAATGATTTCCAAAACTTTAAACATCCCAAGGAGCACTGTGCAAGCGATCATATTGAAATGGAAGGAGTATCATACCACTGCAAATCTACCAAGACCCAGCCGTCCCTCTAAACGTTCATCTCAAACAAGGAGAAGACTGATCAGAGATGCAGCCAAGAGGTCTATGATCACTGGATGAACTGCAGAGATCTACAGCTGAGGTGGGACAGTCTGTCCATAGGACAACAATCAGTCGTACACTGCACAAATCTGGCCTTTATGGAAGAGTGGCAAGAAGAAAGCCATTTCTCAAAGATATCCATAAAAAGTGTTGTTTAAAGTTTGCAACAAGCCACCTGGGAGACACACCAAACATGTGGAAGATGGTGCTCTGGTCAGATGAAACCAAAATCAAACTTTTTGCCAACAGTGCCAAACAGTATGTTTGGCGTAAAGGCAACACAGCTTATCACCCTGAACACACCATCCCCACTGTCAAACATGGTGGTGGCATCATCATGGTTTGGGCCTGCTTTTTTCAGCAGGGATAGGGAAGATGGTTAAAATTGATGGGAAGATGGATGGAGCCAAATACAGGACAATTCTTGAAGAAAACCTGTTGGAGTCTGCAAAAGACCTGAGACTGGGATGGAGATTTGTCTTCCAACAAGACAATGATCCCAAACATAAAGCAAAATCTACAATGGAATGGTTCACAAATAAACGTATCCAGGTGTTAGAATGGCCAAGTCAAAGTCCAGACCTCAATCCAATCAAGAATCTGTGGAAAGAGCTGAAAACTGCTGTTCACAAATGATCTCCATAAAACCTCACTGAGCTCGAGCTGTTTGAAAAGGGAGAATGGGTAAGGGTACCGTCACATTTAGCGACGCTGCAGCGATATAGACAACGATGCCGATCGCTGTTTAGGTCATTGTGTGGTCGCTGGAGAGCTGTCACACGATGCCGAAGTCCCCTGGTAACCAGGGTAAAAATCGGGTTACTAAGCGCAGGGCCGCACTTAGTAATCCGATGTTTACCCTGGTTACCATTGTAAAAGTTAAAAAAACAAACAGTACATACTTACATTCCGGTGTCTATCACGTCCCCCGGCGTCAGCTTCCCTGCACTGTGTCAGCGCCGGCCGGCCGTAAAGCAGAGCACAGCGGTGACGTCACCGCTGTGCTCTGCTTTATGGCCGGCCGGCGCTGACAGTCAGTGCGGAAAGCTGACGCTGGGGGACGTGACAGACACCGGAATGTAAGTATGTACTGTTTGTTTTTTTTAACTTTTACAATGGTAACCAGGGTATACATTGGGTTACTAAGCACGGCCCTGCGCTTAGTAACCCGATATTTACCCTGGTTACCAGTGAACACATCGCTGGATCGGCGTCGCACACGACGATCCAGCGATGACGGCGGGTGATCACCGGCGAAAAAAAAGGTCCTGATCATTCCCAGCGACCAACGATCTCCCAGCAGGGGCCTGATCGTTGGTCGCTGTCACGCATAACGATTTAGGCCTCTTTCACACTTCAGTTATTTGGCGTCAGTCTAAAACCGCCATTTTCCTCAAATAACGGATCCGTCATTTTTTTTGACGGATCCGTTATTTTCCCATAGACTTGCATTAGTGACGGATTGTGACGGATGGTCGTCCGTTCCATCCGCCATGCGACGGATCCGTCGAAATTTGGCGGACGTTTTCTGAAAATAGACGGACATTGGAACGTTTTTTGTCAACGCTGAAATGGCGGATCGCGACGGATCCGTCGCGTCCGCCATTCCATAGAATGGGTGCCTATGGGCGACGGATCCGCCGCAACCGTTTTTTCGGCGGATCCGTCGCCCCAATCCGTTTTTTCAATTGCGCATGCTCCAAAAAGTAGATACTTCTCCCAGACAACCCCCAAGTAACGGATCCGTCAAAAAAACGGATCCGTTAGAACCGTTTTCGCAACAATTGTGACGGATCCGTCAATCCGTCACTATGTCGGTAGTGACTGACGCCAAAAGACTGAAGTGTGAAAGAGGCCTTAGTTAACGATATCGTTGCTACATCACAAAAAGCAACAATATCGTTTACGAAATCGTTATGTGTGAAGGTACCTTAAGAATTTCAGTCTCTCGATGTACAAAACTGATAGAGACATACCCCAAGCGACTTGCAGCTGTAATCACAGCAAAAGGTGGCGCAACAAAGTATTAAGTTAAAGGGGCCGAATAATATTGCACGCCCCACTTTTCAGTTTTTGAATTTCCACAAAAATTTGAAATAACCAATAAATTTCGTTCAGCTTCACAATTGTGTTCCACTTGTTGTTCATTCTTCACCAAAAATTTACATTTGGTATCTTTGAAGCATGATATGTGGGGAAAAGGTTGAAAAGTTCCATGGAGCCGAATACTTACGCAAGGCACTGTATATGACTCTGCTATGACAGCATAAAGCCTCCTTCAGATGTCTGTAATGCAGGGGCATCTGAATGAGGCTTACACTGACATAGCAGAGCTCAGTCAGTGTTCAGAGCACGGTGTTAAGAAACTTTGCACTCGTATTGATGTTATCAATGAAAATAGTATTTTTTATTACAGGAATTTCCAGACAAAATAGATAAACGTTTCGGGCAAAACTAGACCTTCATCAGTCTTATAAATAAAAACATATAACAAAATATAAAATAATTATCATAGAACAAAAAAAAACATGTGCTGTTCATGTCACAATATTGCAGAAAAGAAAATAGTGCATGGATACGTATCATATCATCTGCTTGAATGAAATCACATTAACCAACCACTTAACACCCGGAAGTATTTTCGTTTTTGCGTTTTTTTGTTTTTCGCTCCCCTTCTTCCGAGAGCTTGTTTTCTGTAGGACAAGTTGTACTTTTGAACGACACCATTGGTTTTACCATATCGTGAACTAGAAAACAGGAAAAAAATTCCAAGTGTGGTGAAATTGCAAAAAAATGCAATCCCACACTTGTTTTTTAGTTTTGCATTTTTGCTAGGTTCACTAAATGCTAACGCTGACCTGCCATTATGATTCTCCAGGTCATTATGAGTTCATAGACACCAAAAATGTCTAGGTTATTTTTTATCTAAGTGGTGAAAAAATTCCAAACTTTTTTTTTTTTAAATTGCGCTATCTTCTGATACCAATAGCATCTCCATTTTTCGTGATCTTGGATTGGGTGAGGGCTTATTTTTTGCATGCTGAGCTGATGTTTTTAATGATACCATTTTGGTGCAGATACGATCTTTTGATCTTCCATTATTGTATTTTAATGCAATGTCGCAGCGACCAAAAAACATAATTCTGGCATTTTGACTTTTGCTCTCATTACGCCGTTTAGCGATCAGATTAATCCTTAATTTTTATTGATAGATCGGGTAATTCTGAACTCGGCAATACCAAATTTGTGTATGTTTTTTTTTATTGTCTTATTTTGAATGGGGTGAAAGATTTGAACATTTATATATTTTTTTTAATATTTTTAAAAACATTTTTTTTTTAACTTTTGGCATGCTTCAATAGTCTCCATGGGAGACTAAAGGATGCCATAACCCGATCGGCTCAGCTACATAGAGGCGATGATCAGATCGCCTATATGTAGCTGAATTACTCACTTTCTATGAGTGCCGACCACTTGGCGGCTTTCACAGCAAGCCGGCTCTGACAACCATCGAGGTCTCCAGGAGACCTCTGGTTGTCATGCCAACCCACTGGTGACCCCCGATCACGTGGCGGGGTCACTGGTGGGCGGCTTTCTGGCGTGACTGCTGGAAGAGCTTGTTAAATGCCGCTGTCAGCATTTCACAGCGGCATTTAATGGGTTAATGGCCGTGGGTGGATCGCAATTCCATCCGTGGCTGTTCCCAGCACATTTCAGCTGTTCAAAACAGACATGCGCCATGAAAAATGTGGGCTCACCGCCAGAGCCCACATGAAAGAGAGGGAGTCCGACATCCGTGTAAATATATGCCCGATGTTGGAAAGGGGTTAAACATATCCATAGTACAATTTGAATTAACAGCTCAGAACAAAAATTGTAATATATGTTTAAAAAATTATTTCTATACATGAAACTCCTAAAAAAGGAAAAACGAACAACTACAACCATAATGTTGGGAGATCCATGTAAGTATAGAGAAAGCGAGACAGAGAGAGAGTATAACAACAGTGTATACCATCAAAGTCAATGAAGTAAAAGGAATACATGTGATCCATCCATTAATATACTATGCACATGTACTGTGGATAGAAGGAAGCAGATACCTGACTCACAACAGAAAATAAGTCCTTTTAGGCCTCTGTCACGCTTCCATCTTTCAGCTCCCATCACAATACGTCGTTTTTTGAGAAAGTAGGATCCTGCAAAAAAATTTGCAGGATCCTGCATTTTCTCATAGACTTGTATTAGCGACGATTTGTGACGGATGGCCATCCATTTCATCCATCTTTCACTGGGTCCTGCATTAAAAAAACGATCCGTCAGGCAGAGAAAACGTTCAGAGGAACGTTTTTTCTGCCCGACGGAAAATCGGTCAACGACGCATCCTGCACTGCCCGTCACTGGCTACAATAGTAGCCTATGGGCGCAGGATGCATCGCTGCCTGTGAAAAGCAGGAATCCAGCGACAGGTCCCGCCTTTTTAAAGACAGCATGCGTGGAAGAATTTCCCGTCAGGGAAATTCTCTCTCGCTGGCTCTTTTTCTCTTTTTACTATTGCTGCTGCCTATGCATCATCAATAGTAACAAGATATCATGTTAAAAATAATAAAAAATCGCAATATTCTCACCTACCGGCGTTCCTAGGAACGCTAGCTGCCTGGAGCACTGCTGCGCGGGAACGCCGGTAGGTGAGAATACTGCGACTTTTTATTTTTTTTTAACCTGGTTTGTGTTGTGTATGCGTTTTCGAAAACTGCTGCGAAGACGCATACACAACAGGTGCATATAGCCTCGACGGGTCCGTCAGAAAGACGGGCCCAGTGCAACGTTTTCCACAATCTGCACATGATCCATCATTTCAATGTCTAGTCTGATCCTGTACAGATTTGTAAGACGGAAGTGTGAAAGAAGCTTTAGTTAAGCCAAAACTTGTGAGAGCAAAAGAGTCTACCTTCATGATCTACAGGGTTACAATAACCATAAAGAGATAAACAAGTGACTTAAAAAAAGATCACAAGTGTTCAGAGCACAACAGCATGATGATTACACTGCTGTGTTCTGAACAATGCAGTGATCGCAGTGGTGAGCACAGGTTGGCAGCCTGGTCTTGTGCTATTAATCCCAGGCTACCAAGATGTTCTCACCCCTTTAAGAAGTCCTGGTCGCACTACTCAAAGCAGCGCTGTGGTGGTGACTTCTCCAGCAGTGAAAAGAGTTCGGTAGCCTGACAGTAATACAATGTCAGGCTGCCAACCACTGCTCACTCCCGGCCCTGATTCTCTGCTTACCACTCCCCACATCCCAGCATCTCGAGTCACCACTCATATTAAACACTGTGAGCGGTGACATGGGGAAATCATAGTTCAGAACAACAAATGCCACCCACCTCCCCCCACAGATGTGAACTGGGCAGCCCAGGGAGCATGCCAATTTCCCTGCTGGAGGCAGCCACAGAGTAGGAGATGCAGTAAGATACTGACCAAAGTCTCTTTTGTCCAAGTGCTGCCATATTTGATGAATAAAAGTGTCAGGCTCAGACACTTACAAACCAGCAAATAAAATTGGCTTTACCAGCAACTGCAGAAAAGGTATTAAATAAATACATGTTAATAGATGACATTTCATTTTGTATTACAAATACCGTAATTGATTACATAATCAATAGTTAATTAAAAATATAAATTGAGACACGTTCCCTGTAACATTGAAATTGTAGCACCAAGAAAGAGAAGATATTGAATTATGAAAACCACAGGATTTATAGATATGTTCATGATATGCAAATAGTAAAAAATGCAAACAAATTGTTTTAAAACATCTTAATTTATTCAGTGTTAAGTATTAGCACCACACAATTATTTATAGGGAACAGAGATTGTTAATTTTTGAGCATTAGCCAAAAGTGGTGTAATGAAGCCCACACTATTATTGATAAATAATAAGCCTATAACATATAATTGTCTGACTGTCTTAGATGTGGACCATCAGCAACCCAAAAAGTAATCTGGTAATAGTCAATTGTAGCAAACACACCATGAAGTGGACTCAATGCATCAAATAAACTCTATATAAAAGTATCTTCACTAAAGATCTAACACATAATAGAACAAGCTTATTACATAGATATGGTAACAGAACCAAGCTTATTTCATAGACACAGTGGGTACGGAAAGTATTCATTGCAGCCATTTGATAAATTCCAAAAAAGTTCATTTTTTCACAATAATGTACACTCTGTACCACATCTTGACTGAAAACAAAACTGAAATGTAATTTTTGCAAATTCAATAACAAGAAAATCTCAATTATTATATGGTCATAAGTATTCAGACCCTTTGCTCAGACACTCATATTTAAGTCACATGCTGTCCATTTACTTGTGATCCTCCTTGAGATGGTTCTACTCCTACATTGGAGTACAGCTGTGTTTAATTAAACTGATAGGACTTGATTTTGAAAGGCACACACCTGTCTATATAAGACCTCACAGCTCATAGTGCATGTCAGACCAAATGAGAATCATGAGGTCAAAGGAACTGGCCAAGGAGCTCAGAGACAGAATTGTAATAAGGCACAGATCTGGCCAACATTACATCAGAATTTCTGCAGTACTCAAGGTTCCTAAGAGGACAGTGGCCTCCATAATCCTTAAATGGAAGAAGTTTTGGACCACCAGAAGTCTTCTTAGACCTAGTAATCCAGCCAAACTGAGCAATTGTGTGAGAAGAGACTTAGTAATAGAGGTAAAGAAGAACCCCAAGATCACTGTGGCCAAGCTCCAGAGACGCAGTAGGGAGAAGGGGGAAAGTTTCACAAAGTCAACTATTATTATTATTATTTTTATTATTATTTATTCATATAGCACCATTATTTCCATGGTGCTGTACATGAGAAGGGGTTATATCAGAATACAAATATCACTTACAGTAAACAAAACTAACAATGACAGACTGGTACAGAGGGAAGAGGACCCTACCCTTGCAGGCTTACATTCTACAGGATTATGGGGAAGGAGACAGTAGGTCGAGGGTTGCAGTAGCTCCAATGGTGTTGAGGTGGCCGTGTGGTCTTTACAGGCTGTAAGCTTCCTTGAAGAGGTGGGTTTTCAGGTTTCTTTTGAAGGATCCAAAAGTAGTGGATAACTATCACTGCAGCCCTCCACCAGTCAGGCCTTTATGGCAGAGTGGCCTGATGGAAGCCTCTCCTCAGTGCAAGACATGTGAAAGCTCACATTGAGTTTGCTAAAAACACATGAAGGACTGCCAGGCTACCAGAAATAAGAGTCTCTGGTCTGATGAGATGAATATAGACCTTTTTGGTGATAATTCTAAGCGGTATGCATGGAGAAAACCAGAGACTGCTCATCACCTGCCCAATACAATCCCAACAGTGAAACATGGTGGTGGCAGCATCATGCTGTTGGGGGTGTTTTTCAGCTGCAGGGACAGGATGACTGGTTGCCATTGAAGGAAACATTAATGTGGCCAAGTACAGAGATATCCTGGATGAAAACCTCTTCCAGAGGGCTCTGGACCTTAGCAAGACAATGACCTTAAGCACACAGCTAAAATAACAAAGGAGTGGTTTCAGAACAACTCTGTTACCATTCTTGACTGGCCAGCCAGAGCCCTGACCTAGACCAAATTAAGCATGTCTGGAGAGACCTGAAAATGGCTGTCCACCAACATTCACCATCCAACCTGACCAAATCGGAGAGGATCTGCAAGGAAGAATGGCAGAGGATCCCCAAATCCAGATGTGAAAAGAAGACTCATGGCTGTACTATCTCAAAAGGGTGCTTCTACTCAATACTAAGCAAAGGGTCTAAATACTTATGACCATGTGATGAGAAACAAATTAACTTTTTTGAAATTAGCAAATGGGGCAATGAAACAAAGAGTGAAAAATTTAAAGGGGTATGAATACTTTCTATACCCACTGTATGGTAGCTGAACTAAGCTTATTACATAGATATGGTAACAAAACCAAGATTAGTACATACTGTAGTTCTGATAAAAGAACCATGCGTACTACACAGTTCTGATATTAAAACCTACTACATAGATATGAAAACAGAACCAAGCATAATACATACGATTGTGGGCCAAAAGTTTTGAGAGTGGCACAAATTTTGATTTTCACAATATTCCCTGCTTCAGTGTTTAGACAATTGTCTTTAAACTTTTATTAACAAATACATCAAGTTAATGCAAAGACTAATATTTTTAGTATTGACCCTTATTATTCAAGACTTCTATAATTTCACCCTGCTATGCTGGATATCAGCTTCTTAGCCAAACCATGACTAATGATAACCTATTCCTGCCTAATCAGTGCTTGGGATGTATCATAAATTCTGTGTTTTTGCTGCTCCATTATGTTGTAACCTACAAAAGAAAAAGTAAACGAAAACCCTGATGTAACTAAGTAAAAAAGCAAAAGTGCATTTAAATAACACAGAGTTTTTAGTAATACTGTTTTTTTATCTAAAAATAGTACAAAAGCCATCCTACCTCGTTACGGTAACTCTGATCGGGACAGTCCTACACTGTCTAATATTAAAACTTTACCGTGTGTCAATGTTGACCTCAGTGTGAATAAGGGCAGACGAAAGGACTGGGCCCAACCAGTGAAACACTAGACTGGGGAAGCCTTACACAGTCTCAAGCTCAGAAACAGGGAGGCCACACCCCGGGTTGGACAGAATGCAACAATACAGAGAAAAAAAAAATCAGAGTTACCGTGATGAGGTGGGATGGCTTTTGTGCTATTTTTTTTAAATCAAAAAACAGTATTACTAAAAACTATTATTATTATTATTATTATTAAAATGCACTTTTGCTTTTTTACTTAGTTACATCAGGGTTTTCGTTTTTACTTTTTTCTCTTGTAGGTTTTAATGTTTTGTGGCCAATGTGAACATGCGTTTAACCTCTGCATGTGTATCAACTTAAGTTAAGCTCAATTTTGTGTTTTTTTTTTTTTGTTTGTTTTTCCATCATGTTGTAAAAAGCATTATTCATCATGAAGTTGCTCCTGGATCGTTGGGAGAAGTTATTCTTGTTGGATATATAGATAGCATGCTTTATTCCTGACTGTGGTCTTAGGTAAAACTGAGTCCACTCCCTTGGATGAAAAGCAAAAACACATAAATGGCCTCAGGATGCTTCACTGCTGGCATGAAACAGGACATAGGGTAGCTAGCTATCACTTTTTCTTCTCTATCAAATTTAAAGATGTCCTTAACAGTCTGAAGGGGCTTCATCAGAGAAAATAAATTTGCAGGAAGTCCAAGGATTGGACAGCTTAGGTCTTAGCAGTTATTTTCTCTTATGAAGCCTCCTTCAGGTGGTTTAAAACATCTGGAAATATGATTATCGGGAGAAGAAAAAGTGATTGCTACCTTCAGTCCTGTGTAATGACAACAGTAAAGCATCCTGAAAGCATTCACGCTACCAAGGTGTTGCTTGGATTTTTTTTCCATTTTCCTGTAGATTATATCATAAAATGAATGGTTTCATTCAAAAGTGTAACCCATCCCACAAATAACTAGCACTCCTATGGCTATGCCCAATAAAGAAAAAAGCTAGTGGCACTCACCAATTAGGGTGGCAGCTGCAGCAGAACAGACAATGGTGACTTTGCTCTGAAGTGCGCTTTGAAGCACAATCCAGTGCAAAACAGCCATTGTCTGTTCTGTTGCACCTGCCGCCCTCATCTTTTCCATGCTCCCCTTGTTACAAAGATGGTTTTAAGGAGGATTTGAAGTATAGAAACACTTTTTATGAACATTGGTGAGTGCCGATAGCTTTCTTTTTTTATTGGACACATTGTAATGCCTTTTTCCCATTCGAAACTGGTTAGCTGATATTTTTTGGGCTTTGGACATTGGACCAAATACACACAGGAGGATCCCATTCTAATTTACTGGAGCCAATTCCTTTCTTTTACCGTATTTCTTGATTTGCCTCACATGGCTATATTGACTGAAAAAAGTTATGGCTCTTGAAATCAGGTGAGGAAAAAATTAAAACACAGAAGAGAAGACTGGCTGCATCTGAGCAAAAGTAGTAATAAAAAAATAAATGTACCGTATTTGGTATTGCCATAATCTTATCACTTTAACCTAATAAAGTTGTCATTTACACTACACGGTGAATGTGGTAAAAAAAATAGCTTAATTTTCCATTCCTAAAGAAACAGTCAACAAATATTATTCAGTAGATTATCAGTACAATTCATTCTCACTCCAGCAAGAAGTAAGCATTCATATTGGCGTTTGGATGGAAAAACTTGTCTTCTGAACGGTGACAATAAAACATCACAAAGTCCTATATGACATACAGTACAAATAAACATATGAATAAATTGTTTTAGCACACATTATTTAATTAAGATTTTCACTGCATGTTGAAGCAAGTTGTGTGGTTTCTTAATCTTTTTTCCTAAAGTTGCTTATCAATAGACTATCCTTGATTTATGGCAAAAAATAAGAAAAACAGTTACTCATTAACAGTCAATTATGATAATCAGTGTCTGTTTCTCTTGCAGTCCTTAAGTAATGAATCTGAAAAATCATCTAATGTCAAATCAGTGACAAGTTTTCAAAAAAAGGCGTTTTATAAGTTTCACATTTTTCCTGGTAAATGGATCAAAGTTTGGTGTGACAGATTGACATTGTTGGCACTGCTGGACAAGTAAGTACTGGTTTAGGAATATTACAACTACATTCTTCTAAATGTCTTTAAATAGTCTTTACCACCATATTCTGTGAGCCATAAGTTTTTCATTTTTCTGCCTCCAGATTTCTCTGTGTGCACAATTATGAGTCAATTTGTATTTTTGCTGATTAATTTTATTATTGAACATCTACAAGGCAGTGTGCACTCGATGCGTTATTGCTGCGTGGACCAAAAACACTATGGAATCTTTATGTCAGCTGATTCATTGAAAGTCCTGGAGTACTGTGCACATGATCAGTACATTTCCTTGAGTATTTGCAGTGCGTCTTTTCATGCAGTATGTAAATTCTTTGTGCAGATTTTTAGCATTTTTCAACCATTAAATTCAAGTGAGTCAATCAAATTCGCAGCAAAAATAGCTTCCATGGTGTTTCCCATGCTGTTATCTGTGTGACAGCATGGGAAATACCGGCGAGGCTGCTTTGATCTGCAGTAATGTTACCGTCAGTCAGATCACTGCGGGGTCATGTTCTCAGATGTCAGCATGACCCCGCAGAGATACTGTGGCCCACCTGAAAGACTACTAGTCCCATCAGGTTATGTCTGCTGTAACTAATAACAGTAATAGCAGGAGCCACTGATGGGAGATGTAGTCTCTTGTCAGCCAGCCTGTGCTCAAACTAAACCCCTTTACCCCCAAGGGTGGTTTGCACGTTAATGACCAGGCCATTTTTTACAATTCTGACCACTGTCCCTTTATGAGGTTATAACTCTGGAACGCTTCAACGGATCTTGGTGATTCTGACTTTGTTTTCTCGTGACATATTGTACTTCATGATAGTGGTAAAAGTTCTTTGATATTACCTGCGTTTATTTGTGAAAAAATGGAAATTTGGCGAAAATTTTTAAAAATTTGCAATTTTCCAACTTTGAATTTTTATGCAAATAAATAAGAGAGATGTCACACAAAATACTTAATAAGTAACATTTCCCACATGTCTACTTTACATCAGCACAATTTTGGAACAAAATTTTTTTTTTTGTTAGGGAGTTATAAGGGTTAAAAGTTGACCAGCAATTTCTCATTTTTACAACACCATTTTTTTTTAGGGACTACATCTCATTTGAAGTAATTTTGAGGGGTCTATATGATAGAAAATAACCAAGTGTGACACCATTCTAAAAACTGCACCCCCTCAAGGTGCTCAAAACCACATTCAAGAAGTTTATTAACCCTTCAGGTGTTTCACAGGAATTTTTTGAATGTTTAAATAAAAACATTTAACTTTTTTCACAAAAAATTTATTTCAGCTAAAATTTGTTTTATTTTACCAAGGGTAACAGGAGAAAATAGACAACAAAAGTTGTAGTACAATTTGTCCTGAGTACACCGATACCCCATATGTGGGGGTAAACCACTGTTTGGGCGCATGGCAGAGCTCGGAAGCGAAGGAGCGCCGTCTGACTTTTCAATGCAAATTTGACAGGAAT
Source organism: Ranitomeya imitator (assembly GCF_032444005.1). NCBI lineage: Eukaryota > Metazoa > Chordata > Amphibia > Anura > Dendrobatidae > Ranitomeya > Ranitomeya imitator. The sequence goes on from NC_091286.1 coordinate 159,391,032, forward strand.
TGAGATGGGACGCCATGTTGCGTTTGGAGAGCCACTGATGTGCCTAAGCATTGAAACCCCTCACAAGTGACACCATTTTGGAAAGTAGACCCCCTAAGGAACATATCTAGATGTGTGGTGAGCACTTTGACCCACCAAGTGCTTTACAGAAGTTTATAATGCAGAGCCGTAAAAATAAAAAATCATATTTTTTCACAAAAATGATCTTTTCGCCCCCAATTTTTTATTTTCCCAAGGGTAAGAGAAGAAATTGGACCACAGAAATTGTTGTACAATTTGTACTGAGAATGCTGATACCCCATATGTGGGGGTAAACAACTGTTTGGGCGCATGGCAGAGCTCGGAAGAGAAGGAGCGCCGTTTGACTTTTCAATGCAAAATTGACAGGAATTGAGATGGGACGCCATGTTGCGTTTGGAGAGTCACTAATGTGCCTAAACATTGAACCCCCCCACAAGTGACACCATTTTGGAAAGTAGACCCCTTAAGGAACTTATCTAGATGTGTGGTGAGCACTTTGACCCACCTGTGGCTTCACAGAAGTTTATAATGCAGAGCCGTAAAAATAAAAAAATAAAAATTTTCCCGCAAAAATTATATTTTAGCTTCCAGTTTTGTATTTTCCCAAGGGTAACAGGAGAAATTGGACCCCAAAAGTTGTTGTCCAATTTATCCTGAGTACGCTGATACCCCATATGTGGGGGGGAACCACCGTTTGGGTGCATGGGAAGGCTCGGAAGGGAAGGAGCGCCATTTGGAATTTAGACTTAGATGGAATGATCTGCAGGCGTCACATTGCGTTTGCAGAGCCCCTAATGTACCTAAACAGTAGAAACCCCCCACAAGTGACCCCATATTGGAAACTAGACCCCCCAAGGAACTTATCTAGATGTGTTGTGAGAATTTTGAACCCCCAAGTGTTTTACTACAGTTTATAATGCAGAGCCGTGAAAAGAAAAACAAAATTCCCACAAAAAATTATTTTTTAGCCCCCAGTTTTGTATTTTCCCAAGGGTAACAGTTGAAATTGGACCCTAAAAGTTGTCCAATATATCCTGAGTGCGCTGATACCGGATATGTGGGGGGGAACCACCATTTGAGCGCATGGCAGAGCTCGGAAGGGAAGGAGCATCATTTGGAATGCAGACTTAAATAGATTGGTCTGCAGGCATCACATTGCGTTTGCAGATCCCCTAATGTACCTAAACAGTAGAAACCCCCCACAAGTGACCCCCTATTGGAAACTAGACCCCCCAAGGAACTTATCTAGATGTGTTGTGAGAATTTTGAACCCCCAAGTGTTTTACTACAGTTTATAACGCAGAGCCGTGAAAAAAAAAAAAATTCCCACAAAAATTATATTTTAGCCCCCAGTTTTGTATTTTCCCAAGGGTAACAGGAGAAATTGGACCCCAAAAGTTGTTGTCCAATTTGTCCTGAGTACGCTGACACCCCATATGTTGGGGTAAACCCCTGTTTGGGCACACGGGAGAGCTCGGAAGGGAAGGAGCACTGTTTTACTTTTTCAACGCAGAATTGGCTGGAATTGAGATCGGATGCCATGTCGCGTTTGGAGAGCCCCTGATGTGCCTAAACAGTGGAAACCCTCCAATTATAACTGAAACCCTAATCCAATCACACCCCTAACCCTAATCCCAACGGTAACCCTAACCACACCTTTAACCCTGACACACCCCTAACCCTAATCCCAACTCTATTCCCAACCGTAAATGTAGCCCCAACCCTAACCCTAACTTTAGCCCCAACCCTAACTGTAGCCTTAACCCTAGCCCCGACCATAACCCTAGCCCTAACCCTAGCCCTGAAACCAAAGTAGGGACCGGACCACAGATTGATGCATGCATCGTCCCCTTTTCCCCTTTGCATTTCTCATCCATACTTTGTTGCGTGACAACCCACCTCTCCAGTCTCCATTCCAGAAGACACACCCACTTTCCTGTCTAACAGTAGATTTGGGCCAGTTTTGGGTGGTGTCAACCTTGTTTATTTTGGGTTCTCTAACCCCTCAGCTAACCCGAGACCTAAGTACCTGCCTTCAGGCACTAGGTACCATTTCCTCCCTACCCTTACCCGTGCCTCGGCGACTATGTCACACTGAAATGGTGCTATATGCCCTGGCCACTCTGGGCATACATCCGTGCCTTGTCGCACCCGAACCCAAGCTGTTGTGAATTCTGTTGTCGGGCTCCCTCCTGTGGTCATGAATGGTACTTCAGCTGGTTCTGTCCATGGACTTCCTCTGGTGGGTGTTTCTGAGTTTCCTTCCACAGGTGACGAGGTTAATTCGTTAGCTGGCTGCTCTATTTAGCTCCACTTGGATCTTTGCTCCATGCCACCTGTCAATGTTCCAGTATTGGTCTAGTTCACTCCTGGATCGTTCTTGTGACCTGTCTTCCCAGCAGAAGTTAAGTTCCTGCTTGTTTTTCTTTGGTTTGCTATTTTTCTATCCAGCTTGCTATTTTCATTGTTGTCTTGCTTGCTGGAGGCTCTGGGACGCAGAGGGAGCGCCTCCGCACCGTGAGTCGGTGCGGAGGGTCTTTTTGCTCCCTCTGCGTGGTCTTTTTGTAGGTTTTTGTGCTGACCGCAAAGCTACCTTTCCTATCCTCAGTCTGTTCAGTAAGTCGGGCCTCACTTTGCTTAATCTATTTCATCTCTGTGTTTGTATTTTCATCTTTACTCACAGTCATTATATGTGGGGGGCTGCCTTTTCCTTTAGGGAATTTCTCTGAGGCAAGGTAGGCTTTATTTTTCTATCTTCAGGGCTAGCTAGTTACTTATGCTGTGCCGAGTTGCATAGGGAGCGTTAGGAGCAATCCACGGCTATTTCTAGTGTGTTTGATAGGATTAGGGATTGCGGTCAGCAGAGTTCCCACGTCCCAGAGCTCGTCCTTAATATCAGTAACTATCAGGTCATTCCGTGTGCTCTTAACCACCAGGTCCATTATTGTCCTGACCACCAGGTCATAACAGTACAGGTGGCCCAAAGTACTAATGCATCTCAATAGAGGGATAAGAGAAGTTCTGAGACCATTTTTTTTCTTTGCAGTGTGTTTTGTCTCTCTTTTCCCCTTTACCTCTGGGTGGTTCAGGATACAGGTGTGGATATGGACATTCAAGGTCTGTCCTCTTGGATGGATAATCTCACTACAAGGGTACAAAACATTCAAGATTTTGTGGTTCAGAATCCGATGTCAGAGCCTAGGATTCCAATTCCTGATTTGTTTTTTGGTGATAGATCTAAGTTCTTGAATTTCAAAAATAATTGTAAATTGTTTCTTGCCTTGAAACCTCGCTCCTCAGGTGACCCTGTTCAACAAGTAAAGATCATTATTTCTCTGTTACGTGGTGACCCTCAAGACTGGGCATTTTCCCTTGCGCCAGGAGATCTGGCATTGCGTGATGTTGATGCGTTTTTCCTGGCGCTTGGATTGGTTTATGACGAACCTAATTCAGCGGATCAGGCAGAGAAAATCTTGCTGGCTTTGTGTCAGGGTCAGGATGAAGCGGAGATATATTGTCAGAAGTTTAGAAAGTGGTCTGTGCTCACTCAGTGGAATGAATGTGCCCTGGCAGCAATCTTCAGAAAGGGTCTCTCTGACGCCCTTAAGGATGTCATGGTGGGATTTCCCATGCCTGCTGGTCTGAATGAGTCTATGTCTTTGGCCATTCAGATCGATCGACGCTTGCGTGAGCGTAAAGCTGTGCACCATTTGGCGGTACTATCTGAGCAGCCTGAGCATGGGCCTGAGCCTATGCAATGTGATAGGACTTTGACCAGGGCTGAACGGCAAGAACACAGACGTCGGAATGGGCTGTGTTTTTACTGTGGTGAGTCCACTCATGCTATCTCCGATTGTCCTAAGCGCACTAAGCGGTTCGCTAGGTCTGCCACCATTGGTACGGTACAGTCTAAATTTCTATTGTCCGTTACTCTGATTTGCTCCTTGTCATCCTATTCTGTTATGGCATTTGTGGATTTAGGCGCTGCCCTGAATTTGATGGACTTGGAGTTTGCTAGGCGCTGTGGTTTTTTCTTGGAGCCCTTGCAGTTTCCTATTCCATTGAGAGGAATTGATGCTACGCCTTTGGCCAAGAATAAGCCTCAGTACTGGACCCAATTGACCATGTGCATGGCTCCTGCACATCAGGAGGATATCCGCTTTCTGGTGTTGCATAATCTGCATGATGTGGTCGTTTTGGGGTTGCCATGGCTACAGGTTCATAATCCAGTATTGGACTGGAAATCTATGTCTGTGTCCAGCAGGGGTTGTCAGGGGGTACATGGTGATGTTCCATTTTTGTCTATTTCGTCTTCCACTCCTTCTGAAGTTTTTGTCGGATTACCGGGATGTATTTGATGAGCCCAAAGCCAGTGCCCTACCTCCTCATAGGGATTGCGATTGTGCAATTAATTTGATTCCTGGTAGTAAGTTTCCTAAGGGCCGATTGTTCAATTTATCTGTGCCCGAGTACGCCGCTATGCGGAGTTATATAAAGGAATCCTTGGAGAAAGGCCATATTCGCCCGTCGTTATCACCGTTAGGAGCAGGGTTCTTTTTTGTGGCCAAGATGGTTCTTTGAGACCTTGTATTGATTACCGCCTTCTTAATAAAATTACAGTCAAATTTCAGTATCCTTTGCCGCTGATGTCTGATTTGTTTGCTCGGATTAAGGGGGCTAGTTGGTTCACCAAGATAGATCTTCGAGGGGCGTATAATCTTGTGCGTATTAAACAAGGCGATGAATGGAAAACAGCATTTAATACGCCCGAAGGCCATTTTGAGTACCTGGTTATGCCATTCGGGCTTTCCAATGCTCCATCAGTATTTCAGTCCTTTATGCATGACATCTTCCGAGAGTACCTGGATAAATTCCTGATTGTATATTTGGATGATATTTTGGTCTTTTCGGATGATTGGGAGTCTCATGTGAAGCAGGTCAGAATGGTGTTCCAGGTCCTTCGTGCGAATTCCTTGTTTGTGAAGGGGTCAAAGTGTCTCTTTGGAGTTCAGAAGGTTTCATTTTTGGGGTTCATTTTTTCCCCTTCTACTATCGAGATGGACCCTGTTAAAGTCCAGGCCATTTACGATTGGACTCAGCCGACATCTGTAAAGAGCCTGCAAAAGTTCCTGGGCTTTGCTAATTTTTATCGGCGCTTCATCGCTAATCTTTCTAGTGTTGCTAAACCGTTGACTGATTTGACCAAGAAGGGTGCTGATGTGGTCAATTGGTCTTCTGCAGCTGTAGAGACTTTTCAGGAGTTGAAGCGTCATTTTTCTTCTGCCCCTGTGTTGTGCCAGCCAGATGTTTCGCTCCCGTTTCAGGTTGAGGTTGATGCTTTTGAGATTGGAGCAGGGGCTGTTTTGTCACAAAGAAGTTCCGATGGCTCGGTGATGAAGCCATGTGCTTTCTTTTCTAGAAAGTTTTCGCCTGCTGAGCGTAATTATGATGTTGGTAATCGAGAGTTGTTGGCCATGAAGTGGGCATTCGAGGAGTGGCGTCATTGGCTTGAAGGAGCCAAGCATCGCGTGGTGGTCTTGACGGATCACAACAATTTGACTTATCTCGAGTCTGCCAAATGGTTGAATCCGAGACAGGCTCGATGGTCGTTATTTTTCTCCCGTTTTGATTTTGTGGTTTCGTAGCTTCCGGGCTCTAAGAATGTGAAGGCTGATGCCCTGTCAAGGAGTTTTGTGCCTGACTCTCTGGGTGTTCCTGAGCCGGCGGGTATTCTCAAAGAGGGGGTAATTTTGTCTGCCATCTCCCCTGGTTTGCGGCGGGTGCTGCAAAAATTTCAGGCTGATAGACCTGACCGTTGCCCAGCGGAGAAACTGTTTGTCCCTGATAGATGGACTAGTAGAGTTATCTCTGAGATTCATTGTTCAGTGTTGGCTGGGCATCCTGGAATCTTTGGTACCAGAGATTTGGTGGCTAGATCCTTTTGGTGGCCGTCTTTGTCACGGGATGTGCGTTCTTTTGTGCAGTCCTGTGGGACTTGTGCTTGGGCTAAGCCCTGCTGTTCTCGTGCCAGTGGGTTGCTTTTGCCCTTGCCGGTCCCGAAGAGGCCCTGGACGCATATTTCTATGGATTTTATTTCGGATCTTCCCGTCTCTCACAAGATGTCGGTCATTTGGGTGGTTTGTGATCGCTTTTCTAAGATGGTCCATTTGGTACCTTTGTCTAAATTGCCTTCCTCCTCTGATTTGGTGCCATTATTTTTCCAGCATGTGGTTCGTTTACATGGTATCCCGGAAAACATCGTTTCTGACAGAGGTTCCCAGTTTGTTTCGAGGTTTTGGCGATCCTTTTGTGCTAGGATGGGCATTGATTTGTCTTTTTCCTCGGCTTTCCATCCTCAGACAAATGGCCAAACCGAACGAACTAATCAAACTTTGGAAACATATCTGAGATGCTTTGTTTCTGCTGATCAGGATGATTGGGTGTCCTTTTTGCCGTTGGCTGAGTTTGCCCTTAATAATCGGGCCAGCTCGGCTACTTTGGTTTCGCCGTTTTTCTGCAATTCTGGTTTCCATCCTCGTTTCTCTTCAGGGCAGGTTGAGTCTTCGGACTGTCCTGGTGTAGATACTGTGGTGGATAGGTTGCAGCAGATTTGGACTCATGTGGTGGACAATTTGACATTGTCCCAGGAGAAGGCTCAACGTTTTGCTAACCGCCGGCGCTGTGTGGGTCCCAGACTTCGTGTTGGGGATTTGGTTTGGTTGTCGTCTCGTTATGTTCCTATGAAGGTTTCCTCTCCTAAGTTTAAGCCTCGTTTCATTGGTCCGTATAAGATTTCTGAGGTTATCAATCCTGTGTCATTTCGATTGGCCCTTCCTGCTTCTTTTGCCATCCATAATGTGTTCCATAGGTTGTCGTTGCGGAGATACGTGGCGCCTGTGGTTCCATCCGTTGATCCTCCTGCCCCGCTGTTGGTTGAGGGGGAGTTGGAGTATGTGGTGGGGAAGATTTTGGATTCTCGTATTTCGAGACGGAAACTCCAGTACCTGGTCAAGTGGAAGGGTTATGGTCAGGAAGATAATTCCTGGGTTTTTGCCTCTGATGTTCATGCTGCCGATCTGGTTCGTGCCTTTCATTTGGCTCATCCTGGTCGGAATGGGGGCTCTGGTGAGGGTTCGGTGACCCCTCCTCAAGGGGGGGGTACTGTTGTGAATTCTGTTGTCGGGCTCCCTCCTGTGGTCATGAATGGTACTTCGGCTGGTTCTGTCCATGGACTTCCTCTGGTGGGTGTTTCTGAGTTTCCTTCCACAGGTGACGAGGTTAATTCGTTAGCTGGCTGCTCTATTTAGCTCCACTTGGATCTTTGCTCCATGCCACCTGTCAATGTTCCAGTATTGGTCTAGTTCACTCCTGGATCGTTCTTGTGACCTGTCTTCCCAGCAGAAGTTAAGTTCCTGCTTGTTTTTCTTTGGTTTGCTATTTTTCTGTCCAGCTTGCTATTTTTATTGTTGTCTTGCTTGCTGGAAGCTCTGGGACGCAGAGGGAGCGCCTCCGCACCGTGAGTCGGTGCGGAGGGTCTTTTTGCACCCTCTGCGTGGTCTTTTTGTAGGTTTTTGTGCTGACCGCAAAGCTACCTTTCCTATCCTCAGTCTGTTCAGTAAGTCGGGCCTCACTTTGCTTAATCTATTTCATCTCTGTGTTTGTATTTTCATCTTTACTCACAGTCATTATATGTGGGAGGCTGCCTTTTCCTTTGGGGAATTTCTCTGAGGCAAGGTAGGCTTTATTTTTCTATCTTCAGGGCTAGCTAGTTCCTTAGGCTGTGCCGAGTTGCAAAGGGAGCGTTAGGAGCAATCCACGGCTATTTCTAGAGTGTTTCATAGGATTAGGGATTGCGGTCAGCAGAGTTCCCACGTCCCAGAGCTCGTCCTTATTATCAGTAACTATCAGGTCATTCCGTGTGCTCTTAACCACCAGGTCCATTATTGTCCTGACCACCAGGTCATAACACCAAGCCTCCCGACGCTGCTGTCTAGCAAGAGCTCTATCCCTTTTACCCTGACCCCAGCCAAATCCTTTGCCGCCCCAGAGAGTTCCTCATGCGTATGTCCCCAGTTGCCTCGGTGGCCACACACTCCTGGTTCCTCCAGGCTTTCTTTTTATACGTGTGTTTTTTTATACCTGTGTCTCTGCCTGGGACCCTGGAACTGAGCTGTCCCGAACTTACCAGAGGACACTTCCAGCTCGGGATTCAATGGGGTCTCCACAACCTCTCCTGCTACAACCTCTAGGGGGAACCTTTCAGGATTACACTTTGTCCCTAGGTTGGTGACCCCTTTGGCAGGTATCCATGACTTGGGATCTTCGGGTTCTATGCCCGAAACAACATCCTCAGCCTCTCCTGCCAATACCTCTAGGGGGAACTTATCAGGGTTACACTGTGTCCCTGGCGACCCCATGGCAGGTATCCCTGACTTGGGATCTTCAGGTTCTACACCTGGAACAACAGCCTTGAGAGGGTTAACCTGGTCTCCCACGTGGACCAGAACAGGGGCAAGTCTCTTCCCAACACAGCCCCATATGGACTCACTCCCACCACATGCTTAATGTCCCCACACGGTGTTGAAAAATTGACCTCCGCTTTCTGTGCTTTGGGGTTGTCCCTGGCAACAATTGACCCATGGACCAAAGTCACTACGCTCCCCGAGAGTCTCTATTTGGTACCCGTTCATAAGTACCTGGCACAGCCTGGTTTGCTGTGCCAGGCACTCATAGTACCTGTAGTGGTGGTACAGATGGGCTGGGGATACATAGACACGAGCGAGCATACCCGTAGTCCATGGGCTCAGACACCAGGGGGCAGTTGACAGCCACATGCCCGGGCCCTCAACACCACCAGCACTTAATCACCATGGCACGACTACACCTTGGTGCCGCTTTAGGGGAAACCCTCACTTCGGGCTTCCCTCTCATCATGGGCTCGGTCCTGGCTAGCCCCAACAGTGGTTTGTGGACTTTCCCCATACTCCTGTATAAAGTCCTGAGTGGCTGTATACCGCTCAATCCAACTTATCAGCTGGTCCTGAGTGCCCAGGTCCCCTTGCCCCACCCAACGCTGCAGGGTGGCTGACAGAGCCCTCACAAGCCAGTCGACCACCACACTCTCTACTATCTGAGCTGGGGCCAAAGTCTCAGGTCGGAGCCATTCCTCCACCAACTGTAATAAGTCATATGCCTGAGACCTGGTGGGATGAGTCTCTGCAAAGGACCACTGGTACATCCTCTGATCACCCCTTACCTTAGGGATCTCTTCTTGACACCACTGATTGCCACTCACCTTAGGGGTCTCCTCTTTACACCGCTGATGTTCTGGTTGGTGCCACTGAAACTGCAGCGCCTCTTGCTGCTGGTGCTGGAACTGTAGCTCCTGCTGCTGCAGCACCTCTTGCTGCTGCCGTTGGAACTGCAGTGTCTCCTGCTTCTGCTGGTCAAGTAACTTCTGCTGCTACCGCTGGAACTGCTGCGCCTCTTGCTGCTGCCGTTGCTGGTTGAGGACAAACTGCTTCAAAAACTCCTCCATTTCTCCAGAAAACTTGCTCACTGACATGCAATACTCTTTGGGGTATGCCTCAGATCACATTGCTCCGCATTCTTGAGCCATATGTAGCGCAGTGGTAGCAGTCTGTGGGTGACCAGAAAATTGCCCACAGGAAAATTGCCCACAGGAAAAATCCCCACAGGAAAATTGCCCACACAGAAAATTGGCAAAAACGGAAAATTGCCCACATTGAAAATTGCCCACACGGAAAATTGCTCACAAGGAAAATTGGCCTCATGGAAAATTGCCAATTGTAGCATCACAAAATTTCAGATCTATGATATTTGAGGTGCAAGGTGAGGATGTTCACATGATGTGTGAAAAATGCCCACCATCATGAATACCCACAGCAAAACAGTAGAGAGTTATAGGTGAGATCCTCTGCAGTACAGAGAATAGCATAGATCTATAAGTTAAATGCTCTGCAGGATAGGGGGATAGTATACAGGTATAGGTGAGATGCTGTGCAGGGCAGAGGAATAATATAGAATTATAGGTGAGATGCTCTGCAGGGCAGGAGAATAATATGCCAGTCGATGCAGTGAATATGCATGAGGCTTAATGGGCAGGAGACTAGTAAGCCCTATCTACCTTTTCTAGCATTTATCAATCTGTCTATTCTATTCAATCTATCTATCCTATCTGTCTGTCTTCTCTTTTCAAACTTTATGCAGCATGGGAAAGACCATGTTAAGATGGCATTGCACATGGACACCTCACAGATGTCACACAGATGTCACACTGATGTTAGCTGAGAAAAAAATGCAAAATCTCATCACACTAGCATGACCATACGGAAAGCAGTCACGCTACTGTCATGCATCAAAATCGCTCTGATAACGCATACCCTAGTGTGTCTCTACCCTATAGGTGAGATGCTCTGTCGGGCAGGAGAATAGTATAGAGTTATAGGTGAGATGCTCTGCAGCACAGAAGAATTTTGGAGAAAATTGCCCACACAGAAAATTACCCACAAGTTTATTAAGAACAGTTTATTAAGGAGGTCTAATAACAACAATAACTCTGGTTTAGTAAAGAAGCATTTCAAACCTGCAAATTAGCTATTCTCCTAAAGTATGACATGCATCATGTTGCAAAGACATGTCGGGTCCCTGCACTGCGATACATGCTGCCGGCGCAGTGGCTGTGAGCTGAAGTCACAGGTGCAGCCACAGGGAGTGGCGCATGACAATGGCGCACACTTCAATGTAAGCTGCCGGGCTGTGCAGTGGCTACAAAAGACTGCGCGATGGTGGGAACAGAGAAAAGGTGAGGAGAATGTTTTTGTTTTTAATTATGCATTCGCGGCAGACATATATACCAGGAAGGGGGCATATATTACAGGATGGAGACCATGTGGACCATACATACCAGGATGGGGACCATATATACCAGCATTGGGACATACTATATATACCAGGATGCGGACATATTCACCAAGATGATGGACATATATTCCAGGATGGCCGACATTACTACATAATGAAGGGAGAGGGGGCAATTCATAAGTCTGACCAACGTGTGTGTGTGGGGGGAAGGCATGTCCAAATTCCGCACTGGGGCCCATCGGACTCCAGTTATACCACAGCAAAAACATATCATACATTCTTAGCAAGAACACAAGGTGGTACAAGCAAAGGCGTAGCTTCAGTTTTGGTTCAGGGGGGGCGAAACTTCTGAGTGGGCCCCTAACCAGGTAACCTTGATTACAACTGGGTGATGCGCCCTAATAGTGGAGGAGAACCTCAGCAGACGACCGTGCTGTTACTGAAGATAATCTCTATATAAAGACCAATATGGATATTACCGCCATATGGTCAGTGGTACAGTAGATACCAGCCCTGCAGAACATATAAGAGATCACAGTACAGTTACAGATAATGTCTTACCGCTGATGTCCTTTCTGATGGAATCGTTCATTTTTCCCGTCTTTTCCATCTTGTCCAGACCGACATGACAACTTCTTCCAGCTACAACTCGTCGGCAGAGAATACAACAAAGACACATTTCACTTCTCATATTCCAGCCCCATCGCCACCTATTCCCAACCTGCACAAACTCCTCATCCTGCTGATACCCCAGTGCTGAGCCGCTGCTGCCGTCTGTGTCCCTATTACTGCCCCTGATACCCCAATACTGAGCCGCTGCTGCCGTCTGTGTCCCTATTAGTGCCCCAGATACCCCAATACTGAGCCGCTGCTGCAGTATGTCCCTATTACTGCACCTGATACAACAATACTGAGCCGCTGCTGCCGTATGTTTCCCTATTACTGCATCTGATACACCAATACTGGGCCCCTGCTGCCGTATGTGTCCCTATTACTGCACCTGATACAACAATACTGAGCCGCTGCTGCCGTATGTGTCCCTATTACTGCATCTGATACACCAATACTGGGCCCCTGCTGCCGTATGTGTCCCTATTACTGCACCTGATATCCCAATACTGAGCCGCTGCTGCCGTATGTGTCCTTATTACTGCCCCTGATACCCCAATACTGACTTGCTGCTGCCATATGTGTCCTTATTACTGCCCCTGATACCCCAATACTGAGCCGCTGCTGCCGTATGTCCCTATTACTGCACCTGATACCCCAATACTGGGCCGCTGCTGCCGTATGTGTCCTTATTACTGCCCCTGATACCCCAATACTGACCCGCTGCTGCCGTATGTGTCCCTATTACTGCACCTGATACCCCAATACTGAGCCGCTGCTGCCGTATGTGTCCTTATTACTGTCCCTGATACCCCAATACTGACCCACTGCTGCCGTATGTGTCCCTATTGCTGCACCTGATACCCCAATACTGAGCCACTGCTGCTGTATGTGTCCCTATTACTGCACCTGCTGTGTGGTTCCCTGTGCCCTCTAAATTCTAAAGCACCCCTCTGTAATATAGTAATGCCGGGTGCAAGTGCCCTAGAAAACAGTGTGCATATTTTGCCCCTATAAAGTAATATTGCCCTGTGTGCCCCTTTCATAGCCACAGTAACTTGAGTTCCCCTATAACAATAAGTGCCCACTTTATTAAATGTAAAGTCCCGAGTCTCCCCCTATACAGCTCCCCTATACACAGCATGCCCACTTATACACATATAAGCATCAGCATCAGCTCTCTTATACACAGTATAATGCCCCCTCACTATATAATACCACCCACACAGTATACTGACCCCTTAGTAGCCTCCAAGCTGTTTGATGGCTCCAATAATGTATAATGACCCCCACACTGTAATCTCCATACTGTATGATGGCCCCCTAGATAGCCTCCATATACAGTTGCATAATGCACCAAATAGTCCACAAAATAGTATAATGCACTGCCCATAGGCAGACTCCATAGTTTACGGCAGCCCCCATAGGCAGACCCTGTAATAAGGCAGCCCCCCATATAGGCAGACCCTGTAATAAGGCAGGACCCCAATAGGCAGACTCTGTAGTATAAGGCAGCACCCCCATAGGCAGACCCTGTAATAAGGTGGCAGACCCTGTAATAAGGCAGCACCCCCACATAGGCATACCCTGTAATAAGGCGGAAGACCCTGTAATAAGGCAGCACCCCCATACTCAGACCCTGTAATAAGGCAGCCCCATATTCAGACCGTGTAATGAGGCAGCACCTCTATAGTCAGACCCTGTAATGATGCAGCCCACATAGTCAGACCCTGTAATAAGGCAGCCCCCTTAGTCAGACCCAGTAATAAGGCAGCACCCCCATAGGCAGACCTTGTAATTAGGCAGCACCCCCATAGGCATATCCTGTAATGAGGCATCACCCCTATAGTCAGACCCTGTAATGAGGCAGCACCCCTATAGTCAGACCCTGTAATGAGGCAGCACCCCTATAGTCAGACCCTGTAATAAGGAAGCATCCCCATAAGCAGACCCTGTAATAAGGCAGCACCACATAGTCAGACCCTGTAATAAGGAAGCACCCCCATAGTCAGACCCTGTAATAAGGCAGCACCCTTATAGGCTGACCCTGTAATAAGGCAGCACCCCCATAGGCAGACCCTGTAATAAGGCAGTACCCCTATAGTCAGACCCTTTAATAAGGCAGCCCCCACAGTCAGATCCTGTAATAAGGCAGCCCCCCCATAGGCAGACCCTGTAAAAAGGCAGCAGCACCCATTAAAAAAAAATACTCACCTCTCTTCTTCCTAGTTCCTACGCTGCTCCTGCTTATCTCCTGACAGCGGGTGCCGGGCAGTGACGGTATCTGTTGTGAATTCTGTGGCAGAGCTCCCTCCTGTGGTCACAAGTGGTACTTCGGCTGATTCTCTCTGTGAGCTTCTGTTGGTGGAGGGAAGTGGTACTGCGTCTTCTGAGTTTCCTCCCTCAGGTGATCTGGTGAGGTCATTGGGTGCTTCTCTACTTAACTCCACCTAATGCTTTGATCCTGGCTTCCTGTCAATGTTCCAGTGTTGGACTTGCTTTTCCCTGGATCATTCCTGTGGCCTGCTGCTCTGCATAGCTAAGTTCTTCTTTGCTATTTGTTTGCTATTTTTTCTGTCCAGCTTGTCTAATTTGTTGCTGGAAGCTCTGGGACGCAAAGGGTGTACCTCCGTGCCGTTAGTTCGGTACGGAGGGTCTTTTTGCCCCCTTTGCGTGGTTTTCTTTAGGGTTTTGTGTAGACCGCAAAGTTGCCTTTTCTATCCTCGCTCTGTTAAGAAAGTCGGGCCTCACTTTGCTGAATCTATTTCATCTCTACGTTTGTCTTTTCATCTTAACTCACAGTCATTATATGTGGGGGGCTGCCTTTTCCTTTGGGGTATTTCTCTGAGGCAAGGTAGGCTTATTTTCTATCTTCAGGCTAGTTAGTTTCTCAGGCTGTGCCGAGTTGCATAGGCAGAGTTAGGCGCAATCCACGGCTACCTCTAGTGTTGTTTGGAGAGGATTAGGGATTGCGGTCTGCAGAGTTCCCACGTCTCAGAGCTCGTTCTATGATTTTGGGTTATTGTCAGATCACTGTATGTGCTCTGACCGCTATGTCCATTGTGGTACTGAATTGCCTTGCATAACAGTACAGGAAGCCAAAAGTACTAATGATTCTCAATAGAGGGAAAAAAGAAGTTCTGAGACCATTTTTTTTTCTTTGCACTGTGTTTTGCCTTTTTTTTCCCCTAGACATTTGGGTGGTTCAGTACACAGGTGTAGCGATGGACATTAGAAGTCTGTCTTCATTTGTGGATCAGCTCTCGGCAAGAGTACAAAAGATTCAAGACACTATTGATCAGAAATCTATGTTAGAACCAAGAATTCCTATTCCTGATTTGTTTTTTGGAGATAGAACTAAGTTTCTGAGTTTCAAAAATAATTGTAAATTATTTCTGGCCTTGAAACCTCACTCCTCTGGTGATCCAGTTCAACAGGTTTTGATTGTTATTTCTTTTTTGCGTGGCGACCCTCAGGACTGGGCATTTTCTCTTGCGCCAGGAGATCCTGCATTGAGTAATATCGATGCGTTTTTCCTGGCGTTCGGATTGCTGTACGATGAACCTAATTCAGTGGATCAGGCAGAGAAAAATTTGCTGGCTCTTTGTCAGGGTCAGGATGAGATAGAGGTATATTGTCAGAAATTTAGAAAGTGGTCCGTGCTCACTCAATGGAATGAATCTGCGCTGGCAGCTATGTTCAGAAAGGGTCTCTCTGAAGCCCTTAAGGATGTCATGGTGGGATTTCCTATGCCTGCTGGTTTGAATGAGTCTATGTCTTTGGCCATTCAGATCGGTCGACGCTTGCGTGAGCGTAAATCTGTGCACCATTTGGCGGTATTACCTGAGCTTAAACCTGAGCCTATGCAGTGCGATAGGACTTTGACCAGAGTTGAACGGCAAGAACACAGACGTCTGAATGGGCTGTGTTTCTACTGTGGTGATTCCACTCATGCTATCTCTGATTGTCCTAAGCGCACTAAGCGGTTCGCTAGGTCTGCCACCATTGGTACGGTACAGTCAAAATTTCTTCTGTCCGTTACCTTGATCTGTTCTTTGTCATCGTATTCTGTCATGGCATTTGTGGATTCAGGCGCTGCCCTGAATTTGATGGACTTGGAGTATGCTAAGCGTTGTGGGTTTCTCTTAGAGCCCTTGCAGTGTCCTATTCCATTGAGAGGAATTGATGCCACGCCTTTGGCCAAGAATAAGCCTCAATACTGGACCCAGCTGACCATGTGCATGGCTCCTGCACATCAGGAGGTTATTCGCTTTCTGGTGTTGCATAATCTGCATGATGTGGTCGTGTTGGGGTTGCCATGGCTACAAGCCCATAATCCAGTATTAGATTGGAAATCCATGTCGATGTCCAGCTGGGGTTGTCAGGGGGTACATGGTGATGTTCCATTTCTGTCAATTTCGTCATCCACCCCTTCTGAGGTTCCAGAGTTCTTGTCTGATTACCGGGATGTATTTGATGAGCCCAAGTCCGATGCCCTACCTCCGCATAGGGATTGTGATTGTGCTATCAATTTGATTCCTGGTAGTAAATTCCCAAAAGGTCGACTGTTTAATTTATCCGTGCCTGAGCACGCCGCTATGCACAGTTATACATTTCAAAAAACCTGATCTGCACATCCAAACATAGACACAGTGTGAACAGGTGCTGAACCCAGAGTCGCCAACTCGTATATATTTAAATAAATAGGGCAGCACACTGCAGCGCCAAAACATGCAAACTTGAAAACACAAAATTTGAACTGCATTACTGCACTGAAAATATGAAAAATGAGAGCTTTTAGCGCATAAAAATGGCCAATTTTATGTGTACCTCGTAGCCACGATAAGGCATCTCTCTTATACGAGGCCCTACGCTTGACCTACCTCTCTGAGAATAAACGTCTCCATCTGAATGGGTACATGTGAAACCTCTCCTTGGACTCAAATTCTCTCTCACTGTGGAGGGGTATTGGACCTATTATAATTAAAACACCTGAAGCTAGGAGGCGGGGAGTGCACGATCAGAAGGCTAGAGAATACATTTCAAAAAACCTGATCTGCACATCCAAACATAGACACAGTGTGAACAGGTGCTGAACCCAGAGTCGCCAACTCGTATATATTTAAATAAATAGGGCAGCACACTGCAGCGCCAAAACATGCAAACTTGAAAACACAAAATTTGAACTGCATTACTGCACTGAAAATATGAAAAATGAGAGCTTTTAGCGCATAAAAATGGCCAATTTTATGTGTACCTCGTAGCCACGATAAGGCATCTCTCTTATACGAGGCCCTACGCTTGACCTACCTCTCTGAGAATAAACGTCTCCATCTGAATGGGTACATGTGAAACCTCTCCTTGGACTCAAATTCTCTCTCACTGTGGAGGGGTATTGGACCTATTATAATTAAAACACCTGAAGCTAGGAGGCGGGGAGTGCACGATCAGAAGGCTAGAGAATACATTTCAAAAAACCTGATCTGCACATCCAAACATAGACACAGTGTGAACAGGTGCTGAACCCAGAGTCGCCAACTCGTATATATTTAAATAAATAGGGCAGCACACTGCAGCGCCAAAACATGCAAACTTGAAAACACAAAATTTGAACTGCATTACTGCACTGAAAATATGAAAAATGAGAGCTTTTAGCGCATAAAAATGGCCAATTTTATGTGTACCTCGTAGCCACGATAAGGCATCTCTCTTATACGAGGCCCTACGCTTGACCTACCTCTCTGAGAATAAACGTCTCCATCTGAATGGGTACATGTGAAACCTCTCCTTGGACTCAAATTCTCTCTCACTGTGGAGGGGTATTGGACCTATTATAATTAAAACACCTGAAGCTAGGAGGCGGGGAGTGCACGATCAGAAGGCTAGAGAATACATTTCAAAAAACCTGATCTGCACATCCAAACATAGACACAGTGTGAACAGGTGCTGAACCCAGAGTCGCCAACTCGTATATATTTAAATAAATAGGGCAGCACACTGCAGCGCCAAAACATGCAAACTTGAAAACACAAAATTTGAACTGCATTACTGCACTGAAAATATGAAAAATGAGAGCTTTTAGCGCATAAAAATGGCCAATTTTATGTGTACCTCGTAGCCACGATAAGGCATCTCTCTTATACGAGGCCCTACGCTTGACCTACCTCTCTGAGAATAAACGTCTCCATCTGAATGGGTACATGTGAAACCTCTCCTTGGACTCAAATTCTCTCTCACTGTGGAGGGGTATTGGACCTATTATAATTAAAACACCTGAAGCTAGGAGGCGGGGAGTGCACGATCAGAAGGCTAGAGAATACATTTCAAAAAACCTGATCTGCACATCCAAACATAGACACAGTGTGAACAGGTGCTGAACCCAGAGTCGCCAACTCGTATATATTTAAATAAATAGGGCAGCACACTGCAGCGCCAAAACATGCAAACTTGAAAACACAAAATTTGAACTGCATTACTGCACTGAAAATATGAAAAATGAGAGCTTTTAGCGCATAAAAATGGCCAATTTTATGTGTACCTCGTAGCCACGATAAGGCATCTCTCTTATACGAGGCCCTACGCTTGACCTACCTCTCTGAGAATAAACGTCTCCATCTGAATGGGTACATGTGAAACCTCTCCTTGGACTCAAATTCTCTCTCACTGTGGAGGGGTATTGGACCTATTATAATTAAAACACCTGAAGCTAGGAGGCGGGGAGTGCACGATCAGAAGGCTAGAGAATACATTTCAAAAAACCTGATCTGCACATCCAAACATAGACACAGTGTGAACAGGTGCTGAACCCAGAGTCGCCAACTCGTATATATTTAAATAAATAGGGCAGCACACTGCAGCGCCAAAACATGCAAACTTGAAAACACAAAATTTGAACTGCATTACTGCACTGAAAATATGAAAAATGAGAGCTTTTAGCGCATAAAAATGGCCAATTTTATGTGTACCTCGTAGCCACGATAAGGCATCTCTCTTATACGAGGCCCTACGCTTGACCTACCTCTCTGAGAATAAACGTCTCCATCTGAATGGGTACATGTGAAACCTCTCCTTGGACTCAAATTCTCTCTCACTGTGGAGGGGTATTGGACCTATTATAATTAAAACACCTGAAGCTAGGAGGCGGGGAGTGCACGATCAGAAGGCTAGAGAATACATTTCAAAAAACCTGATCTGCACATCCAAACATAGACACAGTGTGAACAGGTGCTGAACCCAGAGTCGCCAACTCGTATATATTTAAATAAATAGGGCAGCACACTGCAGCGCCAAAACATGCAAACTTGAAAACACAAAATTTGAACTGCATTACTGCACTGAAAATATGAAAAATGAGAGCTTTTAGCGCATAAAAATGGCCAATTTTATGTGTACCTCGTAGCCACGATAAGGCATCTCTCTTATACGAGGCCCTACGCTTGACCTACCTCTCTGAGAATAAACGTCTCCATCTGAATGGGTACATGTGAAACCTCTCCTTGGACTCAAATTCTCTCTCACTGTGGAGGGGTATTGGACCTATTATAATTAAAACACCTGAAGCTAGGAGGCGGGGAGTGCACGATCAGAAGGCTAGGTGCTGAACCCAGAGTCGCCAACTCGTATATATTTAAATAAATAGGGCAGCACACTGCAGCGCCAAAACATGCAAACTTGAAAACACAAAATTTTGTGTTTTCAAGTTTGCATGTTTTGGCGCTGCAGTGTGCTGCCCTATTTATTTAAATATATACGAGTTGGCGACTCTGGGTTCAGCACCTGTTCACACTGTGTCTATGTTTGGATGTGCAGATCAGGTTTTTTGAAATGTATTCTCTAGCCTTCTGATCGTGCACTCCCCGCCTCCTAGCTTCAGGTGTTTTAATTATAATAGGTCCAATACCCCTCCACAGTGAGAGAGAATTTGAGTCCAAGGAGAGGTTTCACATGTACCCATTCAGATGGAGACGTTTATTCTCAGAGAGGTAGGTCAAGCGTAGGGCCTCGTATAAGAGAGATGCCTTATCGTGGCTACGAGGTACACATAAAATTGGCCATTTTTATGCGCTAAAAGCTCTCATTTTTCATATTTTCAGTGCAGTAATGCAGTTCAAATTTTGTGTTTTCAAGTTTGCATGTTTTGGCGCTGCAGTGTGCTGCCCTATTTATTTAAATATATACGAGTTGGCGACTCTGGGTTCAGCACCTGTTCACACTGTGTCTATGTTTGGATGTGCAGATCAGGTTTTTTGAAATGTATTCTCTAGCCTTCTGATCGTGCACTCCCCGCCTCCTAGCTTCAGGTGTTTTAATTATAATAGGTCCAATACCCCTCCACAGTGAGAGAGAATTTGAGTCCAAGGAGAGGTTTCACATGTACCCATTCAGATGGAGACGTTTATTCTCAGAGAGGTAGGTCAAGCGTAGGGCCTCGTATAAGAGAGATGCCTTATCGTGGCTACGAGGTACACATAAAATTGGCCATTTTTATGCGCTAAAAGCTCTCATTTTTCATATTTTCAGTGCAGTAATGCAGTTCAAATTTTGTGTTTTCAAGTTTGCATGTTTTGGCGCTGCAGTGTGCTGCCCTATTTATTTAGCTATGCACAGTTATGTGAAGGAATCCCTGGAGAAGGGGCATATTCGCCCGTCATCGTCACCATTAGGAGCAGGGTTCTTTTTTGTAGCCAAGAAGGATGGTTCGCTGAGACCTTGTATAGATTACCGCCTTCTAAATAAGATCACGGTTAAATTTCAGTACCCCTTGCCATTGTTATCTGATTTGTTTGCTCGGATTAAGGGGGCTAGTTGGTTCATCAAGATAGATCTTCGTGGTGCGTATAATCTGGTGCGAATCAGGCGAGGAGATGAATGGAAAACTGCATTTAATACGCCCGAGGGTCATTTTGAGTATCTAGTGATGTTATTCGGACTTGCCAATGCTCCATCAGTGTTTCAGTCCTTTATGCATGACATCTTCCGAGAGTACCTGGATAAATTCCTGATTGTGTACTTGGATGACATTTTGATCTTCTCGGATGATTGGGAGTCTCATGTGAAGCAGGTCAGAACAGTTTTTCAGGTCCTGCGTGCCAATTCTTTGTTTGTGAAGGGATCAAAGTGTCTCTTTGGTGTGCAGAAGGTTTCATTTTTGGGGTTCATCTTTTCCCCTACTACTATCGAGATGGATCCTGTTAAGGTCCAAGCCATCCATGATTGGACTCAGCCGACATCTCTGAAAAGTCTGCAAAAGTTCCTGGGCTTTGCTAATTTTTATCGTCGGTTCATCTGCAATTTTTCTAGTATTGCCAAACCATTGACCGATTTGACCAAGAAGGGTGCTGATTTGGTCAATTGGTCTTCTGCTGCTGTGGAAGCGTTTCAGGAGTTGAAGCGTCGTTTTTCTTCTGCCCCTGTGTTGTGTCAACCAGATGTTTCTCTTCCGTTCCAGGTCGAGGTTGATGCTTCTGAGATTGGAGCAGGGGCTGTTTTGTCGCAGAGAGGTTCTGATTGCTCAGTGATGAAACCATGCGTTTTTTTTTCCAGGAAGTTTTCACCTGCTGAGCGAAATTATGATGTGGGCAACCGAGAGTTGCTGGCCATGAAGTGGGCATTCGAGGAGTGGCGTCATTGGCTTGAAGGAGCTAAGCATCGCGTGGTGGTATTGACTGATCATAAGAACTTGACTTATCTTGAGTCTGCTAAGCGGTTGAATCCTAGACAGGCTCGTTGGTCGCTGTTTTTTGCCCGTTTTGACTTTGTGATTTCGTACCTTCCGGGCTCTAAAAATGTGAAGGCGGATGCTCTGTCTAGGAGTTTTGTGCCCGACTCTCCGGGTTTGTCTGAGCCGGCGGGTATCCTCAAGGAAGGAGTAATTGTGTCTGCCATCTCCCCTGATTTGCGGCGGGTGCTGCAAAAATTTCAGGCTAATAAACCTGATCGTTGTCCAGCGGAGAGACTGTTTGTCCCTGATAGGTGGACCAATAAAGTTATCTCTGAGGTTCATTGTTCGGTGTTGGCTGGTCATCCTGGAATCTTTGGTACCAGAGAGTTAGTGGCTAGATCCTTTTGGTGGCCGTCTCTGTCGCGGGATGTGCGTGCTTTTGTGCAGTCCTGTGGGATTTGTGCTCGGGCTAAGCCCTGCTGTTCTCGTGCCAGTGGGTTGCTTTTGCCCTTGCCGGTCCCGAAGAGACCTTGGACACATATCTCTATGGATTTTATTTCTGATCTTCCCGTTTCTCAAAAGATGTCAGTCATTTGGGTGGTCTGTGATCGCTTTTCTAAGATGGTCCATCTGGTACCCTTGTCTAAATTGCCTTCCTCCTCTGATTTGGTGCCATTGTTCTTCCAGCATGTGGTTCGTTTACATGGCATTCCAGAGAATATCGTTTCTGACAGAGGTTCCCAGTTTGTTTCAAGGTTTTGGCGAGCCTTTTGTGGTAGGATGGGCATTGACTTGTCTTTTTCCTCGGCTTTCCATCCTCAGACTAATGGCCAGACCGAACGAACCAATCAGACCTTGGAAACATATCTGAGATGCTTTGTTTCTGCCGATCAGGATGACTGGGTGTCCTTTTTGCCTTTGGCTGAGTTCGCCCTTAATAATCGGGCCAGCTCGGCTGCCTTGGTTTCGCCATTTTTCTGCAATTCTGGGTTCCATCCTCGTTTCTCTTCAGGACAGGTTGAGTCTTCGGACTGTCCTGGTGTGGATACTGTGGTGGACAGGTTGCAGCAGATTTGGACTCATGTAGTGGACAATTTGACCTTGTCCCAGGAGAAGGCTCAACGTTTCGCTAATCGCAGACGCCGTGTGGGTCCCCGACTTCGTGTTGGGGATCTGGTTTGGTTATCTTCTCGTCATATTCCTATGAAGGTTTCCTCTCCTAAGTTTAAACCTCGTTTCATTGGTCCATATAGGATTTCTGAGGTTCTTAATCCTGTGTCTTTTCGTCTGACCCTTCCAGATTCTTTTTCCATACATAACGTATTCCATAGGTCATTGTTGCGGAGATACGTGGCACCTATGGTTCCATCTGTTGATCCTCCTGCCCCGGTTTTGGTGGAGGGGGAATTGGAGTATATTGTGGAGAAGATTTTGGATTCTCGTGTTTCTAGACGGAAACTCCAGTATCTGGTTAAATGGAAGGGTTATGCTCAGGAAGATAATTCCTCGGTTTTTGCCTCTGATGTCCATGCTCCCGATCTTGTTCGTGCCTTTCATGTGGCTCATCCTGGTCAGCCTGGGGGCTCTGGTGAGGGCTCGGTGACCCCTCCTCAAGGAGGGGGTACTGTTGTGAATTCTGTGGCAGAGCTCCCTCCTGTGGTCACAAGTGGTACTTCGGCTGATTCTCTCTGTGAGCTTCTGTTGGTGGAGGGAAGTGGTACTGCGGCTTCTGAGTTTCCTCCCTCAGGTGATCTGGTGAGCTCGTTGGGTGCTTCTCTACTTAACTCCACCTAATGCTTTGATCCTGGCTTCCTGTCAATGCCAGTGTTGGACTTGCTTTTCCCTGGATCATTCCTGTGGCCTGCTGCTCTGCATAGCTAAGTTCTTCTTTGCTATTTGTTTGCTATTTTTTCTGTCCAGCTTGTCTAATTTGTTGCTGGAAGCTCTGGGACGCAAAGGGTGTACCTCCGTGCCGTTAGTTCGGTACGGAGGGTCTTTTTGCCCCCTTTGCGTGGTTTTCTTTAGGGTTTTGTGTAGACCGCAAAGTTGCCTTTTCTATCCTCGCTCTGTTAAGAAAGTCGGGCCTCACTTTGCTGAATCTATTTCATCTCTACGTTTGTCTTTTCATCTTAACTCACAGTCATTATATGTGGGGGGCTGCCTTTTCCTTTGGGGTATTTCTCTGAGGCAAGGTAGGCTTATTTTCTATCTTCAGGCTAGTTAGTTTCTCAGGCTGTGCCGAGTTGCATAGGCAGAGTTAGGCGCAATCCACGGCTACCTCTAGTGTTGTTTGGAGAGGATTAGGGATTGCGGTCTGCAGAGTTCCCACGTCTCAGAGCTCGTTCTGTGATTTTGGGTTATTGTCAGATCACTGTATGTGCTCTGACCGCTATGTCCATTGTGGTCCTGAATTGCCTTGCATAACAGGTATCGCACCCGCTGTCAGTGTCGGTGACGTCAGCAACGCAGCGCTCCTTCTCCCATCAATGCGATCAGCTGTATTGGCTAAATGCCGGTACAGCTGATCTTCCGATGATGGCGGGGGGGGCCACTGCTGGCACCGGGCCCCCCGCCTGCTCAGCGGCTGCGCGGCAGAGCAGGGAGATCGATTCTCCCTGCTTTGCCGCAGAAAGTTACTGTATCGGCGCGCGCAGCTCACTTTTCTGCTGCGCCTTCTGGGCTTCCAGGACCAACTATCTCTGCCAGCAGCACACTACTTTTGGTGGGCTCTCACTGAGATGATAATGTATTAGATGTGACTGCAGTCACAGGTAACTCCACAGATAATGCAATTATACTTTTGTGAGTCCTGATAGCAGTGATAGCTCCCCTGGATCACACTGCAGCTGGTTCTGTATGTGCTGCTGTTTTGAGCTGATGGGAGGAGTAAGGCAAAATCAGTGAGAGATGAGAGCAGACTATATCTATCTATTGCTAATAATGATAGACTGCTACAAACCACAGATCGTCATCATTTTTGCAGTGTTGCACTAGGTCAACTGTAAATCACAAGTTGATAACATATGTGAGCATCCTCACCTTTCACATCAAATATCATAGATTTAAAACTTTGTGATGCTGCAATTAGCAATTTTCTGTGTGGGCAATTTTCCATGTATGCAATTTTCCTTGTGGGCAATTTTCCAAGTGGGTAATTTTCCGTGTGGGCAATTTTCCATGTGGGCAATTTTCCGTATGGGCAATTTTCCCTGTGAGCATTTTTCCCTGAGGGCATTTTTCCTGTGGGGATTTTTCAGGGAACCCAGTCTGTTCAGTGATGAGGCAGTGACCCAGCAAAGTTCAAAGCCAAGCGTCTTAACTAAAAAAACATAGCACATGATATCCTCCAGATTGCAGCCAGGCACATATCCTCTGGATTACAGTCACTAAATACACCAGTCCACCTCTGACTTTTGCTGTGGGCGACTGCACCGCCGTATTAATGTCTCTTTACCCCCAGCAATACACAGTACACGATATCCTCCAGATCGCAGTCACTAAACACACCAGTCCACCTCCGAGACCAGTTACCGTGGGTGACTGCACCGCTGTGTATTCTGTGGGGTGCCAGGCTTTTCAGCTGCCTTGGCTGTTTGGCTCCGCTGGCTTGTGTTGCCTCACACAGGTGGATCGCTGCAGAGCCTTCTGCTCTGTACTACTCCAAACATCAGACTGACACTGACTCTGAACCTGACACACAAAAACCCTATACTGCAGGGTTTTTTTAACTTGAATCTGTGGCCTTCAGCCACATGGAAAACCTGGCCTGGAATGAAACGGACTGCACAACTACCATCCTGTAATCTATTACAAAACACAAAAGCCCAGAGCAGGTTTTCCCTAAATATGCCCTGGACACAACATGCCCAGGATCAATACTCACTTTAAATCTACATTGCAATCACAGATACGCCTGTAACTGCAATGAACTCTTATGGCATTAATATACCTCCATGTGCATCCTGGGGGAAATATACAGTGACCCTCACATGTAACACCAGTCACTGTCTCATACCACTCCGATGGATTTCAGTGGTAGAAACAGGTTAGCAATGTTGCTCTGTAGCTGTGGTACATCTGAGGCTATGTTACGTCTATGAACTATACATTCTGTCATCTATCATAGCCACTGATAACACTTCCAACAGTTTGTGCTACAATAACTCTTCTGACTAGCCTTTGCTTCCTATGCACATTAAAGTGGTTGTCCACTACAAGAGTGCCTCTAATAAATGGTCCTAGGACCTTAGTTCGGAAAGTTAGCCCCAAAACCACATCAAATGAGGGACAGACACCAGGAAAGTCACCTCAATTCACCCACAGTACAAATTGTAGCATGGCACTGCAGCAATCAGCCAGGCATGAGATATCGGGGTCTGGGACAGCATTTACAGCTTTCAATTGAACATCACAAGATGAGGTGTGTTAGGGATCAGTGTAGGCCTCCTTTGCTGGGAGCCCTGATACCACATGCTACACCTCTACCTGCTTTCATGCTGAGCCACACTCAGGTGGCACACATAGGAGTTTTATAGACTACCATTGTCAGAAAAAATTAAGGATAGTAACACGGATAGTTGACTCCAAGGAAGTGGCCTGATGGTCTCGGTGGCCTACTGCTCCAGGCAACAGGCATGAAGGAGACCCAACCAGGTGTGTTCACATTTCCAAAAATTACTGGCAGACACCACAAAAGTGGCATCAATTTCACCACAGTAGAAATAGATGGACACCCAACCAAGAGTTTTCACATTTAAACAAATGAGGGCCTTACGCCACAGAAGTGGCATCAATGTCAGTAATGTAGAAATAGTATAATAGGGCCCACCAGTTCTTCAACTACACCCAATCAAGCAGATGGGCACCCAACCAGGAATGTTCACATTTAAACAAATGAGGGCCTTACACCACAGAAGTGGCATCAATTTCCCCACAGTAGAAATAGTATAATAGGGACCAACAGGTCTTCCACTTCCCCCAATCCAGCAGATGGACACCCAACCTGGAGTTTTGACATGTTAAAAAAAGAAGGCCTGACATCACCAAAGTGGAATAACTGTCACGAGAATAGAAATAGTATAATTGGGACCGACACATCTTCCACTACAGCTAACCCAGCAGATGTAGACCAACCATGACTATTCACATTTCCACAAATTTGTGTTAACTTGAGCAGCAGCAGCAGCCACAGCAGGCACAGAAGCCGCAATAAAGATATTACAGAGTGCAGTTTCGTGATATTAATGCATCACATTAAAAAATGCAATATCGCCTAGTCTGTACAGTCTGCAATTGGGGTGCAAATGTCCTTGCAGATCTATGACTTTTTCATCTTGATGAAAGTTAGGTGGTCTACACTTTTTGGGGACAGCGCTTTCCATCAGGACACCACCAGCAGCACTGAAGATACGTTCTGAGAGAATGCTGGCTGCCGGGCACGATATAACCTCCAAGGCGTGTGAGGCAAACTCAGGCCACTCATCCATTTTGGAAGACCAAAATGTGAAAGGGTCCACACCCTCCATGATGGTATTGATATTCAGTTCTAGATACTCCTGCACCATCCTCTCCATTCGTTCAAGACTTTGACTCTCTTGTGCTGGTGCACGAGCTGGTCTAAAAAGAGTGTCAAAGAACTCATAGAAATTGCTTCTTGCACTTACAGCACTGCTGCTGCTGTTAATGTTTTGACATTGACAAACTGACGTACCGGAGGTTGGAAGTCTAGAGCTGTGATGCCAACTGTGTGTGTGACCCCACAGTGACATTGCTTTCCCCGCAGGGAGAGTGATGTCACGCTTGGAGGCGATGAAGGATAACTTTCACCAGGTAAATCTCACATACAACACATTCACACTCCAGGCCAGAAGTGGGAGCTCTGAACTCAGATTAAGGGGAGCTGCCCTTATATATTCTGGCTGGAGGGGAAGTTAGGGAGCAGTTGGTCCAGAGAGACCAATGGAGCAGAAAGTGCCTGACAGCAGACTGGAACAGTCTGGGAATAGGAACATATTTGGAGCCGTGCAGCCAGAGGTGCTGCAGCTCAAGCATTGAAAGAATTAAGAAAGACGAACAGATTGTGGAAGAGATTGCAGGAGGGTGAAGCGCAGGAGAATAGAGTCAGTGGAACAGAGCTGAGAAGTGGCTACCTCCCTGGCTAGTGCAGATTCTGGTAGCCGGAAGACCGTGGCCATGCTGAACTATATAGTGGCATAGCAGAAACTGGCAGGACAGCTGGATTGTAGATCACCTGTCCGCATTGATACCCAGCAGACACAGTGATATTTATAGGGCCTGGGTCATGATAGAGACCCTGTAAAATGGCCCAGTTCACCTGTCATACGGGTTGTGTACTAAACTAAGCATTAGGCAGTAAGGAACCTCATCACCACTGCACTTTTAGGAAGGCTTTGATTTCCACCTGGTGAGAGGACTCTGGAGTAACCTCCAAGCCGGCCGGACTCTTCCTGTACCTGTTGTCCGGTGCCCTGGACTGCGGTTGCCTGAAGCTACAGTAAACCAGGTAAAGACATTGCAAACATGTGTCTTCATTCTTCAACACACCATTCACCATCTTCACCTATATATCGGGAGTCCTGGGGACCTACTTCACCTGTGGGAAGTTATGCCATCTAGCTGCCATACCATCACCCCAGAGGACCCCTTTAAGCAGCATCGGTCCCTACTGACCGAATACCACAGGTGGCATCATGAACATAAACTTTAATCAATATCCCTTTTATATGGGCGCCCAGGGTCACTGCCCGGGTTGCCACCATGACACATTCCCTTAAGTACTCGACCCGGTACCGAGTACCCCAAGGCCCTGGCGGGCGTTCCATGTGCTTCACTGCTGTCTTGGGGAAAAGCTCTCTTAAAGTTGTGTAAAAGCGTGTTTCGATACTCCAGCATTTGCGCGTCCCTATTCAGGGTGGGATGCATCTGGCAAAATTTGTTTTTATAACTTGGATCTAATAAAGTGGCAACCCAGTAGTCAGCAGTATTTCTAATCATAACTATACGGGGATCATGTTGCAGATAGTGCAGCAAGAAGACACTCATATGTCGAGCTGGGTAACAATGGTGCTCGTTTACTCCATCCCCTTCTGCCAACCACGAACAACAGAGAGGGGAGGATTATCCTCTTCATCTGACAGTTGCTTGCCCATCACCTCTTCCTCCTTCATTTTTTCCTCAGATATTGCACCTTTGATAATAGTTTGTCTGTTATCACCAGCCCCTCTATTGCTGTAATCCACCCTCCCTTGACACCCGCCTGTGTGACAACAGTCTTCAACTTAGACACAATGTTATCCCTTCCGCATGCTCCTCTGTTTCCTCCTCTTCTTCTGGGACCACCATCTCCTCCCGCAGGCTATTCAAAGTCTGGCCACCCATATAGATAACCGAAATAGGGATGTTGATTACGGTGTTGTCAGCACTAACCATCTTAGTAGTCATTTTGAAATTGTGAAGAAAGGTGCAGAAGTCCTTAATCGGTGCCCTCTCTGTAAACGTCTTTGGTGACATGTCCTTACTGCATTGTCCCAGGCTTTACGACATGACTTACTGCATCAGGGCTCGTTGCTGCTGCCACAGCCGTTGCAACATGTGCAGAGTGGAATTCCACCATGTCGGCACATCTCATATCAACCTGTTAACTGGCATGGACAAAGACCTCTGTATCAATGCAAGTCGATGACCTGAGGGGTGCGAATGTCGGAAATGAGCACACAGCTTACGTGCTTTCTGGAGCAGATCACCCAGGCATGGATAGACATGAAAGGCTGCGAGGGTCTCCGGAAGGTAAGAATATCATGATTTTTTAAATTATTTTTAACATTATATCTTTTTACTATTGATGTTAGGCAGCATCAATAGTAAAAATAGAGAGCGAGAGAGAGAGAGAGAATTTCCCTGACTGGAAATTCTTCCAAGCATGCTCAGTTTCAAAAGACAGCATCTGTCGCTGGATTCCTGCTTTTGATGGTCAGCGACGGATCCTGCATCCATAGGCTTCTATTATAGCCAATGTCGGACAGCGCAGGATCAGTCACTGGGTGATTTTCCGACGTATACAAAAATCTTTTCTATGTGCGTTGTCTCTGCCCGACGAACAGCGACTTTACGACGGATCCAGCGTACGACAGATGAAACGGAAGGCCATCCGTCACAATTCATCGCTATGAGAAAAAATCGATCCAGCAGAAACATCCGTTTTTTTACAAAACGTTGGATTTTGACGGAATCAAAAAGACGGAAGTGTGAAAGAGGCCTAAGGGAGAGGTTGACGGTGCAGGTGGGGGCCCTAGAGGAGGTATAGGAGGAGGCAGAAGCAGTGGAGGAAGTGTTAAATGTAGAGGTTTGTCCTGCATGCCTTGGTGATTCCAAGACTTGTGGAGCAGCGCCTGCCCCCACAGCCACCAGAGTCACCCAGTGCCCAGTCAGCGAGATGTAATGACCTTGGCCATGCTTACTTATCCAAGTATCTGTGATGAAATGCAACCTGGCAGACAGAGATTTAGTCAAGGATTGGGTAATGCTGCCTGCGACATGCTGCTGGAGCGCAGGCACAGCTTTCTTAAAAATGTAATAAAAGTAATGGCAACTGGGAAATTGGTAATGGGGACTTCGATGGAAACTGTCTGTATCTACCAGGTGGAAAGGCAGTAATTCCGTGTCCAACCTCTTAGCTTTGTCATGCGTAGAAGGAAACAATCTTTTACATGACTACAACTGCAGAACTGTGGGCTGGCTGCAGTGCTGAGAGAGGGTGGAGCACGGTGAACAGGATAAACTGCTGGACCGTGAGAGAGGTGCAGGCGAAGATGTTACGGTGGATTGAGAAAGCTGTGGTGTGCTCATTCTCTGAGATTGGTCAAAAACAGCAGACATGTCCGCTTCCATAACAGCTGACCGCGGAGTCTCAGCGTGACTGGAGCAGGTAAAGAACCCGAGGTTCTGTGGTTGAAGACCTGCATCTCAATAGTTGGCACGGTAACAGAGAAGATGGAAGAAGCAACAGATGAGATTGATGGGGCGGCTGACGGTTGTTGAGGTCTGCTGATCCACATATTTGCGCAGTGGGATTCCCACAATAAAGCCTGTTGATTTCGCATGTGAAGGTTCATACAAGTATTAGTCAAATTATTGCACTTTTTACCTTGACTCAGTTTTTTTGTGTTGCAAAGTTGGCAGATTACGTGAGTTGACTCATCCTTTGCAGTATCAAAAAAAAGGCCTAGTCTAGGCAACCCTTGCCACCCCTGCGAGCTGCAGACCCGTGGACTCTACTGGTCACAGTCACAGTTGTGGCTGAGGATACATTGCTCATCGTGGCTGCATCACTACGTCTGTAACATACGGCGCAACGTATCCTCCTTGTCTTTCTCCTGAGATGACCTACTCAGCTGTGTGCCTCTATGTTCACGCCAACTGGGATCTAATACCTCATCATCATCATCCTCTATGTTATCATATTCCTCGACCTTGGAGTCACCCTCCTCCTCTTCTTGCCCTGACAGCAAAGTACAGTCCCTGTGAGCCTCAGATATGAGTCTCATCAGGATCACCTCCCCCCAGGGGTTAACATCTGATGCCAAGAGTCAGGATTCTTTCTGGACCCTACTTCGTCCTGCCCCGGATCCAAGCTATAAGAAATTTGGGCATCGGTGCAGATATCATCCTCTTGGCTCTGTGAAGCTTTTGAGTACACGTCTGATGACCATGACATGTGTGAACAGCTCTTCAGACTCACCCATCTGTGGTTCCATACAGTCAGTTGTATGGTTGGAGATTTGGGATGTGAGAGGAAGCAAGAGGAATTTGGGTGCCACCTCTGTGGAATGTACTGGGTGTGATGTTGAGGTGGAGGACGAAGAGGAGAGGCCACTTGAAGCTGTGCTTGCCATCCACTCAATCATATGCTTTTTCTGGGACTCATCAACAATGCATACCGCTGTGCATCTGACAAAGAAAGGTAGTGGTGTAGCCCATCCAGTTACAGAAATTGTCAGTTGTCTTTGCATAGGACCTGACGTTGGTTCACTAATGCTTTCACAAACATTACCACCTATCCCACGTACACCTTGAACACCAAGCATAATTCCACTTCCACCTCGGCCTCGCTTTTTCCCAGTCATGTTGCTCAAATAGTGTGGTAGGAGCACAGTATTAGCAACAAAAAAAATTGATTTTAAATTCTTCAACAACTCTGCAAACAGCTGAATTTCAGCTACAGTAAATTCCAAGATTAAATGCACGCTGTACCATGTTAGTCAAAGAAGAAAGAATTGTTTGAGTGTGGATGAGGCCTGTATGACAAAGAAGATATGCTAGAAACAATTTGAAATTCAGATGTCCCCTACTGTATGACGTTAGGAACACAATAATTTTTTGTTGGCCTCTGGATAAGGCTTCTGTAACACAGTAGATGATGCAAACTATCTGAAAATCAGGTCTACTACTGTATGACACTAGGAACAGAAGAATTTTTTGTGGCCTCTGGATCAGGCCTCAATAACACACTATATGCTACAAAATATTTTAACCCTTTAGTGACTGAGCCAATTTGTAGCTTAATGACCAGGCCAATTTTTACAATTCTGACCACTGTCTCTTTATGAGGTTATAACTCTGGAATGCTTCAACGGATCCCGCTGATTCTGAGAATATTTTTTCATGACATATTGTACTTCATGGTAGTGGTAAAATGTCTTTGATATGACTTGCATTTATTTATGAAAAAAACAGAAATATGGCAAAAATTTGTAGAATTTTGCAATTTTCAAAATTTGAATTTTTATGTATTTAAATCAGAGAGATATGTCACAAAAATTTCTTAATAAGTAACATTTTCCCACATGTCTACTTTACATCAGCACAATTTTGGAAACTAAATTTTTTTTATGCGAAGTTATAAGGATTAAAATTGACCATGATTTCTCATTTTTACAACACCATTTTTTTTAAGGGACCCAATAACATTTGAAGTCACTTTGAGGGGTGTACATGACAGAAAATACCCAAAAGTGACACCATTATAAAAACTACACCCATCGAGATGCTAAAAACCACATTCAAGAAGTTAATTAACCCTTTACATGCTTCACAGGAACTGAAGCAATGTGGAAGGAAAAAATAACATTTAACTTTTTTTTTTCAGAACCAGTATCTTTATTTTCACAAATGTAAAAAGAGAAAATGAACAACTAAATTTGTTGTGCAATTTTTCCTTATAACGCAGATACCCTGTATGTGGGGGTAAACCACTGTCGGAAAGGAAGGAGCATCGTTTGACTTAAGATCGGACACTATGTCGCGTTTGTAGAGCCCCTGATGTGCCTAAATAGTGGAAACCCCCCACAAGAGACAACATTTTGGAAACTAGACCTCCGAAGGAATTTATCTAAATGTGCGGTGAGCACTTTGAACCCCCAAGTGTTTCACTAAAGTTTATAATGCAGAGCCCTGAAAATAAAAAATATTTTTTTTCACAAAAAATATTTTTTAGCCCCCAGTTTTTTATTTTCACAAGGGTCACAGGAGAAATTAGACCCCCAAAGTTGTTGTGAAATTTGTACTGAATATGCTGATACCCCATATGTGAGGGGAAAACCACTGTTTTAGGCGCATGGCAGAGCTCGGAAGGGAAGGAGTGCCGTTTGACTTTTTCAATGTAGAATTGGCTGGCATTGACATCGGATGCCATGTCGCATTTGGAGAGCACCTGATGTACCTAAATACTTGAAACCCCCACTAGGGACACCATACTAGCCCCCCCCAAGGAACTTATCTAGATGTGTGGTGAGTACTTTGAACCCCCAAGTGTTTTACTACAGTTTATAATGCAGAGCCGTGAAAAGAAAAAAAAAATTCCCACAAAAAATTATTTTTTAGCCCCCAGTTTTGTATTTTCCCAAGGGTAACAGGAGAAATTGGACCCCAAAAGTTGTTGTTCAATTTGTCCTGAAAACACCGATACCCTATATGTGGGGGTAAACTACTGTTTGAGCGCATGGCAGAGCTCAGAAAGGAAGGAGCGCCGTTTTGTAATGCAGACTTTGATGGAATGGTCTACGGGCATCATGTTGTGTTTGAAGAGTCCCTGATGTGCCTAAACAGTAGAAACCCCCCACAAGTGACCCCATTTTGGAAACTAGACCCCCCAGGAACTTATCTAGATGTGTTGTGAGAACTTTGAACCCCCAAGTGTTTCACTAAAGATTATAACGCAGAGCCATGAAAATAAAAAATATTTTTTAGTTCTCAATTTTTTATTTTCACAAGGGTCACAGGAGAAATTGGACCACAAAATTTGTTGTCCAAATTGTCTGGAGTACGCCGATACCCCACATGTCGGGGTAAACTACTGTTTGGGCGCACGGCTGAGCTCGAAAGAAAGGAGCACCATTTTACTTTTTCAACGCAGAATTGAGATCGTACGCCATGTCGCATTTGGAGAGCCCCTGATGTGCCTAAACTGTGGAAACTCCCCAATTCTAACTCCAACTCTAACCCCTACACATCCCTAGCCCTAATCCCAACCCTAACCACTACCCTAACCCAATCCTAACCTAATCCCAACCCTACCCCTAATCTCAACCCTAAAACTAATCCCAACCCTAACCCTAATCCCAACCGTAAATGTAATCCAAAACCAAATCCTAACCCCAACTCTAGCCCCAACCCTAACCCTAACTTTTGCCCCAACCCTAAACCTAACCCTAACTTTAGCCCCAACCTTTACCCTAACTTTAGCCCCAACTCTAACCTTATCCCAAGCTTTAGCCCAACTCACTTTAGCCTAACTCTAACCCTAATGGGAAAATGGAAATAAATATATATTTTTTATTTCATTGTTTTTTTCTATTTAAGGGGGTAATAAAGGGGGGTTAATTTACTTGTATTATCACTGTGATAGGGTCTATCACAGTGATCAAAATGAACCAATAGGAAAAAATCTCCTATAGTTGCCGAGTGCCGGCTGGCACATAACGGCGGGCTCACTACGCATGCGCCCACCATTGTCTTACTGGAAGAAGACGCCAGCAGCCGTGGGGGGAAGGAGGAGGATCCAGTGACACCAGTAAGTATTGGGGGATCAGGGGACCCTATCACTCTCTCCTCTGATATGCATTCACATCAGAGGAGAGAGAAATTAAATCGCAAATTGGACTTTTTTTGCGGTCGCCGTTATATGGTTAATAACGGCGATCGCAACCCCGGGGTTGGTAGAAACCGACCCGAATCATGTTCTCTGGGGTCTCCGCTACCCCTGGCAGCCAAGCACCCAGGAGAAAATCGGACTCTGGGGGTGCTACACCCTTAACTACCGCTGTTAAAAGGCGTATTGGCAGTCGTTAAGGGGTTAAAGTCAGGTCCCCTACTGTATGACACTAGGAACAGAAGAATTTTTTGTGGTCTCTGGATAAGGGCTCTACAGCTTAATTTCAACCCAACAAAATGACAAAGTGTGATACGGTGGGTTGTTTAACCTTTTGCAACTGAAAAATTATAATTTTTTTTAATGTGCCTTAGGTCTGCAGACAGTTTCATATCACCATAGCACTAAATGACAAGGTGGGAAATAGCAGGCTGTTTCACATTTAGCTAGTGAAAAAATATTATTTAGAATGCTATAATCATGCATGGAGCACAATAGAAGGCACAACACACTGGTAGGACATGTGCCCTGCTGGCTTTATCTGTGGACCTCAGTAAATGCAAAAAAAAGTGCTTGAAGGTAAATTTAACATTCATACTGGACACTAGCAAGCTACACTATCTGACTGATATACAACCGCATGGCTAGCAAGCTAAAATTTTGCTGCTAACAGTGCCAGCATCACGAGCAGCCTCTCTGCGCTGTTACAGTATCAACATGGCACTAAAACAAGATGTCCGCTATTTATATGGAGAGGGACATGATTTCAGCAGCCAATGACACAAGCCGTTGTATCAGGACATTGTGGGTGTTTCCTGCACCCTGATTGGCTAACCGCTATGTGAACACAAAGTTAGGGGAAAAAAATGACTGTTTACAAGAACGCCGCTCCTCTGAGCTCTGCAAACCCCCTCCCCTCATCAAATACGTGCCAAACGCTCTGATACACCACTATTATCTTTACTCAAGTGCTGAAAATACTTTTGTGGCAACGAAATATTTTCCCACACTTTTCACAGAATGTTATCGAGTTTTACCGGTTTTATAAAATTTTGCTCGTGTTTTCAATCACGAATACGAATGTGCCATATTTGCGCTGATGTTTGCCGATCATTTTCCTAATAAATTCACTCATCACTAGTCAGGACCACTTTTTTTATGATCCTTCTTTGGACTACTGCATACCCAGAACACTCCAAAATGCCTGCCATTTGTTTTGCTCTGACTTAGTTGAATAGCTGTTGAAACTTGACATTTATTTATTTTTTACTAACAGATATAGCGGCATTAATTTGTCAGCACTTTGTTAACATCTCCATTGGAGCTCACAATCTAATCTACCTACCAGTATGTCTTTGGAGTGTGGGAGGAAATCCAAGCAAGCAAAGGGAAAACATACAAACTACTTGCAGATTGTCCTTTGTGGGATTTGAACCCACAACCCCAGAACTGCAAAGCAACAGTGCTAACCACTGAGCCACTGTGAGCAAGTTCCGGGATGCAGTAATGGACAGGAGGCAGAGCAAGAGTTAACATTAATTTTTACTTGAACAGGGGAATACTCCACATAGGGAGGGGAAAGGAGAGACAGGGGTATGACAGGTGATATGAACACAATAGGTGTGCTGAGGGAGGTAACGGGGCAATAGGTATAACAACTGTTAGGGTCAACTTATCAGTCTTACTGTTTCCTGACTGCAGAGTCCTAGGTTCCAGCAGTGGTGCCAACACGGTTAGCACATGATGAATCTGGTGTCATCCTGCAGGCATTGATGATCCAGTTCCTGGCGGTGACGATGGGTCCTCGACATCTTGCACTGGGTCCTGGGTCCAGGATTCAGGTTGCTGAGTGAAGCACAGTCTCCCAACACTGCCGAAGCTTGACGAAGCTCGACAGAAGTATGCGGGTGACAAAGGGTACAGTTCTCTGTGAGTCACCCGGTATTTCTTACGCGGCACGCGCGCAGTATTTACTGGCCCATTGCTTTGAGTACCTTGAGCAGCGGGAGCCAATGGGCCGAATGCAGTTCTTTGGTCACAGTCTCTGTGTCAGCAGGGATACTAAAGTGCGGACCTGCGCAGTCACGGTGCCCAGAGGACAGAGCACCAACCTTCCCCTGCTGCACGCTGCGTGCTCCCGCCAAGTCTAACTGACTTTTCACGCGCTCTGCCCTTTTTAGCCTACCTATGCCCCCTGCTGTCAAGTGCAAAGGTCAATACAGGTGTCTAAGCCTTCCCCCAGACAACAAAAGTGACAGTTCCAACAGTTCCAGACCCAGTGCAAGAAAGGTATCCCCAGTCCGGTCCCTCTTTTTACACCACCATGCCAGCCTTTGTCAGAGTCCCTCAGATCCTCATACTTGCCCATTTTTCCTACACCTAACAAACTTAATTTTCTATCTATTATATCCTAGCAAATGGAATGTCCCATTGCAATGTGACAATCAATGTTTTCATTTCATCTGTAAGTAGATTTGCTGCTATGGTTAGTTATTGGATAGATAATCAACAATTTATTAATCATTTTATATAAGGTATGAAACTTAATATATGGCATATCCTCATAAGTGTATTCGTTTTTATTGTTTTGTTTTGCAGAACAGAAAACATTGTTGAGAACATTTTAGCCATATTATTAGCCATCTTTGTGTCATTTTTTGGATTTTCAGTTTTGCAAAAAGATGTCTTCAGAGATATATGGATATTCCAGTTTTGTGTTGTCATTGCTAGCTGCCAGTTTTGCCTTCTCAAGGTAAGAATATGTGTATACTGAATATTTTTCTGGATTACGCATTATACCCTGTGGTTGTTTCTTCAGCATGTTCATGGATATTTATAATCTCTAATCAAATGTCTGAAACAGTTGTAATAATTCATGTAATACATCTGCAATGAGCATTTTGCTAGGATATGCCATCAACCTCTTTTCAGTAAGCGTTGCGCTGTCAGGATCCTGACAAATCCTAAAACACCTTTTTCGTTCATATATTGGTGCTTGTGCTAACTTGTTGCGTAGAGCACTGCATCCCCCCAATACACTTTGACAGCTCTGCATTCCCTTTATTCTTAAGGTACCTTTACACTCAGCGACGCTGCAGCGATACTGACAACGATGTCGATCGCTGCAGCGTCGCTGTTTGGTCGCTGGAGAGCTGTCACACAGACAGCTCTCCAGCGACCAACGATTTAAAAATCATAGTTTGTCAGGCATACGTAGCATAGTTGTGTGTGCTAGCCTTGTTCCACTATTTATTTATTTATTTTATAAATTCACCCAAAAGCCCCCCCAAAAATTAATACAGTCTGTTAAGCCAGGCTGAGAGCTGGTGTTTCATTTTGGGAAATATCGTATTTCGTGTGCTAGCCTTGGTCAAATTTTGTTTGTTTACATTCACCAAAAAGCAATGCATTAATACTGTCTGTTAAGTCAGACTGAGTCCTGGTGTATCTGCTTTTGAAAAATCAAATTTCCGCAGTAGCATAGTTCTGTGCGGTAGCCTTGTGCCGCTTTTTTTCTTTTGTTTTAAATTCAACAAAAAAGGACTCATATCTGAGTGCTCCAAGTTTGGGCATTTTAGGCCGGTTTTACATTGGTTTGGTGTCTGTTACTCTACTTATATACAGCACTATTTCGCATTTAAAAAAATACAGGCCACATATTTGACAGTGTGGCAATTCTGCCACAAGCCTCATATATCTGCGTGCTCCAAGTTTGGGCATTTTAACCCCTTCCCGACCCATGACGCCACGTAGGCGTCATGAAAGTCGGTGCCAATCCGACCCATGACGCCTATGTGGCGTCATGGAAAGATCGCGTCTCTGCAGATCCGGTGAAAGGGTTAACTCCCATTTCACCCAATCTGCAGGGACAGGGGGAGTGGTAGTTTAGCCCAGGGGGGGTGGCTTCACCCCCCCGTGGCTACGATCGCTCTGATTGGCTGTTGAAAGTGAAACTGCCAATCGGAGCGATTTGTAATATTTCACCTATTATAACTGGTGAAATATTACAATCCAGCCATGGCCGATGCTGCAATATCATCGGCCATGGCTGGAAACACTAATGTGCCCCCACCCCACCGATCGCCCCCCCCAAGCCACCGATCTGTCCGGTACACTGCTCCGGCTCCCCTCCGTCCTGTGCTCCGCTCCCCCCGTGCTCTTGTCCGCTCCCCCCGTGCTCCAATCACCCTCCCCGTGCTCCAATCACCCCCCCTGCACTCCGATCCACCCCCCCGTGCTCCGTTCCACCCCCGGCTCCGTTCCACCCCCCCGTGCTCCGTTCCACCCCCCCGTGCTCCGTTCCACCCCCCGTGCTCCGTTCCACCCCTCCCGCGCTCCGATCCACCCCCCATGCTCCGATCCCCCCCCTGTGCTCCCCCCCACCCCATCATACTTACCGATCCTGCCGGGGTCCGTCCGTCTTCTCCCTGGGCGCCGCCATCTTCCAAAATGGCGGGCACATGCGCAGTGCGCCCGCCGAATCTACCGGCCTGCAGATTCGTTCCAAAGTGCATTTTGATCACTGAGATAGATTATATCTCAGTGATCAAAATAAAAAAAATAATAAATGACCCCCCCCTTTGTCACCCCCATAGGTAGGGACAATAAAAAAATAAAGAATTTTTTTTTTCCACTAATGTTAGAATAGGGTTAGGGTTAGGGCTAGGGTTAGGGGTAGGGTTAGGGCTAGAGTTAGGGCTAGGGTTAGGGGTAGGGTTAGGGCTAGGGTTAGGGCTAGGGCTAGGGTTAAGGTTAGGGCTAGGGTTAGGGGTAGGGCTAGGGTTTCGGTATGTGCACATGTATTCTGGTCCTCTGCGGATTTTTCCGCTGCGGATTTGATAAATCCGCAGTGCTAAACCGCTGCGGATTTATGGCGGATTTGCCGTGTTTTTTCTGCGCATTTCACTGTGGTTTTACAACTGCGATTTTCTATTTGAGCAGTTGTAAAACCGCTGCGGAATCCGCACAAAGAAGTGACATGCTGCGGAATGTAAACCGCTGCGTTTCCGTGCAGTTTTTCCGCAGCATGTGTGCAGCGATTTTTGTTTCCCATAGGTTTACATTGAATTGGCCGCTGCGGATTCGCAGCAGTGTTCCATCAGGTTTACAGTACCATGTAAACCTATGGAAAACCAAATCCGCTGTGCCCATGGTGCGGAAAATACCGCGCGGAAACGCTGCGTTGTATTTTCCGCAGCATGTCAATTCTTTGTGCGGATTCCGCAGCGTTTTACACCTGTTCCTCAATAGGAATCCGCAGGTGAAATCCGCACAAAAAACACTGGCTATCCACGGAAAATCTGCACGTAAAACGCAGTGCCTTTTACCCGCAGATTTTTCAAAAATGATGCTGAAAAATCTCACACGAATCCGCAACGTGGGCACATAGCCTTAGGGTTAGGGTTGGAATTAGGGTTGTGGTTAGGGTTGTGATTAGGGTTATGGCTACAGTTGGGATTAGGGTTAGGGGTGTGTTGGGGTTAGTGTTGGAGGTAGAATTGAGGGGTTTCCACTGTTTAGGCACATCAGGGGTCTCCAAACGCAACATGGCGCCACCATTGATTCCAGCCAATCTTGTATTCAAAAAGTCAAATGGTGCTCCCCCAATTCCGAGCCCCGACGTGCGCCCAAACAGTGGTTTACCCCCACATATGGGGTACCAGCATACTCAGGATAAACTGCGCAACAATTACTGGGGTCCAATTTCTCCTGTTACCCTTGTGAAAATAAAAAAAATGCTTGCTAAAACATCATTTTTGAGGAAAGAAAAATGATTTTTTATTTTCACGGCTCTGCGTTGTAAACGTCAGTGAAGCACTTGGGGGTTCAAAGTGCTCACCACATATCTAGATAAGTTCCTTGGGGGGTCTAGTTTCTAAAATGGGGTCACTTGTGGGGGGTTTCTACTGTTTAGGCACACCAGGGGCTCTGCAAGCGCAACGTGACGCCCGCAGACCATTCCATCAAAGTCTGCATTTCAAAAGTCACTACTTCCCTTCTGAGCCCCGACGTGTGCCCAAACAGTGGTTTACCTCCACACATGGGGTATCAGCGTACTCAGGAGAAACTGGACAACAACTTTTGGGGTCCAATTTCTCCTGTAACCCTTGGGAAAATAAAAAATTCCAGGCTAAAAGATCATTTTTGAGAAAATAATTTTTTTTTTATTTTATTTTCATGGCTCTGCGTTATAAACTTCTGTGAAGCACTTGGGGGTTCAAAGTCCTCACCACACATCTAGATTAGTTCCTTTGGGGGTCTAGTTTCCAAAATGGGGTCATTTCTGGGGGATCTCCAATGTTTAGGCACACAGGGGCTCTCCAAACGTGACATGGTGTCCGCTAATGATTGGAGCTAATTTTCCATTTAAAAAGCCAAATGGCGTGCCTTCCCTTCCGAGCCCTGCCGTGCGCCCAAACAGTGGTTTACCCCCACATATAGGGTATCAGCGTACTCAGGACAAACTGGACAACAACATTTGGGGTCCAATTTCTCCTATTACCCTTGGCAAAATAGGAAATTCCAGGCTAAAAAATCATTTTTGAGGAAAGAAAAAATATTTTTTATTTTCATGGCTCTGCGTTATAAACTTCTGTGAAGCACCTGGGGGTTTAAAGTGCTCAATATGCATCTAGATAAGTTCCTTGGGGGGTCTAGTTTCCAAAATGGGGTCACTTGTGGGGGAGCTCCAATATTTAGGCACACAGGGGCTCTCCAAACGCGACATGGTGTCCGCTAACAATTGGAGCTAATTTTCCATTCAAAAAGTCA
Source organism: Ranitomeya imitator (assembly GCF_032444005.1). Lineage (NCBI taxonomy): Eukaryota > Metazoa > Chordata > Amphibia > Anura > Dendrobatidae > Ranitomeya > Ranitomeya imitator. The sequence continues at coordinate 159,432,143 of NC_091286.1, forward strand.
AATGGCGCGCCTTCCCTTCCGAGCCCTGCCGAGTGCCCAAACAGTGGTTTACCCCCACATATGAGGTATCGGCGTACTCGGGAGAAATTGCCCAACAAATTTTATGATCCATTTATCCTATTGCCCATGTGAAAATGAAAAAATTGAGGCGAAAAGAATTTTTTTGTGAAAGAAAAGTACTTTTTCATTTTTACAGATCAATTTGTGAAGCACCTGAGGGTTTAAAGTGCTCACTAGGCATCTAGATAAGTTCCTTGGGGGGTCTAGTTTCCAAAATGGGGTCACTTGTGGGGGAGCTCCAATGTTTAGGCACACAGGGGCTCTCCAAACGCGACATGGTGTACGCTAACGATGGAAATAATTTTTCATTCAAAAAGTCAAATGGCGCTCCTTCCCTTCCGAGCCTTACCATGTGCCCAAACAGTGGTTTACTCCCACATGTGAGGTATTGGTGTACTCAGGAGAAATTGCCCAACAAATTTTAGGATCCATTTTATCCTGTTGCCCATGTGAAAATGAAAAAATTGAGGCTAAAAGAATTTTTTTGTGAAAAAAAAGTACTTTTTCATTTTTACGGATCAATTTGTGAAGCACCTGGGGTTTCAAAGTGCTCACTATGCATCTAGATAAGTTCCTTGGGGCGTCTAGTTTCCAAAATGGGGTCACTTGTGGGGGAGCTCCAATTTTTAGGCACACGGGGGCTCTTCAAACGTAACATGGTGTCCGCTAAAGAGTGGAGCCAATTTTTCATTCAAAAAGTCAAATGGCGCTCCTTCCCTTCCAAGCCCTGCCGTGCGCCCAAACAGTGGTTTACCCCCACATATGAGGTATCAGCGTACTCAGGACAAATTGGACAACAACTTTCGTGGTTCAGTTTCTCCTTTTACCATTGGGAAAATAAAAAAATTGTTGCTAAAAGATAATTTTTGTGACTAAAAAGTTAAATGTTCATTTTTTCCTTCCATGTTGCTTCTGCTGCTGTGAAGCACCTGAAGGGTTAATAAACTTCTTGAATGTGGTTTTGAGTACCTTGAGGGGTGCAGTTTTTAGAATGGTGTCACTTTTGGGTATTTTCAGCCATATAGACCCCTCAAACTGACTTCAAATGTGAGGTGGTCCCTAAAAAAAATGGTTTTGTAAATTTCGTTGTAAAAATGAGAAATCGCTGGTCAAATTTTAACCCTTATAACTTCCTAGCAAAAAAAAATTTTGTTTCCAAAATTGTGGTGATGTAAAGTATTCATGTGGGAAATTTAATTTATTAACTATTTTGTGTCACATAAGTCTCTGGTTTAACAGAATAAAAATTCAAAATGTGAAAATTGCAAAATTTTCAAAATTTTCGCCAAATTTCCGTTTTTATCACAAATAAACGCAGAATTTATTGACTTAAATTTACCACTAACATGAAGCCCAATATGTCACGAAAAAACAATCTCAGAACCGCTAGGATCCGTTGAAGCGTTCCTGAGTTATTACCTCATAAAGGGACACTGGTCAGAATTGCAAAAAAACGGCAAGGTCTTTAAGGTCAAAATAGGCTGGGTCATGAAGGGGTTAAGGCTACTTTCACACTTGCGTCGTTTGGCCTTCGTCACAAATGTACCCGCAGGATATCTTCTTTCCCATAGACTTGTCTTGCCGATTGATCTTGATGTATCGCCATACGTCACGTCCGTCGTGCATTGGATGCGTCGTGTTTTGGCGGACCGTTGTCACGAAAAAAACGTTCAAGGGAACGTTTTTTCGTACGTCGGGTCCTGTATTTCCTACCGTGCATGCGTTGCCGGAACTCCGCCCCCTCCTCCCCGGGACTTTAGAATGGGCAGTGGATGCGTTGAAAAACTGCATCTGCTGCCCACGTTGTGCCGAATTTTCACAACATCCGTCGGTACATCGCGACGACGCTTATCGACGGCCCCGTACCAGCGGAAGTGTGAAAGAAACCTAAGCCATTAGTCCAGTTTTTTCCTGTCTGTGACTCTACTTATATACAGCACTATTTTGCATTTAAAAAAAATACAGGCCACATATTTGGCAGTGTTGTTTTCCGTGACAGGCCTCATATATCAGCGTGCTCCAAGTTTGGGCATTTTAAGCCATTAGTCCAGTTTTTTTCCTGTCTGTGACTCTACTTATATACGGCACTGTTTTGCATTTAAAAAAATACAGGCCACATGTTTGGCAGTGTGGTATTTCTGTGGCAAGCCTCATATATCTGTGTGCTCCAAGTTTGTGTATTTTAGGCTGGTTTTACATTGTTTTGGTGTCTGCTATTCTACTTATATACAACACTATTTTGCCTAAAAAAAAATACAGGCCACATTTTTGGCAGTGTGGTTTTTCCGTGACAGGCCTCATATATCTTCGTGCTCCAAGTTTAGGCATTTTAGGCCGGTTTTACATTGTTTTGGTGTCTGTTACTCTACTTGTATACAGCACTATTTTGCATAAAAAAATATAGGCCACATATTTGGCAGTGTTGTATTTCCTTGACAGGCCTCATATATCTGCGTACTCCAAGTTTGGGCATTTTAGGATGGTTTTCCACTGGTTTTGCTGTCTGTTACTCTACTTATATAAAGCACTATTTTGCATTTTAAAAAATTCTACAAAACCCCCAAAACATTTAAGACAGTCTGTTATGTCAGACAGAGGCCTGTTGTATCTGTGGAAAAATCATAGCTTGACAGGCATAAGTTTCATAGTTCTGTCTGCTAGCCTTGTTCTTTTTTTTAACTATACAAAACCCTAAAAAAAAGTTAACACAGTCTGTTATGTCAGGCTGAGTTCTGTTGTATCTGGTTTAGAAAAATCATATTTCAGCAGGCATACGTAGCATAGTTCTGCGTGCTAACCTTGTGCCACTCTTTTTTGGGGGGTTTTAAATTCACCAAAAAGCCAAAAAAAATTTAATACATTCTGCTATGTCAGGCTGAGGCCTGGTGTTTGTGTTTGAAATATCATAGCTTTGCAGGCATACTGATCAGATATCATTTAGCTCCAAATAAATACATTTGTGTTGAGCTTTTGAAATAGTGAAGTAGTTCACTTAAAATGGGCAAGGCAAGGGGAAAGGGACGGGGAAGAGGATGTGATGCTGATGGTGCATGCAGAGAACGAGGCCGCGGCCAAGGTGAAAGTGGGCCACAACAAAGATCCACATCTTCTTGCTCGACCTTCCTGTCTCAGTTTCTAGGGGACCGCAGCACACCACTATTGAAGCCAGAGCAGTGTGAAAATGGTTGTTGGTTGGATAGCGGATAATGCTTCCGGTCACTTAGCCACCACCATGTCTTCCACACGGTCAAGTCTGAGTAGCCGTGAGTGTGGCTCGGATATTACTCACCCTGATCATCCTTCTTCCCACCATGCCGAGTGCCCTGAGACAACTGATCCCACACTTGGACACTCTGAAGAGCTGTTCAGATTTCCATTTCAAGATTCTGGACTCTCGGCTGGTCAGCTTGAAGTGGGGACAGATTAGATCACATGTAGAGCTGCCCAAAGCTTTGATCAGCCTCAGGCACATGAAGGTGATGGTGGGAAAGTGTCACAAGAGGTGGACGATGATGACATACAATTGCCAAGAAGTCAGGAGGAGGAGTAGGGTGCAGATGTGGAAGACGAGGTGGTGGATGACATAGTGACTGACCCAACCTGGCAGGAGGACATGCATAGCAAGGACAGCAGCACACACGGGGAAGGAGGCATATCCCCCCCCAACAGGCAGGAAGAAGCAGTGTGGTGGCCACAGACAGAAAGCATGCATCCATTCCCTGTAACACCAACATGGGTGAAGTTGCCATTACAATTGTTAGATCTTCCCGAGTCTGGTTATTTTTTAAAGACTCTGCCGATAACCCCAACTAGGCCATTTGTAGCACCTGCCATGCCCGCATCAGCAGGGGTAGAAAAACAACCAGCCTGACCACCACCAGCATGATCAGGCAAATGGCAGCAAAGCACCTAACTTTGTGGGCTGAACCCCAGGTTCCAGGAACACTGTCTGCAGGTGACACCACTGCTTACTTCCATGGTTTTGCTTAGAAGCCAATCCCCAGTCCACCGTGCATGTCAAGATGCCTCTAGCCCTGCACCTGTTGTTGCCCACAGTCAAGCATCACTATCATCAAGCCCATCCACGTCCTTTTCCCAGCACTGCCTTCAGTTGTCTATACCCCAGTCTTTGGAACACAAGCGGAAATACCCAGCCAACGCCCCACAGGCCACAGTCCTAAATTGTAATATTCCTCTTCTGCTTGTGCTCGAAATGTTGCCTTTTAGGCTCATTGAGACGGAAGCTTTCCGCAACCTGATGGCGGCGGCCCTCCCATGGTACTCGGTCCCCAGTCGCCACTATTTCTCTCATTGTGCAATACCGACATTACACCAGCATGTGTCTCACAACATTGCTGTTACAGGGAAAGTCCACCTAAACATGGACACATGGACAAGTGCTTGTAAGCAGGGATGTTACATCTCACTGTCGGCACACTGGGTTAACATAGTGGAAGCAGGGACCCAGTCAGACCTCGGGATGGAACACATCCTCCCCACGCCAAGCATTGCTGGCCTTAAGTCAATCAGGGTTGCCCCCACAGTCTACAGCTCCTGCACCTCCTCCTCCTCTTCATTCTCCATCTCTGAAATCAACACATCAGTCAGAAGCTGGAAGCACTGCAGCACTGCCTCAGCCAAGTGCCAACAGGCTGTGCTGAAGCTAATCTGCATAGGTGACAAACCGCACAATGCAGAAGAGTTGTGGACAGTGCTGAAAGAGCAGTCAGATATTTGGATGACATCGCTGAACCTACAGCCAGGCATGGTCGTATGTGACAATAACCGTAACCTGGTGGCAGCTCTGAGGCAAGTTGAGCTCTCACACGTACCTTGCCTGGCCCATGTGCTTAACCTCGTGGTTCAACGTTTTCTGAAAAGCTACCCAGAGCTGCTGGATCTGCTAGTGAAAGTACGCCGTCTGTCTGTCCATTTTAAAAACTCAGCTACAGCTTCAGCCACCCTTTCCATGCTTCAGCAGCGTTTGCAGCTTCCAGCTCACCGACTGGTGTGTGATGTCCCAATTCGCTGGAACTCCGTGCTCCATATGTTGGAAAGGATTTGTGAGCAGAAGAGGGAATTTGTTGACTACCAACATCAACAAGGCCATCGATATTCAGTGCAGACTTCACACATAAGACCTCAGGAGTGGAAATGGATGTCAGACATATATACCCTCCTCCAAAATTTTGAGGACTGCATTAAGATGGTGAGCGGCGATGACGCCATAATTAGCATCACCATCCTGCTTCTCAGCATTCTGATAACCTCTCTGCTCACAATTAAAGAGGATGCATTGCAGGCAGAGCACGAGGACATGGAGCAAGGAACCATACAAGGGGATTACACTCAGCCCAGTTTCATGTCTTCTCAATGTCGATTGGTAGGCAATGAGGAGGAGGAGGAGGAAGAACAGGAGCTACTTTCAGGCACTATTGATAGTACTACAAGCACAGCTGTCATACTGTCTGTTCAGCAGAGATGGCCTGAGGACAGGGTGGAGGAGGATGAGGAGGAAGAGGAGGACAGCATGGTCAGCCGTCCTGTTGGTGAGGACACAGAAGTCTTGCCTGTTAGCAGTCTAGCACTCATGGCTGACTTTGTTGCGCTGCGTTTCACATGACCCTCGCATTATAAAAATTTTTGATGACACTTATTACTGGTTGGTGACACTTCTAGACCCACGCTACAAGGAGTACTTTCAATCTCTTCTGCCAGAGGAAGAGAGGTGTATTAAAATGTTGCAGTACCTAAGGGCCCTTGTAGCGGAATTACTTAGAAAATTCCCATGTGAGAACGCGGTCAGCAAACGTCAGAGTTCGTTGTACAACAAAGGAGTCCAAGAGAGACAGAAGTACAATCCAGCTCAGGCAGGAGAACAATGGCAAAGTTCTGGGACAGTTTTCTTAGACCCTCCAATCATGGCGGCACAGAGGCAAGGGGTGCTGTCACAACAAGTGCAATGTTTGGGAAGATGGTGAGGGAGTACATTGCAGATCGTACAAATGTCCTCCAGGATTCCTCTGTGCCTTTTAATTATTGGGTATCTAAGCTGGACACGTGGCATGAACTGGACCTCTCACATCTTGGAGGTCCTGGCCTGCCCTAGTGCTAGCGTTCTGTCAGAGTGGGTTTTTAGTGCCGCTGGTGGAGTTATAACAGATAAGCACATCCGCCTGTCAACTGAAAATGCTGACAGGCTGACTCTTATAAAAATTAATAAGGGATGGATTGGGAAAGACTTCTGTACACCATCAAGAGAAAACAGCGAAACATAACCTCGAATACATTCTGTGTTTCGGGGAGGTGTATTCTCATGCACCTCTTCACAACCACATATGGGGATATGTGTTGTGAATTCTGTGGCCAAGCTCCCTCCTGTGGTCGTGAGTGGTACTTCGGCTGGTTCTGTCTATGAGCTTCCTTTGGTGGATGAGAGTGGTACTGCGGCTTCTGAGTTTCCTTCCTCAGGTGATGAGGTTAAGTCGTTAAGTGCTGCTCTATTTAACTCCACCTAGTGCTTTGATCCTGGCCTCCAGTCAATGTTCCAGTATTGGTCTTGCTTTCTCCTGGATCGTTCCTGTGGCCTGTCTATCCTTCATAAGCTAAGTTTTGCTTGTGTTATTTTTGTTTGCTATTTTTTCTGTCCAGCTTGCTATATTGGTTTTTCTTGCTTGCTGGAAGCTCTGGGACGCAGAGGGAGCACCTCTGTACCGTTAGTCGGTGCGGAGGGTCTTTTTGCCCCCTCTGCGTGGTTGTTTGTAGGGTTTTGTGTTGACCGCAAAGCAATCTTTCCTATCTTCGGTCTGTTCAGTAAGTTCGGCCTCACTTTGCTAAATCTATTTCATCTCTGCGTCTGTATTTTCATCTCTACTCACAGTCATTATATGTGGGGGGCTGCCTTTTCCTTTGGGGTATTTCTCTGAGGCAAGGTAGGCTTATTTTTCTTTCTTAGGGCTAGCTAGTTTCTCAGGCTGTGCTCGAGGCGCATAGGTCTGGTCAGGAGCGCTCCACGACTACCTTTAGTGTGGTTGGATAGGATTAGGGATTGCGGTCAGCAGAGTTCCCACGTCTCAGAGCTCGTCCTATGTTTTTGGTAATTGTCAGGTCACTTTGTGTGCTCTGAACTACAAGGTCCATTGTGGTTCTGAATCACCTGTTCATAACAGTACTGGAGGCCCAAAGTACTAATGCTTCTCAATAGAGGGAAAAGAGAAGTTCTGAGACCATTTTTTTTTCTTTGCACTGTGTTCTGTCTTTCTTTTCCCCTTTACATCAGGGTGGTTCAGAACACAGGTGTGGACATGGACATTCAGGGTCTGTTCTCTTTGATGGATAATCTCGCTATAAATGTACAGAACATTCAAGATTTAGTGGTTCAGAATCCTATGTTAGAACCTAAAATTCCTATTCCTGAGTTATTTTCTGGAGATAGAGCTAAGTTTTTGAATTTTAAAAATAATTGTAAACTATTTCTGGCTTTGAAACCCCGCTCCTCTGGTGACCCAGTTCAACAAGTTAAGATCATTATTTGTTTATTACGTGGCGACCCTCAAGACTGGGCATTTTCCCTTGCGCCAGGAGATCCTGCATTATGTAATATTGATGCGTTTTTTCTGGCGCTCGGATTGCTGTATGATGAACCTAATTCAGTGGATCAGGCAGAGAAAAATTTACTGGCTCTGTGTCAGGGTCAGGATGAGATAGAGATTTATTGTCAGAAGTTTAGAAAGTGGTCCGTGCTCACTCAATGGAATGAATGTGCGCTGGCAGCTATTTTCAGAAAGGGTCTCTCTGAAGCCCTTAAGGATGTCATGGTGGGATTTCCTATGCCTGCTGGTCTGAATGAGTCTATGTCTTTGGCCATTCAGATCGGTCGACGCTTGCGTGAGCGTAAATCTGTGCACCATTTGGCGGTATTATCTGAGCATAAACCTGAGCCTATGCAGTGCGATAGGACTTTGACCAGAGTTGAAAGGCAAGAACACAGACGTCAGAATGGGCTGTGTTTCTACTGTGGTGATTCCACTCATGCTATCTCCGATTGTCCTAAGCACACTAAGCGGTTCGCTAGGTCTGCCACCATTGGTACGGTACAGTCGAAATTTCTTTTGTCCGTTACTTTGATCTGCTCTTTGTCTTCCTATTCTGTCATGGCATTTGTGGATTCAGGCGCTGCCCTGAATTTGATGGACTTGGAGTATGCTAGGCGCTGTGGGTTTGTCTTGGAGCCCTTGCAGTGTCCTATTCCATTGAGAGGAATTGATGCTACGCCTTTGGCCAAGAATAAGCCTCAGTATTGGACCCAGCTGACCATGTGCATGGCTCCTGCGCACCAGGAGGATATTCGCTTTCTGGTGTTGCATAATCTGCATGATGTGGTCGTGTTGGGGTTGCCATGGCTACAAGTCCATAACCCAGTATTAGATTGGAAATCAATGTCTGTGTCCAGCTGGGGTTGTCAGGGGGTACATGGTGATGTTCCATTTCTGTCTATCTCATCATCCACCCCTTCTGAGGTCCCAGAGTTCTTGTCTGATTACCGGGATGTATTCGATGAGCCCAAGTCCAATGCCCTACCTCCGCATAAGGATTGTGATTGTGCTATCGATTTGATTCCTGGTATTAAGTTTCCTAAGGGTCGACTGTTTAATTTATCTGTACCTGAGCACGCCGCTATGCGGAGTTACGTGAAGGAGTCCTTGGAGAAGGGTCATATTCGCCCGTCATCGTCGCCATTGGGAGCGGGGTTCTTTTTTGTGGCCAAGAAGGATGGTTCGCTGAGACCTTGTATTGATTACCGCCTTCTAAATAAAATTACGGTCAAATTTCAGTACCCCTTGCCGCTGCTGTCTGATTTGTTTGCTCGGATTAAGGGGGCTAGTTGGTTCACCAAGATAGATCTTCGTGGTGCATATAATCTTGTGCGTATTAAACGGGGCGATGAATGGAAAACAACATTTAATACGCCCGAAGGCCATTTTGAGTACATGGTTATGCCATTCGGGCTTTCTAATGCTCCATCAGTGTTTCAGTCCTTTATGCATGACATCTTCCGAGAGTACCTGGATAAATTCCTGATTGTATACTTGGATGATATTTTGGTCTTCTCGGATGATTGGGAGTCTCATGTGAAGCAAGTCAGAATGGTGTTCCAGGTCCTGCGTGCGAATTCTTTGTTTGTGAAGGGGTCAAAGTGTCTCTTTGGTGTTCAGAAGGTTTTATTTTTGGGGTTCATTTTTTCTCCTTCTGCTATCGAGATGGACCCTGTTAAAGTTCAGGCCATTTATGATTGGACTCAGCCAACATCTCTGAAGAGTCTGCAGAAGTTCCTGGGCTTTGCTAATTTTTATCGTCGCTTCATCAATAATTTTTCTAGTATTGCTAAACCGTTGACAGATTTAACCAAGAAGGGTGCTGATGTGGTCAATCAGCTGCTGTGGAAGCTTTTCAGGAGTTGAAGCGTCGTTTTTCTTCTGCCCCTGTGTTGTGCCAACCAGATGTTTCGCTTCCGTTCCAAGTCGAGGTTGATGCTTCTGAAATTGGAGCAGGGGCTGTTTTGTCGCAGAGAAGTTCTGATTGCTCGGTGTTGAAACCATGCGCCTTCTTTTCCAGGAAATTTTCGCCTGCTGAGCGAAATTATGATGTTGGCAATCGAGAGTTGCTAGCCATGAAGTGGGCATTCGAGGAGTGGCGTCATTGGCTTGAAGGAGCTAAGCATCGCGTGGTGGTCTTGACTGATCACAAGAACTTGACTTATCTCGAGTCTGCCAAACGGTTGAATCCTAGACAGGCTCGTTGGTCGCTGTTTTTCTCCCGTTTTGACTTTGTGGTTTCGTACCTTCCGGGCTCTAAAAATGTGAAGGCGGATGCCCTGTCTAGGAGTTTTGTGCCCGATTCTCCGGGTTTGCCTGAGCCGGCGGGTATTCTCAAAGAGGGGGTAATTTTGTCTGCCATCTCCCCTGATTTGCGGCGGGTGCTGCAAAAATTTCAGGCTAATAGATCTGACCGTTGCCCAGCGGAGAAACTGTTTGTCCCTGATAGGTGGACGAATAAAGTTATCTCTGAGGTTCATTGTTCGGTGTTGGCTGGTCATCCTGGAATCTTTGGTACCAGAGATTTGGTGGCTAGATCCTTTTGGTGGCCGTCTCTGTCGCGGGATGTGCGTTCTTTTGTGCAGTCCTGTGGGATTTGTGCTCGGGCTAAGCCCTGCTGTTCTCGTGCCAGTGGGTTGCTTTTGCCCTTGCTGGTCCCGAAGAGGCCTTGGACACATATCTCTATGGATTTTATTTCGGATCTCCCCGTCTCTCAAAGAATGTCGGTCATTTGGGTGGTTTGTGATCGCTTCTCTAAGATGGTCCATTTGGTGCCCTTGTCTATATTGCCTTCCTCCTCTGATTTGGTGCCATTGTTTTTCCAGCATGTGGTTCGTTTACATGGCATTCCAGAGAACATCGTTTCTGACAGAGGTTCCCAGTTTGTTTCGAGGTTTTGGCGAGCCTTTTGTGCTAGGATGGGCATTGATTTGTCTTTTTCCTCGGCTTTCCATCCTCAGACAAATGGCCAGACTGAACGAACCAAACAGACCTTGGAAACATATCTGAGATGCTTTGTTTCTGCCGATCAGGATGATTGGGTGTCCTTTTTGCCTTTGGCTGAGTTCGCCCTTAGTAATCGGGCCAGCTCGGCTACTTTGGTTTCGCCGTTTTTCTGCAATTCTGGGTTCCACCCTCGTTTCTCTCCAGGGCAGGTTGAGTCTTCGGACTGTCCTGGTGTGGATACTGTGGTGGATAGGTTGCAGCAGATTTGGACTCATGTAGTGGACAATTTGACTTTGTCCCAGGAGAAGGCTCAACGTTTCGCTAACCGCAGGCGCTGTGTGGTCCCCGACTTCGTGTTGGGGATTTGGTTTGGTTGTCATCTCGTTATATTCCTATGAAGGTTTCCTCTCCTAAGTTTAAGCCTTGTTTCATTGGTCCGTATAGGATTTCTGAGGTTCTTAATCCTGTGTCTTTTCGTTTGACTCTTCCAGCTTCTTTTTCCATCCATAACGTGTTCCATAGGTCATTGTTGTGGAGATACGTGGCACCTGTGGTTCCATCTATTGATCCTCCTGCTCCGGTTTTGGTTGAAGGGGAGTTGGAGTATATAGTGGAGAAGATTTTGGATTCTCGTGTTTCGAGACGGAAACTCCAGTATCTGGTTAAGCGGAAAGGTTATGGTCAGGAAGATAATTCCTGGGTCTTTGCCTCTGATGTCCATGCTGCCGATCTGGTTCGTGCCTTTCATGTGGCTCATCCTGGTCGGCCTGGGGGCTCTGGTGAGGGTTCAGTGACCCCTCCTCAAGGGGGGGTACTGTTGTGAATTCTGTGGCCAAGCTCCCTCCTGTGGTCGTGAGTGGTACTTCGGCTGGTTCTGTCCATGAGCTTCCTTTGGTGGATGAGAGTGGTACTGCGGCTTCTGAGTTTCCTTCCTCAGGTGATTAGGTTAAGTCGTTAGGTGCTGCTCTATTTAACTCCACCTAGTGCTTTGATCCTGGCCTCCAGTCAATGTTCCAGTATTGTTCTTGCTTTCTCCTGGATCGTTCCTGTGGCCTGTCTATCCTGCATAAGCTAAGTTTTGCTTGTGTTATTTTTGTTTGCTATTTTTTCTGTCCAGCTTGCTATATTGGTTTTTCTTGCTTGCTGGAAGCTCTGGGACGCAGAGGGAGCACCTCCGTACCGTTAGTCGGTGGGGAGGGTCTTTTTGCCCCCTCTGCGTGGTTGTTTGTAGGGTTTTGTGTTGACCGCAAAGCAATCTTTCCTATCTTCGGTCTGTTCAGTAAGTTGGGCCTCACTTTGCTAAATCTATTTCATCTCTGCGTCTGTATTTTCATCTCTACTCACAGTCATTATATGTGGGGGGTGCCTTTTCATTTGGGGTATTTCTCTGAGGCAAGGTAGGCTTATTTTTCTTTCTTAGGGCTAGCTAGTTTCTCAGGCTGTGCTCGAGGCGCATAGGTCTGGTCAGGAGTGCTCCACGGCTACCTTTAGTGTGGTTGGATAGGACTAGGGATTGCGGTCAGCAGAGTTCCCACGTCTCAGAGCTCATCCTATGTTTTTGGTAATTGTCAGGTCACTTTGTGTGCTCTGAACTACAAGGTCCATTGTGGTTCTGAATCACCTGTTCATAACAGATATGCTTCCAAATTTGGTCTGTTTGTTCTTATCCTCTTCCTTATGCTCATCCAGAATCACTAGATGACCAGGGTGAACGTGTTCTGTACTGTTATAGGCTGGTGAATTTTGGGCAAGGGGACTGTGATGGCACTATTTTATTTATTAAAAAAAGACCCCCCATTGGGGAATTGTTTGTCAGCTCATGCCTTCCATTACAAGTCTCAGAGACCCACACCCCTACATTGGGCCTACTTCTTAACTCGGTTTCCTGCAATGTCTCTTCCATACCTGCCACTTGATCACCAGGGTTAAAGTGCTCTGTACTGTTATAGGCCACTGAATTTTGGGCAAGGTGGTTGTAATGGCACTAGTTTATTTATTAAAAAAGATACCCCCCATTGCAGAATTGTTTGTCAGCTCATGCCCTCTATTACAAGTCTCAGAGACCCATACCCCTACATTGGGCCTACTTCTTAACTGTTTCCTGCAGTGTCTCTTCCTTATCTCCAATGACATGACCTGAGTGAACGTGTTCTGTACTGTTATAGGTCACAGAATTTTGAGCAAGGGGGGCTGTGATGGCAATAGTATATTTTTTGAAAAGGTACCCCCCATTGATGAAACCACATGCTTGTTGGCAAAGACTTAATATCATTTGTGTACCATAAAGAGCTCACTTGAAAAGCTCCTTTTTGTGTTGTCTGGTTGCTCACATTGGACACAATACACTTCATATAAATTTGATAAAGCAATGCTGTTTGGCTCAGTAGTTCATTACAAATATTTCTTTGTCCACTATATTAGTTTCTCTCCTTGAGAGCCATAACTTTGCTGCATCAAATGTAAAAATAGCGAATATACAAATGGCGATTTGAAATCCAGATTAAAATACTGTATACCGAATGCATTCAGACAATTACATAGCTGCATTTCTTGTAAAACATTCACAGATGTGACAGACAATGCTCATAGTGACATAATCTTGAGAAATGTTTGTTTATTTACTTCACAAACAGTTCTAAGCCTCTATATGTTTGCTGTTTGTCATTGTATAACATTAAGGTTTACTGAAACTCTGCCTGTGGTGGTTTGTTCTAAATCCTTGTGGCTTTTATATTCTAGGGGTTTATGGCCCCTCGTCTGATGACTCCATGATATCTCAGTTTCATACAACCTTGAAAGCTGGCCACTTGAAGGGCTGGGTGAAACTCTGCCTGTGGTGGTTTGATCTAAATCTTTTTGGCTTTTATATTCTAGGGGTTTATGGCCCCTCGTCTGATGACTCCATGATATCTCAGTTTCATACCACCTTGAAAGCTGGCCACTTGAAGGGCTGGGTGAAACTAGGGTTACTACATAGTATAAATCACTATATAAGACCAGAGAAACACGACTAAGACATATGCCAAAAGTGAGGTACCTGTACATGTACAGTGTGCTCATACCTGCATAACTGGGGACACCCATGCAGTGTAGGTAATCTCCGAGGGGTTCTCTGTCTTGGTGTTGTTTCTCTGATATTCCAGACGGATGATGTTTAAAAGCCTCTTGTTGATGATGTAAGTATACTGTATGTAGTTAATCTTTATATAAATAATCATTATATGTATTTAATCCTTATATGTACTTATTAACCTTTGTATGTTAAGTACATATACAAAAGTGTGCGCACTCATACTATTCAATCCTACTATTCCTTGAATTTTGTACTTTGCAATAAAATTGTGTTGTATTGCAAGCATTAGCCTTCTTTAAAGCCGTATCTGAAACTTAGTGTTAACAACATGTCAAATAAAATTGCCAAATTCTCCTATAAATAATTCTGCAAAGAGGGAACCATCATACCATTAAAAATACAAGTGGATTTTCATGGGCCCATCCAGTATGTGGGTTCAAAGGCATAATGGGGTGCATATGATTATGCAGCAGGGCTGGCCTTCCTGCCAATGTGTAAAACAAAGGAGTACGGCAGTACAAAATGCATATTGTGAAGTGGATTTTCATGGGCCCATCCACTATGTGGGTTCAAAGGCATAATGGGGTGCACATGACTATGCAGCAGGGCTGGCCTTCCTGCCAATGTGTAAAACAAAGGAGTACGGGAGTACAAAATGCATATTGTGAAGTGGATTTTTATGGGCCCATCCAGTATGTGGGTTCCAAGGCGTAATGGGGTACATATGACTATGCAGCAGGGCTCGCCTTCCTGCCAATGTGTAAAGCAAAGGAGTACGGGCGTAGAAAATGCATATTGTGAAGTGGATTTTAATGGGCTCATCCAGTATATGGGTTCCAAGGTGTAATGGGGTGCATATGACTGACTATGCAGCAGGGCTGGCCTTGCTGCCAATGTGTAAAGCAAAGGCGTAAGGGAGCACAAAATGAATATTGTGAAGTGAATTTGCACGGGCCCATCCAGTATGTGGGTTCAAAGGCTTATTGGGGTGCATATGAATTGGTAGCAGGGCAGGCCTTGCATTCAATGCAACATTTTTTAAGGAGGCCCTCCTGGACATCTTATGAAAGAGGTATTGTGGTGCGTTGTAATTCTTGGCAGCCCATCCACTCACAGCATAGGCTACAACAGTTTAGGAGACCCACTATTTAATAATGGCCAGTTAAGAAGATTAAACCAGTAAAAATAGGCTCTGTGACTTTAAGGGTACTTTCACACTAGCGTTTTTTTAAATCCGTCACAATGCGTCGTTTTTCAGAAAAAACGCATCCTGCAAAAGTGCTTGCAGGATGCGTTTTTTCCCCATACACTTCTATTGACGACGCATTTGCGACGGATTTGCACACTTCGCATCCGTCTTGCGACGAATGCGTCGTGCTTTGGCGGACCGTCGGGAGAAAAAAACCCTACATGTAACGTTTTTTTCTCCCGACGGACCGCTTTTTCCGACCGCGCATGCGCGGCCGGAACTCCGCCCCCACCTCCCCGCACCTTACAATGGGGCAGCGGATGCACCGGAAAAATGCATCCGCTGCACCCATTGTGCAATGCAGCAAATGCTAGCGTCGGAATCTCTCCCCGACGCATTGCGACGGGGAGATTCCGACGCTAGTGTGAAAGAAGCCTAAGAGTCCCACCTTCATAAGTGAAACAAGATGGGTCTGCTTATGTGTCACACACCACATGGCCAGCTAGGGGTGTTAAATGTTACAATGACATTTCCCAGTGAATGCATTTGTAGTGGTTGAAAGCAATGTTAAAGTTGAAAACACTTCAAAAACGCTGCGTCTGAACTAAGCCCAAGTGGGGGAGGAAATTTTCAGTCTGGGGTTAATTATTTGGCCTTACAGGCAAGTCATTAACCTGTAAAGGATGTGCCTTAACATATTTCCCAGCAAAATCCGTTTTGGTTTCGTTTTAGTGTGTTTTTTGTGGCACTGGGAAAAATGGCATGAATCTCGGAAAAAATTGTTTAAAGGTGTGACCTAGGAGTCAGGAATGCTTCCAGGGGCGATCTCCATGATGTTCCTGTGTCATTTGAGCGGTGTTTCCATTATTTTCAGACGTTTTTAGACCTTATAAGGAGGGGGGATCGCGGTAAAAATACTCGGGTCTCCCATAGACTTACATTGGGCTCGTTGCTCGGCTCGAGTGATGAGCGAGCACCTGAGCATTTTAGTGCTCGCTCATCACTACTAAGCATAGTTCATAATAAACATAGTTCATCTGTGGTTTTTTTTCCAGATCGGATCAAGATCGCACTGGAAAAAAAAATCTCAGCATGCTGCGATTATAATTGAAAATCGGATCACATCCCGCAATAGAAGTCAATGGATGCGCGAAACAAATCGCACAGCACTCGGACCATGCTAAAGTGAAATGAATTATCACTCCTCTCTATGCCCATTGGGGGTATCGGGAAGAATGAATATTAATTTCTCTTTAGCAGCGGTGACAAGCTTTAGCCACAGAAGCTTCTGCCTCCTGTCACCCCCTGCTGCTCCGCTGGCACTGGGCGGTCCCCCCTGACTCACGGGCCCAATAGCAGCTGCATGGTGTGCCGCTATAAGCGACATGCCACTGGCTGGGGCCCCTGGAGCAGCGGGGGCTCTAAGCAGATGCCTGCCCTTTATGTCAGCAGGTGTCAATGCCTGAGCCCACTGAAGAATCCTGCAGATCTCCGGTGGGACAGTCCGACCCTGGTTTCATCATACAACCGTGCAGCCTGCCATTTAGATGTAGCAAAGCTAGACCCCTCGTGGGACAAATGGATTATCATCTACTATACAGACAGGCGAGGAATATTGTTGTTTGTTTTTTTAATTCTCTTGCAGGGGACAGTGGTGTCACTGGAATGGGCAATGCTGTAAGTATGGTTTAATTAAGATTTATTAAAGGAGTCTGTGTCATTGTTTCAATTTAAGGGCTTGGTTCTGGGTGTGTGTTTTTTTATACAATATGAACATGGGGTTAGTAAGGGAGCATCTTATAGATGCCTCTTCATTAATAACTTCTGGGTTTGATGTCACCTGTCAATACAAAGGTGACATCAACGCCCGGAAATATTAGCCCACTTGCCACTGCGACAGGATGAGTGGGAAGAGCGAAGGGAGGCCATATCCAAGACCCATTCCTAGGCTATTAATATCAGCCCACAGCTGTCTGCATAGGGTTTGCTGGTTATTAATTATAGGGGGACCCTACATCATTTTTTTTGGGGGGGTCCACCTTTTTAATAACCAGTAAAGGCCAAGTATACAGCTGTGAGCTGATATTAATAGCCTGGGAAGCTTCATGCGTATTACCCCCTTCCCAGGCTATAAACATCTGCCCCCAGCCCTCTGCTTTCCCGCTGCTGGTTAAGACAATTAGGCCATTTTTTTCAGAAAAATAATCTTTTAATAATTAAATATATGTACATCTATCTATTTTATGTGTATCTACTGTATGTAATCCATGTGTTCTCTCTTTATCTGTATGTAATCTATCTATTCTCTCAGTAGGGTTCTGCTGTGAGTTTACTGTACTGCTGATTTTATGATAGATCTATCTATCAAACATCTACTTTAACATATTTTAATGGCAATGCAATTATTTTCCTGTTCTTTTATTGAATTTTACGATTTCCAATTTAAAAAAAAAATGCTTGTGTTTCCCATCACAAATCCAAATGTGCTTATTCGTGCTGAATTGGCAATCGTTTTCCGAACATATTAATTTATCTCTAGTGATAACCCCAGTATTATACTCCCTGGCTCTACAGACATGTTTCCTCCAGTTCATCCTGTGAGAGAAAAAGGCAAAGAGACAGACAGTTACCTCCTCTATATAAGCCCCACCCTCCTCTAAGTAACATCACTCTTGTTTAAAGTCTACACCCCTACACAAACAAACAAAGCCCAAAGTCATGTCCTCCTCTGCTTAGTTCTCCTGTGGTTTCTTTCTACATGTTTATAATTCAGTTCTATTGTAGCTTATTTCCTCTTTCCTCCACAGCATGACATAACAGCACAGTATCTGTATTTGCCTGCTGTGCAGAGGACTCACACTGTAGTTATCACATCAGTGCTGATTCCAGGAAAATCACAGACCAAATTAATAGTTGTGGTGACCAGGTGATGTGAGCCTAAAATTGGGAGTCTGCCATTAAATCCAGAAGATTTGGCAAGTGTGCAGTGAGCAATCACATGACTCTCTGCATCTCATCCTTCTGCCATCTCAGATTGGAGCCCCGTCCTCCCTTCCCCTGGATGTGTTTGCATTGCATGTCAGGCAGGCGCAGTACAAACTTCATTGAAGTAAAAAAGATCATGGCATATGTTTGCAGGGCTGATCATACATTTCATATAATAAATAAATGATTTTTATAGTTTCACCTTATCAATGTTGACAGTAATATAAGACTAATGGGATGGTTTTTTTTCTTTCCTTCTTAGAGTGTACAGCCAGATCCAGCATCACCAGTTCATGTAAGTTGGAGACTATAGAGAAATTGTATTTTGTCACGTAAACTACATCTTCAGCAACCATATCTTTATATGATCTTGTTAAATGGCTTGTCCAATAATGAGCAATCACTTTAAATAAAAAGTAAATAAAAATTCAGCAAATTAAGGTTTAAATCATTTTTGTAACATGCACAAATGCCATTTTTAGGAAATATAGGTAATATACCGTATTTTCCGGCGTATAAGACGACTTTTTGACCCCTAAAAATTGTCCCAGAAATCGGGGTCTTCTTATACGCCGGGTACGGCGTGTGCAAGGAGCGATCCTGGATGTCGGCGTGTGGTTCCCAGGGTCTGTAGGAGAGGAGACTCTCCTTCAGGCCCTGGGATCCATATTCATGTAAAAAATAAAGAATAAAAATAAAAAACATGGATATTCTCACCCTCGGACGGCCCTTGGCTCACAGCGCTGCTAGCGTCTCCCTCCGTTCCTAAGATTGCAATGAGTGAAGGACTTTCGATGACGTCGCGGTCACATAAGCGGTCAGGTGACCGGTCACCTGACCGCGACCTCATCGAAGGTCCTTCACTCACTGTAATCTTAGGAACGGAGGGAGACGCTAGCAGCGCTGTGAGCCAAGGGCCGTCCGAGGGTGAGTATATCCATGTTTTTTATTTTTATTATTTATTCTTTACATGAATATGGATCCCAGGGCATGAAGGAGAGTCTCCTCTCCTCCAGACCCTGGGAACCACACGCCGTATAAGATGACTGGGCGTATAAGATGACCCCCGTCTTATATGGCGGGCATATCCCAAATTCCATATTTTATATGGAAAAGTTGGGGGTCATCTTATACGTCCAGTCGTCTTGTACACCAGAAAATACGGTAAGTGATTTACACAAAATGCCTACCTATAAATATTTGTTTTCTTAAGGGTATGTGCACATGTTGCGGATTTGACTCTGCGGATCTACAGCAATTTTCCATGCATTTTACAGTAGCATGTAAACCTATGGAAAACCAAATCTGCTGTGCACATGCTGCGGAATATTCCGTGCGGAAATGCTGCGGTTTATTTTCGCAGCATGTCAATTCTTTGTGCAGATTCCGCAGCATTTAACACCTATTCCTTTATAGGAATCCACAGGTGTAAAAACGCAGGCAAATTCCGCACAAAATCCGAGGTAAATCCACAGGTTAAACGCATGGCGTTTTACCTGCGGATTTTTCAGAATCCGTGTGGAAAAATCCGCAGCCAAATCTGCAATGTGTGCACATACCCATCAAGTCCATAAAAAGTTGGAGTGCACAATTTTTATCCATCAAGTAAAGTTTTTAGTTGCTTCTTTTTATGTGCATATTTTTTTCTGGTTACAAATATTAATGACTATTTAAACAAAGTAGAGTTTTTTCAGTGCATTAAGGCTGGCCCAAATATTTAAGTGCATATTCCCACCCTGATTCCCCACTATCCCTCCCCCTCTTTTTTTGATTGACAGCTCTGGCATCATAGAGCAGAGATAGATCGAAATCAAGCAGTTGAGAAGGTGTATATAAATGATTGTCAACGCCATGAAGCACTGAGCGCCTGTACTTGGTTACAGCACTCATTCTGTGCTGACAGACTCCCTTTAATATGAAAGTGATAGTCTGTTACTTTTATATTTACTGCCTATGCTAGGAATGGATCATTAATATCAGACCAGATGGGGAGTGACACCTGGGAACCCTGCAGTTAGATGTGATCAGTGTGACGGTTCAAAGAGTGAAAACAGAAAGTGGACCCTCTGGACCGCGATGACAATCCCTCCATGGGCGAGCTGACCAGATAGACCGCCCCTATACAGGGAGAGTTAGGGGCAGGCCCGTGAGGGAATATCGCCACGGAAGCTGGAGGACCGGGACGGGAGAAGACCAAGGAGTAGCGGAGACGGTAGGAACACAGGATAGGTGAGTACTGCAGAAACACAGAGCTGGTGGATATGACAGGGACAAAAGGATAGCTGGAACACTACAGCAACACAGACACTGCCGAAGCACTGCAGAGGCACAGAAACTGACGGAGGTACTGCAGCGGCACAGGGACAGATGGAGGTACTGCACGGACACAGGGACTGACGCAGGTACTGCAGCGGCACAGGGACTGACTTAGGTACTGCAGTGACACAGAGACTGGCAGAGTACTGGAAAGACAAGATTTAACCCAAAGTCAGAGAGTAACCAAGTCACAGAGACCAAGGGCGGCCAGGAACACTTGAAGGCACAAATGATCATCAGGCACAAAGGGACGGCAGGAAGCAGTTTAAATACCTTACAGCAACGCGGCACTTCCTGGTACCAGTCCTCCAGAACCATAGAGAGGATGATAAGGAGCGCCAACTTCTGGGTACTAGTCCTCCAGAACCACAGAGAGGACGGAAAGGAGCGCCAACAGAGGATTAGAAGTGCGTGCGCGCAGCCCTGAACCTGGCGCGCGCAGGAGTAGCAGAGGCCGGGAGCGAGCGCAGAGAGGAAGACGCTGCAAAAGTAGAGGAGCGCCGGGACGCCGAAGACAGGTAAGTATGACAGGGCGGAGGAGGCGGCAGCAGCGGTATGACAATCAGTTGTAGAGCAGAACAGAATAGCTCTCTTAACTGTACAGTGGCCACAGCCACATGCAAACACATACACCTCCATTAGAAAAAATAAACATGGGCCTGCAGTACCCTGCTATGGCCGATATACAGTTGACGGAGCTATGCTGTTCCACCTTGGAACTGATCACATCCTGCCAGGCACCCAAAACAGCTGGTTGTGTGGTGTCGATCTTGAATATATATTATTTAAAATGGAGATGAGAATACTCGAGAAAGTTGCAAATAAATTAAAGGTTATTCTCATGTTAAATCTTCAGACGCGCATCACTCCGCAGCTTCCTCATTGTGCCAGAGTGCCAGTGCACTCTTGAAGATTGATAGTTTGGTACAGCACCATGATAAGACTGCTGGTCCAAACTGAACGATCACCGATGCAGCAAGCAAAGGCAACTTTGCCTTAGGCTGGTTTCACACGTCAGTGGCTCTGGTACGTGAGGTGACAGTTTCCTCACGTACCGGAGCCACTGACACACGTAGACACATTGAAATCAATGCATCTGTGCAGATGTCATTGATTTTTGCGGACCGTGTCTCCGTGTGCCAAACACGGAGACATGTCAGTGTTCGTGGGAGCGCACAGATTCCACGGACCCATTAAAGTCAATGGGTCCGTGTAAAACACATACCGCACACGGACGTTGTCCGTGTGCAGTCCGTGTGCCATGCAGGAGACAGCGCTACAGTAAGCGCTGTCCCCCCCACTGGTGCTGAAGCCGCCATTGATATCTTCTCTGCAGCAGCGTTTGCTGTAGAGAAGATATGAATATTCCTTTTTTTTTGTTTCTCGTGTTTAAAATAAAGATCCATGTCCCCACCCCCTCCCACCACCTGTGCGCCCACCCGCTGTTCTTAAAATACTCACCCGGCTCCCTCGCTGGCTGGCGCTGCTTCCTGTCCTGGCTGCACCTTCTACTGTATGAGCGGTCACGTGGGGCCGCCGATTACAGTCATGAATATGCGGCTCCACCTCCCATAGGGGTGGAGCCGCATATTCATGGCAGTAAATGAGCGGCCCCACGTGACCGCTCATACAGTAGAAGGTGCGGCCAGGACAGGAAGCAGCGCCAGCCAGCGAGGGAGCCGGGTGAGTATTTTAAGAACAGCGGGCGGGCGCACAGGGGTTGGGAGGGGGATGGGGACATGGATCTTTATTTTAAACACGAGAAACAAACAAAAAAAAGGAATATTCATATCTTCTCTACAGCAAACGCTGCTGCAGAGAAGATATCAATGGCGGCTTCAGCACCAGATGTGCCACAGTGCACGTGTGCCGCACGTGTGCCACACTGATGTGCCACAGAAACGCACACGGACACGGATAATTCCGGTACCGATTTTTCTGGTACCAGAATTATCTGGACATGTGGGACTGCCCTTAGCAGCATTGGAGAGGCACAGGGCCACAAAAGCTTGCTGGATTATGTGTGGCGGTCAGCTTTAAATCAGCATTTACAATCTCTATTTTAAGAGCTCAAGCACTGCACAAACTAAAAGTTTATATTGAGAAGAGAAGGATAAATAGCACATAAATATAGAAATGATTTTAACCCCTTAGTGACCACCAATTCGTCTTTTTTACATGTGATATAAGAGACAAGCCTCCCCCTACATGTGATAATCCTGAAGCTATAACTGACATCTTCCTGTATCAGCCACAATCAGTGATGGCACTGACGGTAGTCCTTTAACCTCTTAAATGCTGCTGTCAATAGTGACTACGGCATTTTTGATGGTTAACAGAGTGTGGGGGTTCCATCTTTAACCCCATTGGCACCCTGAGATCTTGATTGTGTGGTCCTGATTAGGGTTGAGCGAAACGGATTGGACAAATTGAAAAATTGTCAACTTTCAGCAAAGTCGGATTTCATGAAACCCGACCCGATCCTAGTGTGGGATCGGCCATGAGGTCGGCGATCTTCGCGCTTAAGTTGCGTTTCGTATGACGCTTTCAGCGCCATTTTTCAGCCAATGAAGGAGGACGCAGAGTGTGGGCAGCGTGATGACATAGGTCTCGGTCCCCACCATCTTAGAGAAGGGCATGACAGTGATTGGCTTGCTTTCTGTGGCGTCACAGGGGCTATAAAGGGGCGTTCACGCTGACTGCCATCTTACTTCTGCCGATCTTAGCATAGGGAGAGGTTGCTGCAGCTTCATCAGAAGAAGGAATATAGTTAGGGAGGGAAGTTTAACCCTCGAAACTGCTTGTGCTGTAGCGATTTCCACTGTCCAACACCACCATTTGCTTGCAGGGACAGTGGAGGCTATATTTTTGTGCATCAGCTCTGTAGCTTATTAGGCTGCCTTATAAGGCTCCCTGATAGCTGCATTGCTGCTTGCACGCTGCTGTGCAAACCAACTGCTTTTTTAAAAGCAAAACTCCTGTTGCTCCTTTCTGCACAGTTATCTTGTTTATTTGTCCACACTTTTGTGTGCAGCAGTCCTTTTTATTGCTGCCATACTTTTCCTGAGATCATTGTAGGCAGATTGAAATTGTACTAAAGTCCTTGAATTTTTTCATATATCTTCCAGCCACTTTCTGCCACTTACATTGTGTTGTTTTATACACTGGTCCTGAGTTTTGGTTCAGTCTCCCCTAAAAAAAGTGAGATTCAAATTCTCACAAAGTGGATATACTTCTGTCCTGTTACTTTGTCGTATATCAGCCAGCCACTTTCTGCCGCTTGGATTGTGTTGTTATATACACTGGGCCTGAGTTTTGGTTCAGTCTCCAAAAAAAAGGGGAGATTCAAATTCTCACTTAGTGGATATACTTCGGTCCTGTTACTTTGTCGTATATCAGCCAGCCACTTTCTGCCACTTACATTGTGTTGTTTTATACACTGGGCCTGAGTTTTGGTTCAGTCTCCCCCCAAAAAAGTGAGATTCAAATTCTCACAAAGTGGATATGATTCTGTCCTGTTACTTTGTCGTATATCAGCCAGCCACTTTCTGCCGCTTAGATTGTGTTGTTATATATACTGGGCCTGAGTTTTGGTTCAGTCTCCCCCAAAAAAGTGAGATTCAAATTCTCACAAAGTGGATATACTTCTGTCCTGTTAGTTTGTCGTATATCAGCCAGCCACTTTCTGCCGCTTTGATTGTGTTGTTATATACACTGGGCCTGAGTTTTGGTTCAGTCTCCCCCCAAAAAGTGAGATTCAAATTCTCACAAGTTTATATACACCTTCTACCTTGTTTTACAGTACCATATAACGGTTGTTATTTTGGTTAGATTTTCCAAAAAATAAGGAAGTCTCGTGAAAGAGGCCATGGGCGGTGGTTGCCAGCTGGTACTGATGGTGGTGGTGCATCTGGTGGTAGTGGCAAAAGCACAATAGCACCTAATAATAATATAATAATCTTTATTTTTATATAGCGCTAACATATTCCGCATCGCTTTACAGTTTGCACACATTATCATCACTGTCCCCGTTGGGGCTCACAATCTAAATTCCCTATTAGTACCTAAGGCTGGAGGTGTTGAGCCAGCAACATTGTCTAGCTACACAAGGCCTCGAAGGCTCCCTTATCTGGGAGTAGGAAAACAGTTTTTAAAGCCGGAGCAGCAGGAAAAAGTTTTGGCTTTCCTTGCTGACTCAGCCTCTAGCTTTGTGCCTCCTCTTCAGAAAGTTCCAAATATAAAGACAGCGAGTCGTCAGTGGATGCTCCCGGTCATGGACAAGACGTTTCCTTGTGTCCTTCACCCAAACCAAAAGTGAAGGATGCGTCAGGCGACACTACAGGTTACTCCATGGAGTTCTTTACACATACCGTGCCTGGGTTAGAAAGGGAAATTGTTAACTGCCCATTACAAGATGAATCGGACATGGAGTGCACTGATGTACGGCCACAGCTAGATTATTATGCTGTTCCCTTGACTCAGATCACTACATTGCCCTCGCAGTGTACTGAGCTAGAACCTGACCCTGATGAGACTATGGTGCCCCGTCCCGAACGCTATAGCACCTTACACGGTGATACAGAGGAAGGTGCACATGACATTGAAGAGGAGGTGATAGATGACCCAGTTGTTGACCCAGATTGGAGAAGGAAGTGGAGGAGGATGATCCGCAGCAGCCATCTACATCGCAAAATCTGTCATCTGGCAGGCACGTATCAGGCCAAATACATTTGTCAAAAACAAAAACAGTTGTAGGACAGCGTGGCCATCCGGTGAAAGTAGCACAGCGTGCAATGCCTGAAAAGGTATTCCATAGTAGGAAGAGTGTAGTGTGGCAATTTTTTAACCAAGATCCGAATGATCAGTCAAAAGTTATCTGTAAGAAATGCTCAAAGACCTTTAGCAGAGAGAATAATCTTCAAAATTTAAATACAACGTGCATGCTTAGACATTTAACCAGCATGCACTTGCAAGCCTGGACTAACTACCAAACGTCCGTACCGTTGGTGCACCTGCTCAGAATGAAGGTAGTCAGCAACGCTACATTGCTTCCCTCACTGTAAGCCCACCGGTTAGGACACCACCAGCAGCAAATGTGGAGGTATCGTTGCAAGGCAAAAGCAGTGAGGGAATCACAAGGTTATTGGTAAGAAACACTGTATGTAGGCCAACATCAAGAATACCATCACCAACCCTCTCTCAATCCGCCATGTCCAACACCAACACCACCACCACTAGTTCCACCATATGCACCTCTCCAGTCCAGCTCACCCTACAAGAGACTCTCGTTAGGAAAAGAAAGTACTCATCCTCTCATCCACGTACACAGGGTTTGAACGCCCACATTGCTAGACTAATCTCGTTAGAGATGATGCCCTGCTGGTTGGTTGAAAGCGAAGCTTTCAAAGACCTGATGGCCTACGCAGTACCACGCTATGACCTACCCAGTTGGCACTTCTTTGTGAGAAAAGCCATCCCAGCCCTCCACCAGCATGTCAAAGACCGCATTGTCCATGCACTGAGGGAATCAGTCAGTAGAAAGGTGCACCTCACAACAGATGCATGGACCAGTAGGCATGGCCAGGGACGTTATGTGTCCATCACGGCACACTGGGTTAATGTGGTGGATGCAGGGTCCACAGGGGAGAGCCATAGTGGGACAGTTCTGCCTAGCCCATGGTCTAGGAAACAGTTAGCTGTAGGCATTCGCCACCCCTCCTCCTCCTCCTCCTCCTCCAGAAGCGAAAGCTCGTCTACAGAGCGCAGTCGCACGACCACTCCATCCGCAGCTGCCAGTGTTGCACACGAGGTGTCCCATTATCGAACAGCTAGTGGTAAGCGTCAGCAGGCTGTGTTACAAATGAAGAGTTTGGGCGACAACAGACACACCGTGGAAGCACTGGCAAAGTTCTTGCAGCAACAAACTCAGTCATGGCTGGGCAGTGTACATGTTGAGGCAGGCAAGGTAGTCAGTGATAACGAAAGGAATTTTATGGCTGCCATAGCCCTTTCAGAACTAAAACACCAGAGTTACCAGCCCTGCTCCTGAAGGTGCAAAGACTTTGCTCGCACATCCGCTGGTCGCCCGTACACTCCAGCTGTATGCTGAACCATCAGCGATCGCTGAACTTCCCCAGCACCGCCTAATAATCGACGTTCCAAGAAGGTGGAACTCCACACTGCACATGGTTCAGAGGCTGTGCGAAAAGAGGCGTGCTGTAATTAATTTGTGGGAGAATACACATACACAGGCAGGCAGTTGGATGGCAGACATGGAGTTGTCTGGTGTGCAGTGGTCGAAGCTCCAAGACCTGTGTCAAGTCCTTCAGTGTTTTGAGGAATGCACACGGCTGGTAAGTGCAGACGACGCCATCATAAGCATGAGCATCCCACTAATGCGTCTGCTGATGCAAAGTTTGATGCACATTAAGGAGCTGGCGTCTGCAGCGAGGAAGAGGGAAGCCTTGATGACAGTCAGCCATTGTCTGCTCAGGGAACTCTCCTGGACAAGTTGGCAGACGAAGAGGAGCAGGATAATGGGGATGAATATTTATAGGAGGAGGATGCTTCTCAGGGGGCAATAGAAACTGGTGGCATTGCAAGGTCAGGTACAGGGTTTTTGCGGGACACAAGTGATGTTGATTTGCAAGAAAGTGCTCCTCAACCCAGCACAAGCAGTGAATTGACACCTGGAACATTGGCCCATATGGCTAATTATGCCTTGCATATCCTAAAAAGGGACCCCCGCATTATCAAAATGATGACCGATGACGATTACTGGTTGGCCTGCCTCCTGGATCCACGATATAAAGGAAAATTACAAAATATCATGCCACATGAGAACCTTGAGCAAATATTGGCTACCAAACAAGCAACTCTTGTAGACCGTTTGGTTCAGGCATTCCCAGCACACAGCGGCGGTGATGGTTCTCACACGAGCCGTAGGGGGCAACATGGCAGAGGTGTTAGAAGTGCACAAATCTGAAGAGGCATTGGACAGAGGGGTGTTATGACCAGGTTGTGGAGTGATTTCGCAAATGACCGCTGACACGACAGGTACTGCTTCATCTATTCAATGTGACAGGAGACAGCATTTGTCCAGTATGGTTACGAACTACTTTTCCTCCCTTATCGATGTTCTCCCTCACAGGTCATTCCCCTTTGATTACTGGGCATCTAAATTAGACACCTGGCCTGAATTGGCAGAATATGCATTACAGGAGCTCGTTTGCCCTGCTTCTAGTGTGCTATCAGAAAGAGTCTTCAGTGCTGCTGGTTCAATACTGACCGAAAAAAGGACACGTCTGGCTACCCAGAATGTTGATGATCTAACCTTCATTAAAATGAACCAATCATTGATTTCAAATTATTTTGCCCCACCTTCTCCTGCTGACACGTAGCCTGCCTGAAAAATGTCTTGCATTTGGCCTCCTCTTACTGACTTCTCCAATTCCTCCATTTGCAGCTGCTGAATGTCAACGATAGGCCATTTTTATACCTCCCTAAATGGGTTGACTCCCCCCACAGGGCAGTGGTCACCACCTGGCGCAAGCACCCGTGCGAGTGCCATTTGCCTGGACAGGTTGGTGAGCCCAGTCTTGGGCGACGGCACTGGCACAGGGTCCCTCATAGTACAATGAAGTGTCTCTGACGGTGGTGGTGCACAACTAATGTCAGACACATCGTCGTAATATGAGGGGCCCTGTGCCAGTACTGCCGCCCACGAGAGAGTGTTCCCCCCAGCTCGAACAGTGCTCTACCACTTGCAATACTTACCTCTCCCTGCTCCACCATTGTGTAATCTGTGCTGTTAAATCCTTCAATGGCTCTGCCAATACAAATTTGTTGAAATGATTGATGATAGTTAAAATATACAGGAGCCCTGGCCTCCCTTTAGACCAGTTAATACTTTGCGCCTACTACCACTGTCTGCTACTCAGCAGAGGAGCCCACCCCAGTACCTAGCTATGCCACCTGTTTGTTTATGAACTATTTTTTGGCAGACATTTAGCCCACTTTATTATTTGGGCCTACCAACTGTGTCTGCCACTCATTACAGTTGTCCTCCACTTAACAAAGCAATGCCGCCTGTTTAGTCCTGTTACCATTTTTCAACTGCTTTTATCCCACTTTATTACTTGGGCCTACTAACTGTGTCTGCCACTCATTACAGTTGTCCTCCACTGAACAAAGCAATGCCGCCTGTTTATTCCTGTTACCATTTTTCAACTGCTTTTATCCCACTTTATTACTTGGGCCTACTAACTGTGTCTGCCACTCATTACAGTTGTCCTCCACTGAACAAAGCAATGCCACCTGTTTAGTCCTGTTACCAATTTTGAATGGCATTTAGCCTACTTTATTATTTGGGCCTACTAACTGTGTCTGCCACTCATTACAGTTGTCCTCCACTGAACAAAGCAATGCCACCTGTTTAGTCCTGTTACCATTTTTTAACTGCATTTAGCCCACTTTCTTATTTGGGCCTACTAACTGTGTCTACCACTCATTACAGTTCTCCTCCACTGAACAAAGCCATGCCACCTGTTTATTTTATTCCTGTTATCAATTTTGAACTGCATTTAGCCTACTTTATTATTTTGGCCTACTAACTGTGTCTGCCACTCATTACAGTTGTCCTCCACTGAACAAAGCAATGCCGTCTGTTTAGTCCTGTTACCATTTTTTTAACTGCATTTAGCACACTTTCTTATTTGGGCCTACTAACTGTGTTTGACACTCCTTACAGTTGTCCTCCACTGAACAAAGCAATGCCGCCTGTTTAGTCCTGTTACCAGTTTTCAACAGCTTTTAGCCCACTTTATTACTTGGGCCTACTAACTGTGTCTGCCACTCATTACAGTTGTCCCCCACTGAACAAAGCAATTCTGCCTGTTTAGTCCTGTTACCAATTTTGAACTGCATTTAGCCTACTTTATTATTTGGGCCTACTAACTGTGTCTGCCACTCATTACAGTTGTCCTCCACTGAACAAAGCAATGCCCCCTTTTTTTTTAACTGCATTTAGCACACTTTCTTATTTGGGCCTACTAACTGTATCTGCCACTCATTACAGTTCTCCTCCACTGAACAAAGCAATGCCGCCTGTTTAATCCTGTTACCATTTTTTAATTGCATTTAGCCCACTTTCCTATTTGGGCCCACTAAATGTGTCTGCCACACATTACAGTTGTCCTCCACTGAACAAAGCAATGCCACCTATTTTTTAACTGCATTTAGCCCACTTTATTATTTGGGGCCTACTAACTGTGTTTCCTCCTCATCCTGCCAATTGCCCAGCCACTGCTAGATGAGTCTGCTGGTACATTGACCCAGACCACTACATTCCCCTTGCACTCTACACAGCCTGAATCTGACCCTGCTGAAAGTCAGGTTCCCCTTCCCGCATACTATACCACCTTACATGGGGACAAAGAGGAAGGTGCAGATGAAAGTGCAGGTTCCTTCATCATGTGGGGTGTTGTGAATTCTGTTGTCGGGCTCCCTCCTGTGGTCATGAATGGTACTTCGGCTGGTTCTGTCCATGGACTTCCTCTGGTGGGTGTTTCTGAGTTTCCTTCCACAGGTGACGAGGTTAATTCGTTAGCAGGCTGCTCTATTTAACTCCACTTAGATCTTTGCTCCATGCCACCTGTCAATGTTCCAGTATTGGTCTTGTTCACTCCTGGATCGTTCTTGTGACCTGTCTTCCCAGCAGAAGCTAAGTTGCCTGCTTGTTTTTCTCTGGTTTGCTATTTTTCTGTCCAGCTTGCTATTTTGTTTGTTGTCTTGCTTGCTGGAAGCTCTGGGACGCAGAGGGAGCGCCTCCGCACCGTGAGTCGGTGCGGAGGGTCTTTTTGCGCCCTCTGCGTGGTCTTTTGTAGGTTTTTGTGCTGACCGCAAAGCTACCTTTCCTATCCTCGGTCTGTTCAGTAAGTCGGGCCTCACTTTGCTAAATCTATTTCATCTCTGTGTTTGTATTTTCATCTTTACTCACAGTCATTATATGTGGGGGGCTGCCTTTTCCTTTGGGGAATTTCTCTGAGGCAAGGTAGGCTTTATTTTTCTATCTTCAGGGCTAGCTAGTTCCTTAGGCTGTGCCGAGTTGCATAGGGAGCGTTAGGAGCAATCCACGGCTATTTCTAGTGTGCGTGATAGGATTAGGGATAGCGGTCAGCAGAGTTCCCACATCCCAGAGCTCGTCCTATATTATCAGTAACTATCAGGTCATTCCGTGTGCTCTTATCCACCAGGTCCATTATTGTCCTGACCACCAGGTCATAACAGTGGGGGGGCATACTTGTTGGCGATGTCACTGGCACAGGGCCCCTCATAGTACGCAAAAGTGTCTCTGGCAGTGGGAGGCGCCACCCGCCGTCAAACACACCGAAGTACTATGAGGGGCCCTGTGCCAGTGCCAACGAGTGGGCCCCGCCTGCTTGCTCATGATCACAGCACTTGCAAAGTTGAAATACTTACCTCTCCCTGCTCCACCGCCGTGACATATTCCGCGTATTTTGGGCCCACGAAAATCTTGAGCTAGCCATACCCCCCACAACTTTAGCCAAATGACCCCCAGTTTTCAATGCCTAACTATTATTATAAAGTAAATTAAGATTGACAAGCTTAAGTAATAAGAATTGATGTTTTTGGCATTAAAATGGGCATTGTAGGTGTTTTCCTGTCCTCCACTCACTGCCGACTTTGATTCCCCATTGACTTGCATTGGGTTTCGTGTTTCAGTTGGCCCCCGACTTTTCGCAATAATCGGCCGATTTCAGCCGACCCGACTTTTGACAAAGTCGTGTTTCGCGAAACCCGACTCGATCCGAAAAAAGGAAAAGTCGCTCAACTCTAGTCCTGATGTTTGCCATGGTAGTTGATGGCCAAATAATGGCCTGTTCAGACATTATCAGACATGCAATTTTGAATGCATTGAGGGGCGCTGTTTTTAAAATGGTATCACATTTGGAGGTTTCCAGTATATAGCACCCACAAAGTCAAAAATATATGTTTTGTAAGTTTCCTTGAAAAACATAAAAAAGTTCTGCTACATTTTTAAACCTACTACGAGTAGAAGGCTAACAAAATAAAACAACATTTTACAAGTGGTTCTGATGTAAAGTACACATGTGGGAAATGTAATTTATTAATGTTTTTGTATGGTATGACTGTCTGGATTAAAGGAATAGTCGTTCAAAGGAATAGTCCTTCAAATTTTGAAAATTACAATTTAAAAAAAATTTGCAAATTACTGCTATTTTTATAAACACAAAACATATGAACTTAAATTTACCTTTATTATAAAGTATGATGTGTCACGAAAAAACAATTTCAAAATCAATGGGATACATTCAAGCATTCCAGAGCTAGTATATAAAGTGGCACATGTCAGATTTTAAAAATTGGCCCGGTCACTATGGGGTCACTTGTGATGGGGTTTCTACTGTTTAGATACATCAGGGGCTCCGCAAACGCAATGTGACGCCTGCAGACAATCCATCTAAGTCTGCATATCAAACAGCGCTCCTTACCGCGATCCTTCCTCGGGGGTCCTTTAAAAGTCTAAAAATGTGTGAAAATGATGGAAGCACACTTCTAAAATGACACAAGGACATCATGGGGATCACCCTTGGAAGCATTCCTGACTCCTAGTTCACAGCTTTAATCAATTTTTTTCCGAGATTCATGCAATTTTTCCCGCTGTCACGAAAAACACATTGAAATGAAACCAAAACGGGTTTTGCTTGGAAATATGTCAAGGTACATCCTTTGCAGGTTAATGTCTTGCCTGTAAGGCCAAATATTTATCACCAGACCGAAAATTTCCTCCCTCACTTAGGCTTAGTTCAGACACAGTGTTTTTGAATCGTTTTTCAACTTTAACATTGCTTTCAACCACTACAAATGCATTCACTGGGAAATGTCATTGTAACATTTAACAACCCTAGCTGGCCATGTGGTGTGTGACACATAAGCAGACCGATCTTGTTTTACTTATGAAGGAGGGATTCTTAGTTACAGAGCCTATTTTTTACTGGTGCATCAGGCGGCATTAATCTTCTTAAAGGGCCATTATGAAACAGTGGGTCTCCTAAGCTGTTGTAGCCTATGCTGTGAGTGGATGGGCTGCCAAGAATTATGACGCACCACAATATCCCTTTCATAAGATGTCCAGGGGGGACTCCTGAAAAAGTGTTGCATTGAATTCAAGGCCTGCCCTGCTATCAATTGATATGCTCCCCAATAAGCCTTTGAACCCACATACTGGATGGGCCCATGAAAATCCACTTCACAATATGCATTTTGTACTCCCGTACTCCTTTGTTTTACACATTGGCAGTAAGGTCAGCCCTGCTGCATAGTCATATGCACGCCATTACGCCTTGGAACCCACATACTGGATGGGCCCAGGAAAATCCACTTCACAATATGCATTTTGTACTACCGTACTCCTTTGTTTTACACATTGGCAGCAAGGCCAGCCCTGCTGCATAGTCAGTTATATGCACCCGATTACGCTTTTGAACCCACATATTGGATGGGCCCATGAAAATCCACTCGTATTTTTTAATGGTATGATGGTTCCCTCTTTGCAGAATTATTTACAGGAGAATTTGGCAATTTTATTTGCCATGTTTTTAACACTAAGGTTCAGATACGGCTTTAAAAAAGGCTACAAAACTACAAAATTCAAGGAATAGTATGATTGTTAGGGGTCGAGTTCCCGCCTCTGCACAGGGGGAATCTCCGGCCGTCTCCGGTGCGGTCTCCCATTCTTCTCCTGCCGCATTGGAGTCGGCTCAGCGGAGACGTTGGTCCCAGCGTCTTGCTCAGTCCCACTTTGTACAAAGAGTTATTGCTGCTTTTCCTGCTTCTGCCATTAAAGTCAGTGTTGGGCAGCGGCAAGCAGATGCTTTTGGGACTAAGTCCTGCTTTTCTCTTTCTGAGCATGCCCAGGGCAAGATCTCCCATTGGAGATCGAGGGTCACATGCTCAGGTACTGCAGCACATCCCATTGGTCCTCCAGGAAGGTCCTGAAAGTGCAAAACTTCGGTAGCAGCTTCCCATTGGTCCTTTATTGGAAGGTCCTGAACGTGCTGCAACTATATAAGCTGCGCTTGACCGCACAGCCATGTGCTAGTATTGACTTGATATAATGTGTCTGTGTAGATGGATGGATGTCGATGGATGAAAGCTCCTAAATCATTCCCATTCCTAGTGTTGTTGACTGTTCGCGAATGATGGCAGCTATCTAGCGCCCGACTAAGCCATCAGCACGAAACATACATTACATCGTCTAGTTGCTGTGACCGCCAGTGCGGCGCCGTGCGCTTTCTCAGTGCTTTCCTGACCCAAGCCTGGGTGGTTAGTGGCGTCCGTCAGTGCGGCACCGCACGCACTCACGTTCATCTTTAATACATTTATTTCTGTCACTCTGACACCCCAGTAGCGGTGTCGAGCGCAAGAGGTTTTTATGAACTCTATTCCTGTGTCTTGGGATTGAGTTCTGAGACTCCTTGCTTGCGCTTTTGGTGCGGTACCGCGGCCCTGTGACGCAACAGGGTTCGCTTCCTTCACACAGGGTGAAGTAAACCCGTGTGTGTATTCACATTGTACCGCCATATCGTCCGTCATCACTAGCAGCAGGTTTTCACCTGCACGGTGGACCCCGGACTGCGAACGCACCTGATACTATTCCATCTTAAACCTGGTGTGTTCCTCCAGTCCTAACAGAATACTAGTGCCAGGGTCTGACTAGTAAATGGCGGACATTCAGCAATCTTTGTGGTATATCCAGCAGCTGGAGGGTAGGCTGGCAGCTCTCGAGAGCTCAACCTCAGCTGTGGATGTTACCGCAGTTGCTGTACAGGCTGCTAGCGTGGCTGCAGCAACCTTGTCCACTGCCACCCCTGTTCCGACATTATCTCGCCTCCCGCTGCCAGAAAAATTTTCTGGAGATAGCAAATCTTGTAGGGGATTCGTGAGACAGTGCTCTATTCACCTCGAGCTCCTGGCTGCACGTTTTCCCACAGAGCGGGCTAAGGTGGGATTTATTGTGTCTCTCTTGTCGGACAGGGCGTTGGAGTGGGCTACGCCACTGTGGGAGCATGGCGATCATGTGGTGCAGAGTGCTCCGCTGTTCCTGAGCACTCTGAAGCAGGTCTTTTTAGGACCTCAAGTCACCCATGATACGGCGCTCCAACTGCTGGCATTAACTCAGGGGGAGTCCTTGGTCAGCCATTTTTCCATCCGCTTTCGCACTTTAGCTTCAGAGCTGGAGTGGTCGGATAAATCCCTTATCCCTATATTTTGGAGGGACCTGGCTGATCACGTTAAGGACGCTCTGGCCACTAGGGAGATTCCTGCCACACTGGAGGAATTAATAACTGTCTCTACTCGAATTGACCTCCTTTTAACGAGCAGAGGTTAGAGCGAGCCCAGTATAGGCAGAGGTTTCGGCTGGCTCCCACATTCGCCAAACCTCTGGAATCTCCAGTCCAGGTTCCTGAGTCACATGAGGCCATGGAAGTGTTACGAGCGGGATCTAAGTCCCGGACCACTTGTGCACTCAAGGTCTGTCATGCTTGCCAGCAGTCAGGACATCTTGCCACCAGATGTCCCCAGCGGTTGAGGAAGCGTCAGCGTCTAGTGGTAGTAGGTGGAGGTACACTAGACACAGCGATGTTTGCCTCCAAATTGTCCTTTAAGGGGACAATTATTATAGGCTCATCCTCCCACTCGGTAGAGCTCTGCGTGGATTCTGGGGCGGAGGGCAGTTTTACGTCTTCTGCCTTCGCCCAGCGTCACGCAATACCCCTGGTTATGCTAGCTCAACCAGTAACGGTACGAGTGGTGAATGGGTAGACACTGCCGTCACAGATAACACACCAGACCATCCCTTTTACTCTGTCCATGTCGCCATCCCATCAGGAGATTATATCTCTGCTCATCATTCCTGAGGGAATTGACGAGGTCCTGTTGGGGATACCTTGGCTACAGTACCACTCTCCTCACATCGAGTGGTCCTCAGGCAGGATTCTGGGATGGGGTGAATCTTGTGGGGGTAGGTGTCAGAGGGAGTGCGTTCAGGTTGCTACTACAGAGGTACCCGCAAATCTATCCTCTCTCCCCAAGCAATATTGGTCTTATGCAGACGTGTTCTCTAAAAAGGCGGCGGAGACCCTTCCACCCCATCGCCCCTATGACTGTCCTATTGATCTCTTGCCTGGTGCTGAGCCTCCCCGGGGTCGAGTCCATCCGTTATCTCTCCCAGAGATGGAGGCAATGACTCATTACATTCAAGAGAATCTGGCAAGAGGGTTCATCAGGAAGTCAGTGTCACCTGCTGGGGCAGGGTTCTTTTTCGTGCAGAAGAAGAATGGGGAACTACGTCCATGCATAGACTACAGGGGTCTTAACGCCGTCACTGTTAAGAATAAATATCCTTTGCTCTTGATATCTGAGCTCTTCGATAGGCTTCGGGGAGCAAGGGTGTTTACTAAACTAGATCTGCGGGGTGCTTACAACCTGATTCGCATCCGTGAGGGGGACGAATGGAAAACGGCGTTTAACACCAGAGATGGGCACTATGAGTATCTGGTGATGCCCTTCCAAAACTGTCAACGTCATCTTCCGGGATATTCTTTTCACCTCGGTCATAGTCTATCTGGATGATATTCTTATCTTTTGTCCAGATATTGACTCCCACCGGAGAGATGTTGGCAGAGTCTTCAACCTCCTACGGGCAAACTCTCTTTATGCAAAGTTGGAGAAGCGTATGTTTGAGCAGGAGTCTTTACCTTTCCTGGGCTATATCATCTCCACCCAGGGATTGGCTATGGATCCTGCCAAACTACAGGCTGTGATGGACTGGCAAGAGCCCCATTTTCTTAAGGCGGTGCAGCGCTTTATAGGGTTCATTAATTATTACCGCCAGTTCATTCCCCACTTCTCAACTTTGGTAGCTCCCTTGGTGGCCCTCACCAAGAAGGGAGCAAATCCCAAGTTGTGGTCTGAAGAGGTCTCCAGGGCCTTTTCTTCTATTAAATCTCGTTTTGCTAGCACTCCCATTCTACATCGTCCCGATGTGGATAAGCCGTTTATAATGGAGGTGGATGCCTCTTCCGTTGGTGCAGGAGCAGTCCTCTTCCAAAAGGATGCTCAAGGTCGGAAGCATCCTTGCTTCTTTTTCTCCAAGACCTTCACACCAGCGGAGAGGAATTATTCCATCGGGGAGAGGGAGTTGCTAGCGATGAAGTTGGCCTTTTCGGAGTGGAGACATCTCTTGGAGGGGGCTCGTTTTCCCTTTCAAGTTTTCACTGACTACAAAAATTTGCTATATTTGCAAACAGCCCAGCGGTTAAATTCTCACCAGGCCAGATGGTTCCACTTCACCCTCCATTTTCTTTCTGGGGAGAAGAACATTTGTGCTGACTCCCTTTCTCGCTCTGTTGTATCATCTGAGGAGGAGGAAGGAGAGCCTCAGCTTATTGTCTCCTCTGAGAGCCTGAGAACCGTAGCTCCGGTGTCGCTAGAGTCTGTGCCTCTGGGCAAGACTTTCGTGCCCATAAATTTGCGACCGGAGGTTCTCTCTTGGGCTCATTCGTCCAGGGTGGGTGGACACTTTGGGACAAAGAGGACATCTGAGCTGCTGGCGAGGACGTACTGGTGGCTGCATATGCTCCGAGATGTCAGAGATTATGTTCTGGCGTGTGTCTCCTGTGCCAAAAATAAGTCTCCTTGACCACGGCCAGCTGGCTTGCTCCATCCCTTGCCGGCGGCAGATAGGCCCTGGGAGATGGTCGGGATGGACTTTGTGGTGGGTTTGCCCAAGTCTCGTGCCTGTACCATCATTTGGGTTATTACCGATTATTTCTCGAAAATGGTGCATTTGGTGCCGCTTCCACGGTTACCTTCTGCACGGGCCTTGGCAATGTTGTTCATTAAACACATCTTCCGCCTACACGGCATGCCGGACAAAATTGTCAGTGACCGGGGTCCCCAGTTTGCATCTCGGTTCTGGAGAGAGCTGTGTCGTCTTCTCAGCATTGAGTTAAATCTCTCTTCCGCATATCATCCCGAGACGAATGGGTTGGTAGAGAGGGCCAATCAGACTCTGGTCACATATTTACGAAATTTTGTTTCTGCCAGGCAGGATGACTGGGCATCCTTGTTACCGTGGGCAGAGTTTGCCCTTGACAACGCTGTAGCCGACTCCACCGGTCAGACTCCTTTCCTCCTTAATTACGGCCAGCATCCGCGGGTTCCTGTGCCTATGCCCGTGTCCTCTGCTGACTCCAGGGTGGCAGACTTGGCTGTGGAGGCACGTGACATTTGGGACCGCACTCAGGATGCCATCCGGGCCTCCAAGGAGAGAATGAGGTCCTCCATCGATGCACATCGGCGCCCTGCCCCGACCTTTGCCCCTGGCGATTTGGTGTGGCTCTCCGCCCGTAACATCAGGCTGCATGTAGAGTCCACTAAGTTTGCACCTCGCTACTTGAGTCCCTTCAAGGTCCTCGAACA
Source organism: Ranitomeya imitator (assembly GCF_032444005.1). Classification (NCBI taxonomy): domain Eukaryota; kingdom Metazoa; phylum Chordata; class Amphibia; order Anura; family Dendrobatidae; genus Ranitomeya; species Ranitomeya imitator. The sequence continues at coordinate 159,469,836 of NC_091286.1, forward strand.
GGTTAATCCTGTGGTCTACCATCTAGCTCTTCCTCTACGCCTAGGTATCACCGACACCTTTCATGTGTCCCTCCTTAAGCCCGTATACATGTCCCGGTTTTCTGAGTCATCTGCCGGGACATCGGGTTCATCTACGGACGATTTCGAGGTGAACGCTATTTTGGGGAGCAAGGTGGTACGTGGCAAAAAAATTTATTTGGTGGACTGGAAGGGTTACGGCCCTGAGGATAGGTTCTGGGAGCCTGTTGAGCACATTCAGGCTCCGCAGCTCATTGCCGCCTTCGAGCGTAGCGAGGCCCAAGGAGGGGGGCCCTAGGAGGGAGGGTAATCTTAGGGGTCGAGTTCCCGCCTCTGCACAGGGGGAATCTCGGGCCGTCTCCGCTGTGGTCTCCCATTCTTCTCCTGCTGCATTGGAGTCTGCTCAGCGGAGACGTCGGTCCCAGCGTCTTGCTCAGTCCCACTCTGTACAAAGAGTTACTGCTGCTTTTCCTGCTTCTGCCATTGAAATCAGTGTTGGGCAGCGGCGAGCAGATGCTTTTGGGACTAAGTCTTGCTTTTCTTTTTCTGAGCATGCCCAGGGCAAGATCTACCATTGGAGATCGAGGGTCACATGCTCAGGTACTGCAGCACATCCCATTGGTCCTCCAGGAAGGTCCTGAAAGTGCAAAACTTTGGTAGCAGCTTCCCATTGGTCCTTTATTGGAAGGTCCTGAACGTGCTGCAACTCTATAAGCTGCGCATGAACGCAAGGCCATGCGCTGGTATTGACTTGATATAATGTGTCTGTGTAGATGGATGTATGTCGATGGATGAAAGCTCCTAAATCATTCCCATTCCTAGTGTTGTTGACTGTTCTTGAATGATGGTAGCTATCTAGTGCCCAACTAAGCCATCAGCACGAAACACACATTACAGCATCTATTTCCTGTGATCGCCAGTGCGGCGCCGTGCGCTTTCTCAGTGCTTTCCTGACCCAAGCCTGGGTGGTTAGTGGCGTCCGCCAGTGCGGCACCGCACGCACTCACGTGCATCTTTAATACATTTATTTCTGTCACTCTGCGGTGTCGAGCGCAAGAGGTTTTTATGAACTCTATTCCTGTGTCTTGGGATTGAGTTCTGAGACTCCTTGCTTGCGCTCTTGGTGCGGTACTGCGGCCCTGTGACGCAACAGGGTTCGCTTCCTTCACACAGGGTGAAGTAAACCCGTGTGTGTATTTACATTGTACCGCCATATCGTCCGTCATTACTAGCAGCAGGTTTTCACCTGCACGGTGGACCCCGGACTGCGAACGCACCTGATACTATTCCATCTTAAACTTGGTGCGTTCCAACAGTCCTAACAGTGTGTGTGTACACCTTTGTATATGTTAACATACAAAGGTTAATAAGTACATATAAGGATTACATAAATATAGTGATTACACATATATGAAGATTACCTACATACGGTATACTTAGATCATTACCAAGAGGCTTTTAAACATCATCCGTCTAGAATATCAGAGAAGCAACACAAAGACAGAGAACCCCTGGGAGATTACCTACACTCCATGGGCATCCCCAATTATGCAGGTATGAGTACACTGTACATGTATAGGTACCCCAGATTTGGCATCTGTCTTAGTCATGTTTCACTGGTCTTATATAGTGATTTACACTATGTAGTAACTCTAGTTTCACCCAGACCTTCAAGTGGCCACTTTTTAAGGTTGGAAGAAACTGAGATATCATGGGCTTATCAGACGAGGGGCCATAAACCCCTAGAAAATAAAAGCCACAAGGATTTAGATCAAACCACCACAGGCATAGTTTCAGTAATCCTTCATGTTTTACAATAACAAACAGCAAACATAAGAGGCTTAGAACTGTTTGTGAAGTGAATAAACAAACATTTATCAAGATTGTGTCAAAATGAGCATTGTCTGTCACATCTGTAAATGTTTTACAAGAAATGCAGCTATGTGATTGTCTGAATGCATTCGGTATACAGTATTTCAATCTTGTTTACAAATCACCATTTGTATATTCGCCATTTGTACATTTGAGGCAGCCAAAGTTATGGCTCTCAAGGAGAGAAACTAATATAGTGGACAAAGCTATATTTTTAATGAACTACTGAGCTAAACTAACAGCATTGCTTTATCAAATTTATATGAAGTGTATTGTGTCCAATGTGAGCAACCAGGCAACACAAAAATGAGCTTTTTAAGTGAGCTCTTTAAGGTACCCAAATGTTATGAAGTGTTTGCCAACAAGGATGTGGTTTGACCAATGTGGGGTACCTTTTTTAAAAATATGCTATTGCCATCACAGTCCCCCTTGCCCAATCTTCACCAGCCTATATCAGTACAAACCACGTTCACCCTGGTGATCTAGTGGCAATTAAAGAGACATTGCAGGAGACAGAGTTAAGAATTAGGCCCAATGTAGTGGTGTCTGTCTCTGAGACTTGTAATGCAGGGCAGGATCTGCCAAACAATTCCCCATTGTGGGTACCTTTTTGAAAAATAGACTAGTGCCATCGCAGGCCCCTTGCCCAAACTTCACCGGCCTATAACAGTACAGAGCACTTTCAGCCTGGTGACCTAGTTACAGGTAAAGGACACATTGCAGGAGACAGACTTAAGAAGTAGGCCCAATGTAATGTAATGCCCAATTTCCCAATGTGGGGTCCTGTTTTTACTAAATAAAATAGTGCCATCACAGCCCCTGTGCCCAAATTTCACCATAGAGAGCACATTCACCCTGGTGATCTAGTGGCAGTTAAAGAAGAGACATTGCAGGAGACAGAGTTAAGAATTAGGCCCAATGTAGTGGTGTGTGGCTCTGAGACTTGAAATGCAGTGCATGATCTGCCAAACAATTCCCCAATGGGGTACCTTTTTTAAAAATAGACTAGTGCCATCGCAGGCCCCTTGCCCAAACTTCACCGGCCTATAACAGTACAGAGCACTTTCAGCCTGGTGATCTAGTTACAGGTAAAGGACACATTGCAGGAGACAGAATGAAGAAGTAGGCCCAATGTAATGTCATGCCCAATTCCCCAATGTGGGGTCCTTTTTTAAAAAAAAATAGAAGAGTGTCATCACAGCCCCCTTGCCCAAAATTCACCAGCCTATAACAGTACAGAGCACATTCACAGTGGTCATCTAGTGGTTCTGGATGATAAAGATGAGGATAAGGAGGAGGATAACAAACAGACCAAATCTGGAAGCGTATACCCATGTGTGTTGTGAAGAGGTGCATGGGAATACACCTCCCCAAAAGATAGAATATATTTGAGGTTATGTTTCGCTGTTTTCACTTGGTGGTGTACAGAAGTCTTTCAGAATTCAGCCCTTGTTGATTTTTATAAGAGTCAGCCTGTCAGCATTTTAAGTTGACAGGCGGATGCGTTTATCTGTTATTCCACCAGCGGCACTAAAAACCCACTCTGACAGAATGCTAGCAGCAGGGCATGCCAGGACCTCCAAGGTGTAGAGAGCCAGTTCATTCCACATGTCCAGCTTGGATTCCAAATAATTAAAAGGCACAGAGGAATCACAGAGGATGTTTGTACAATCTGCAAGGTACTCCCTCACCATCTTCCCAAACATTGTACTTCTTGTGACAGCACCCCATGCCTCTGTGCCGTCACAATGGAAGGGTCTGAGAAAACTGTCCCAGAACTTTGCCATTGTTCTCCTGCCTGAGCTGGATTGCACTTCTGTCTCTCTCGCTTAGACTCCTTGGTTGTACAACAAACTCTGACTTCTGCTGCCGCGTTCTCACTTGAGAATTTTGTAAGTAATTCCACTACAAAGGCCCTCTGGTACTGCAACATTTTAGTACACCTCTCTGCCTCTGGTAAAAAAGATTGAAAGTTCTCCTTGTAGTGTGGGTCTAGGAGAGTCACCAACCAGTAATGAGTGTCACCCAAAATTTTTATAATGCGAGGGTCACGTGAAACGCAGCGCAACATAAATTCAGCCATGCGTGCCAGACTTCTAACAGGCAAGACTTCCATGTCCTCACCAACAGGGCGACTGACCATGCTGTCCTCTTCCTCCTCATCCTCATACTCTTCCTCCCTGTTCTCAGGCCATCCCCGCTGAACAGACGGTATGACAGCTGTGTTTGTAGTACCGTCTATAGTGCAAGAAAGTAGCTCCTGTTCTTCCTCCTCCTCCTCATTGACTACCAATCCACGATGAGAAGACATGAGGCTGGGCTGAGTGTAATCCCCCTGTATGGTTCCTTGCTCCATGTCCTTGTGCTCTGCCTGCAATGCATCTTCTTTAATTGTGAGCAGAGAGGTTTTCAGAATGCTGAGAAGCGGGATGGTGACGCTAATTATGGCGTCATCGCCGCTCACCATCTTGGTGCAGTCCTCAAAGTTTTTGTAGGATGGTACATATGTCGGACATCCATGTCCACACCTGAGGTCTTAAGTGTGGAGTCTGAACTGAATATCGACGGCCTTGTTGATTTTGGTAGTCAACAACTGCCATCATCTGCTCACAAAGCCTTTCCAACATAAGCAGCGTAGAGTTCCAGCACGTGAGGACATCACACACTAGCCGGTGAGCTGGAAGCTGCAAGCGCTGCTGAAGCACGGTAAAGGTGGCTGAAGCTGTTGCTGACTTTCTAAAATGGGCAGACAGACGGCGTACTTTCACTAGAAGATCCGGCAGCTCCAGTTAGCTTTTAAGAAAACTTTGAACCATGACGTTAAGCACATAGACCAGACAAGGTACGTGTGTGAGCTCACCTTGCCTCAGAGCTGCCACCAGGTTGCAGCCATTGTCACACACGACCATGCCTGGCTGTAGGTTCAGCTGTGTCATCCAAATATCTGACTGATCTTTCAGCACTGTCCATAACTCTTCAGCATTGTGCGGTTTGACACCTAAGCAGATAAGCAGATAAGCAGACCTGTCTTTTGGATCCACTGTTCTCCCTATATGTTCCTGCTATTTATATGATGCCAGAATAAAGACTGAAAAAGTTTGCAGAGGGTGAGTGCTCTTCTTCTTCTATACTAATATATTTGTTTCGACTCACTCTTCACATGAATGAGCACCCGAATTCCGCTATTGGCAAAATAACGCAAAGTCAGCTGTGACCAGTATGTGCTGATGATTTAGCGTGCTGTTAGTGCGAACTCAATTTTTTCTTTTTTGTTTGCCTGATTGACATAGGGCCCACAATCCTTGCCTGTGGGGAAGATGTGTTCCATCCCAAGATCTGACTGGGTCCCGGCTTCCACTATGTTAACCCAGTGTGCCCTCAGTGAGATGTACCTTTCCTGCCTACAAGAATTTGTCCATGTGTCTGTGGTTAGGTGGACTTTCCCAGTAACAGCATTGTTGAGGGCACGGGTAATGTTGTGGGACACATGCTGGTGTAATGCCGATTAGGCACACTGGGAGAAATGGTAGCAACTGGGGACCGAGTACCTTGGGACGCCGCTGCCATCAGGTTGCGGAAAACGCCCATCTCAATGAGCCTAAAAGACAACATTTCGAGCGCAAGCAGACAAGAAATGTGAGAATTTAGTAATGTGGCCTGTGTGGCGTTGGCTGGGTATTTCCTCTTGCGTTCCAATGACTGGGGTATAGACAACTGAAGGCTGTGCTGATACAAGAACGTGGATGGGATTGATGATGGTGCTGCTTGACTGTGGGCAACAATAGGTGCAAGGCAAGAGACATCTTCACATACACTTTGGACTGGGGATTGGCTTCTATGTAAAACAGTGGAAGAAGCAGTGGTGTCACCTGCAAACAGTGTTCCTGTAGCCTGGGGTTCGACCCTCAAAGTTGGGTGCTTTGCTGCCATGTGCCTGATCATGCTGGTGGTGGTTCATGCTTGTAGTTTTGCTACCCTTGCTCATGCAGGCATGGCAGGTGCTGCAAATGGCCTGTTTGGGGTTAACAGCAGAGTCTTTAAAAAATAACCAGACTCGGGAAGATCTAACAGTTGGAATGGCAACTTCCGTCATGTTGGTGTTACGGGGAACGGATGTACGCCTTCTGTCTGTGGCCACCACACTGCTTCTTCCTGCCTGTTGGGGGGATATGCCTCCTTCCCCATGTGTGCTGCTGTCCTCGCTATGCATGTCCTCCTGCCAGGTTGGGTCAGTCACTATGTCATCCACCACCTCGTCTTCCACATCCGCACCCTGCACTTCATCCTGACTTTCTGGCAGTTGTGTCTCATCATCGTCCACTTCTTGTGACGCTTTCCCAACATCGCCTTCGTGTGACTGTGGCTGTTCAAATCTTTAGATATCGCTACATGCGATCTCATCTGGCCCCACTTCAAGTTGACTGGCCGAGAGTCCGGAATCTTTAAAGGGAAAACGGGACAGCTCTTCAGAGTGTCCAAGTGTGGGATCAGTTTTCTCAGGACACTCGGCATGGTGGGAGGAAGGAGAATCAGGGTGAGTAATATCCGGTCCACACTCACAGCTACTCAGACTTGACCATGTGGAAGACATGTTGGTGGTGGTGGTGGCATAGTGACTGGAAGCATTATCCGCTATCCAACCAACAACCATTTCACACTGCTCTGGCTTCAATAGTGGTGTGCTGCGGTCCGCTAGAAACTGGGACAGGAAGGTCGAGCTTGAAGATGTGGGTCTTTGGTTTGGCCAACTTTCAGCTTTGTCACGGCCTCATCCTCTGTATGCACCATCAGCATCACGTCCACTTCACTGTCCCTTGCCCCTTTCCTTGCCCATTTTAAATGGACTACTGAAATATTTGAAAAGCTCAATACAAAAGGATTTTTTAGAAGAAAAATGATATGTGATCAGTATGCCTGTAAAGTGAAGATTTTTCCACCACAGATACACCAGGCGTCTGACTGAGATATCAGACTGTATACATTTTTTGTATGTTTTTTGGTAATTTTGGAAAACAATAAATACTGAGTATAACAAGTGTAACACCGCTGTGTTTATACCTTTTTTCTTCAGCGTTAGTTTTGCATGTCTCTGCTTTAACCCTTGCTCCTCTCCCCTTAACTTGCAGGGATACGGTAGTCTGTTACCTGTATGGAAGCGGCTCAGTTCCTTGTACTGCTGCGTAGCTGTACATGTGTTGTGATGTCTTTGCCCTGCTGCATGACCACCCGCATGTGCAGTCCCTGGCTGCCGCAGCGGAAGCTATCCGCAGCTTGCAAGGTCCTCTACAGCTGGCGCACGACTTTCCACGTGTGTTCAGGCTAGCAGTCACTGCCAGGTGCCCTAAGCCACAGTTCCTCTGCTATCTGTGCTGTAATGGTTTCTGTTTGTGCTTAGGGTGCATGCGGCCACACCTACCCTGCTTTTATCAGGGTTTGAGTGTGCTCCTGTGTTGCTTTCCTCAGCCTATCTCTGAGGGACAACTTCTATATAAACTCCCTCTTTCCTGTTGGTGTTGCCAGAGCATTGCATTGTATTTCTGTGTTCTGCCTTCTTAGGTATCCAGCTCCCATTCTGTCTGCAGTATGTTCTGGGAGAGCTGATACCTGTCTCTCGCCTGTTCTGGGGGCAGAGTACCCAGATCCGCCTATCCTGGAAGCTGTATATCCAGATCCGTTTGTGTCTTGTTTACCTGCCTGTTCTGGGGGCAGAGTACCCAGATCCGCCTATCCTGGAGGCTGCATATCCAGATCCGTTTGTGTTTCGTTTTTCCGCCTATTTTGGGGGCAAAATACCAGACCCGCCTATCCTGGAGGCTGTATATCCAGTACCTGATCCTGTCTGAAATGTGTCCATTGTGTTATGTCCTTGAAGTCCTTTTGTGTCTGTTACCCCGCACCCAGTGACTGAACTTTCAGGGTTCATCTTTTAAAGATGGAGTCCGATGTTCTTGCTGAGCTCTTACGATGCTGTGCTCAGCCTTCCATGCGGTGCTAACCCCGTCTGGTCCAGTTCCAGTCCGGCGGTGCTTGCACCATTACTCTTAAGTTCCTTTCTAGGTCTGCAAATTGAGATTCTGGTTTTGCTATTATCCTAAGTCATGTGACAAGGCTCGTTAAAGGGTCGACATTGACTGTTAGGATTGCTATTTCCAATAGGTGGCACTAGAGTTCTAGTCCTCTTCCTGTTTATTTTTCGAAAACTCTAAGCAATGAGTGGAACAAGGCTAGCAGACAGAGCTATGTAACTTATGCCTGCGAAGCGAAGATTTTTCCACCACAGATACACCAGGTGTGTGCTGGAGATAACAGACAGTATACATTTTTTTTAGTAATTTTTGAAAAAAATAAATACTGAGTAGACCAAGGCTAGCAGACAGAACAATGTAACGTATGCCTGCGAAGCGAATATTTTTCCACCACAGATACACTAGGCGTCTGACGGAGATGAGTCAGTTAATAAAAAAATTAAATAATTTTTAAAGCAAAAATACTGAGTAAAACAAGGCTAGCAGACAGAACTACGCAACGTATGCCTGCAAAGTGAAGATTTTTCCCACCACAGGTACATCAGGCATCTGATGGAGATAAGTCAGTTAAATTTAATTTTTTTAAATATTTTTTAAGCAAAAAATAGAGAGTAGAACAAGGCTAGCAGACATAACTATGCAACGTATGCCTGTGAAGCAAAGATTTTTCCACCACAAATACACAAGGCGTCAGACAGAGATAACAGATTGTATAAATTTTTTTTATGTTTTTTGGTAATTTTGGAAAACAATAAATACTGAGTAGAACAAGGCTAGCAGACAGAACTATGCATGGTATGCCTGCGAAGCCAAGATTTTTACACCGCAGATACACCAGGCGTCAGCCTGAGATAACAGACTGATCAAAATGTGACCTTGATTTTTTGGGGCACACCAAAATTGTGTCAACAAGTTGGCTATGACACTTTTTTTTACTACTGACACTGTAAGATATTTAGCGCAATGATATGTGATGCGTGTGGCGGACAACTCACAGTGATAAATATAAGAACTGTAGCTAAATATTTTTGGGCCAGCTACAGATTTTTGGGGCAGCAAAATGGTGTCCAAAAATGTTTTAAGACACTACAAAATATTAGGTAGCACCAAAAAAAGGAGAGATTTTTTTTTTTGTGTACTCATATCTGATGCCTTTGACAAAAAAAAATTAAATTCTTAGATTTGCACGCTCTTCTATTGCAATGACCTGGTTGTAGTCTGCAGCGTGAACAAGCAAATAAGTGTGGAAAAAAGGGGGCTATGGATTGCTTTAAAATAAAATGAGCAGCTATAAGCTGCAAAAAAAAAATAGAAAATTGCCACAGATAACTGCAGCTAGGTAAATATTAAATAAGCAGCAGGAGCAGATAGTAATGAAGCTTTTTGAGGGATGCTGTGAGATCTATATACTCACATACAGTGCCTGCAGGCCTTGCACTGATGTGGATATGTGCACATAGACTCCCCTGCCTACCTAGTGCTGCAATCTGTGTACCCCCGAATTAGCCCTAAAAAGGGCCCACACTAACTAATAAAAGAACAAATCTGACCCTATCTCAGCAGCAGCTCTCCCTACACAAGCTAAATCCGGAGCAGAATGCGGCGAGCAGGGCAGCGTCTCGTCCCTTATAGACCTGATGACGCTGTGCGGCCAGCCAATCACTGTAATACCACAACAAAGATGGCTGCGGCATTGCAGTGCATGGCAGACAATCCCTGCATGGTTATTGGCACTCTAAAGGGCATCAAAATTGCAAGGCGGAGACCCGAGCTCCCGCTGAATAATCCCGGAAATACTCGGTACTCGCCGAGTACATTGAGCATAGTGATTTTCGGGCGAGTACCGAGTAGTTGCAAGCATGTTCGCTCATCATTACTTTAAATCTCTTCTTCCAAAGGCAGACACGTGTACTAAAATGGTGCAGTACCAGAGGGCCCTTGTAGCGGAATTACTAAAAAAAATCCCATCTGAGAACGCTTGTAGCAGACGTCAGAGTTTGTTGTACAACCAAGAAGTACAAGCGAGAGAGACAGAAGTACAATCCAGCTCAGGCAGGGGAAGAATCGCAAAGTTCTGGGACAGTTTTCTCATACTCTCCCATTGTGCCAGCAGAGAGGCAAGGGTTGCTATCACAAGAAGTGCAATGTTTGTGAAAATGCTGAGGGAGTACCTTGCAGATCGTACAAAAGTCCTCCGTGATTCTTCTGTGCCTTTTAATTATTAGGTATCCAAGCTGGACACGTGGCATGAACTGGCTCTCTACACCTTGGAGGTCCTGGCCTGCCCTGCTGCTGGCGTTCTGTAAAAGCGGGTTTTTAGGCCGCTGGTGGAATTATAACTGATGAGCGCATCCGCCTGTCAACTGAAAATGCCGACAGGCTTACTGTTATAAAAATGAACAAGGGCTGGATTGGGCAAGACTTCTATACACCACCGAATGATAAAGGCGAAACATAACCTCAAATACATTGTCTTTTTTGTGGAGGTGTATTCTCATGTACCTCTTCACAACCACACATAGGTATACACCTCCTGATTTTGTCTATTTGGTGTTATCCTCATCCTTATCCTCATCCTCATCATCCACAACCACTAGAACACAATGTTGAATGTCTTCCGTGATGCAAAGTCACTCAATTTCTGTGCAAAGCTGTTTTTGCGATGCCCGTTACTAGTGTTGAGCGATACCGTCCGATACTTGAAAGTATCGGTGTCGGATAGTATCGGCCGATACCCGAAAAATATCGGATATCGCCGATACCGATATCCGATACCAATACAAGTCAATGGGACACCAAGTATCGGAAGGTATCCTGATGGTTCCCAGGGTCTGAAGGAGAGGAAACTCTCCTTCAGGCCCTGGGATCCATATTAATGTGTAAAATAAAGAATTAAAATAAAAAATATTGATATATTCACCTCTCCGGCGGTCCCTGGACATCACGCTGGTAACCGGCAGGCTTCTTTGTTTAAAATGAGCGCGTTTAGGACCTGCGAATGACGTCGCGGCTTCTGATTGGTCGCGTGCCGCTCATGTGACCGCCACGCGACCAATCAGAAGCCGTGACGTCATTTGCAGGTCCTAAATTCCTAGAATTAGGAGTTTAGTGAATGAGAATGACGTCGCGGCTTCTGATTGGTCGCGTGCCGCTCATGTGACCGCCACGCGACCAATCAGAAGCCGCGACGTCATTCTCATTCACTAAACTCATAATTCTAGGAATTTAGGACCTGCGAATGACGTCACGGCTTCTGATTGGTCGCGTGGCGGTCACATGAGCGGCACGCGACCAATCAGAAGCCGCGACGTCATTCGCAGGTCCTAAACGCGCTCATTTTAAACAAAGAAGCCTGCCGGTTACCAGCGTGATGTCCAGGGGCCGCCGGAGAGGTGAATATATCAATATTTTTTATTTTAATTCTTTATTTTACACATCCCTATGGATCCGATACCGATACCCGATACCACAAAAGAATCGGATCTCGGTATCGGAATTCCGATACCGCAAGTATCGGCCGATACCCGATACTTGCGGTATCGGAATGCTCAACACTATCCGTTACTAATTTGAACAAAAAAAAATTTACTCCCCCAGGGGGAAATGTTTGTCAGCCCATACACTTAGTGTATGGGCATTCAAAATGTAGGAGACCTGCTCCTTTAAATTAGGAATAAAGACCTGTGAGGACATCCTCCACGTCTTTTCAGGCACCACCACTAGAACATGAAGGTGAAGGTATTCCATGATGCAACTGCAGCGCCCCAGAGATCTGGTTGTTGCAGTATGACATTCTGCCAATAAGGGGAGTGATGGTACGTCTGATGGCACTGAAGGAATTCTCCTGACCAGGTATCACCAGAACACATTACACTTCACACTCCGGCCACTAGGGGGAGAAAAAGGCTTTATTTATTGGGCCACTCCTCACACTGGTAAAACTAGGGGCTGGGGAGGAAGTTAGTGAGAAGCTGACTGGGTTGGATTCAGGCAACATCCCGTGGCAGGGGATGTTGCTGGGAGAAGACACAGGGGGGTCCCTGTCAGGCGTGGGAACCTGGCAGGTGCCTAGCGAACAGAACAGAACGTTACGGAGCCACGCCTGAACCTCCTGTGGCGGCATCCTAAGAAAGAGATAAGAAGGGAAGGATATTGTGGAACAGTGTAAACGAGATCAAGCAAAAAGGCGTACCAGTAGGAGTCGTGCCGTGAGACCGAGGCAACATCCTACTGAGGCGTGTAGCCGGTGGCCGGAACACCGCGGGAGTAACTGACTTCAGGCCTTACTTCGAACTCCGCAGGACAGTTAATTATAGGTTGGCTGTCTATCTTAAATTTCCTAAGAAGACATAGGGGGCAACATTGAGAGAGGGGCGTCTCTAGGGTCCCGGAAGACCTCCAAGCCTTCCCGTCATACGGATGCGTCCTAGCCAAAACATACCTGGGGGACGAGAAACTAGTAACATCTGGAATAAGAGAGAGAGAGAGCTGTAGAGAACGAACGAACGAGAACAGCAGTTGTGAGGACTATACCGAATGCTCAGCAGGGTAGGACTACAACACACAGGCTCTAGTGGTAGGCAACGATTTCTATCTGCGAGGGAAACTCTGGAAGTGCCCATCAGACCGGCCCATCTCTGATAGCCCTGTTAAACGTGCTCTGGATTGAGGATCCTGAAGTCTTCAGTAAAGAGGTAAAGAGACTGCAACCTTGTGTCTGTTGTGAATTCTGTTGTCGGGCTCCCTCCTGTGGTCGTGAATGGTACTTCAGCTGGTTCTGTCCATGGACTTCCTATGGTGGGTCTTTCTGAGTTTCACAGGTGACTAGGTTAATTCGTTAGCTGCTGCTCTATTTAACTCCACTTAGATCTTTGCTCCATGCCACCTGTCAATGTTCCAGTATTGGTCTAGTTCACTCCTGGATCGTTCTTGTGACCTGTCTTCCCATCAGAAGCTAAGTTCCAGCTTGTATTTCTTGGGTTTGCTATTTTTCTGTCCAGCTTGCTATTTAATTTGTTGTCTTGCTTGCTGGAAGCTCTGGGACGCAGAGGGAGCGCCTCCGCACCGTGAGTCGGTGCGGAGGGTCTTTTTGCGCCCTCTGCGTGGTCTTTTTGTAGGTTTTTGTGCTGACCGCAAAGTAACCTTTCCTATCCTCGGTCTGTTCAGTAAGTCGGGCCTCACTTTGCTTAATCTATTTCATCTCTGTGTTTGTATTTTCATCTTTAATCACCGTCATTATATGTGGGGGGCGGCCTTTTCCTTTGGGGAATTTCTCTGAGGCAAGGTAGGCTTTATTTTTCTATCTTCAGGGCTAGCTAGTTTCTTAGGCTGTGCCGAGTTGCATAGGGAGCGTTAGGCGCAATCCACGGCTATTTCTAGTGTGTTTGATAGGTTTAGGGATTGCGGTCAGCAGAGTTCCCACGTCCCAGAGCTCGTCCTATATTATTTGTAACTATCAGGTCATTCCGTGTGCTCTTAACCACCAGGTCCATTATTGTCCTGACCACCAGGTCATAACATGTGTCCTCGTTATTGCCTGCACCTCACACCATCGCTACCTACACTACTGGGAAGCCCTGGGGACATACTTCACCTGTGGGAAGGTATACCATCCAGCTGCCATTCCATCACCCCAGCGGACCCCATAGCAGCGTCGGTCACCCTGACCGAACACCACAGGTGGCGTCACGAACCCCTGACAGACTGTACCACCACCTTCATTGGACGCCCCTTAGCAGGGTCGCGGACTGGGTCTAGCCACCGTGACAACCTCAGAACCGAACCAGAGAGGCCCGGTACCGAAACGCGTGGCCCTGTGTCTGGGGGCGATCCACAACAGTCACTCAATTTTTGGGCAAGGGTATTGTTATGATGCCTGTAAATACTTCATAAAAAAATTACTTCCCCAGGGGGAAATATTTTTCACCCGTTACACTTAGTGTATGGGCATTTCAAGTCTAGGAGACCCGCTCCTTTAAATTGGAAATAGAGACATATGAGAACATCCTCTACTTCTCTTCTGGCACCACCACTAGAACACGAGGGTGAAGGTATTCTGTGATGCAACAGTCACTCAATTTTTGGGAAAGGGTGTTGTTATGATGCCTGTAAATACTAAGTAAAAAAAAAATTACTCCCCCAGGGGGAAATGTTTGTCAGCCCATACACTTATTGTATGGGCATTCAAAATGTAGGAGACCCACTCCTTTAAATTGGGAATAGAGACACATGAGGCCTTCCTCCACATCTCATCATCCACCGCCACTAGAACACCAGGGTGAACGTGTTCTGTGCTGCTACAGCCAGTCAATTCTTTGACAATGGTGTCTATGATCCCCATAAACAATTTTCAAAAAATGTATCACCGATGAGGAAATGTTTGTCAGCCCATGTGCTTAGTGTATGGGCATTACAAGTCTAGGAGACCTGCTCCTTTAAATTGGGCCTATTTTTTTAATGAGGCCTTCCTCAACGTCTCATAATCCACCGCCACAAGAACACCAGGATGAACATGTTCTATGTTGCTACAGCCAGTCAATTTTTTGGAAAGGGTGTCTGTAGAGTTGAGCGTCTTTTTTTTTTTTTTTAGATCGGGTCGGGTTTTGCGAAACCCGACTTTGTCAAAAGTCGGGTCGGGTGAAATCGGCCGATTATTGCGAAAAGTCGGGGCCCGACCGGAACACGAAACCCAATGCAAGTCAATGGGGAATCAAAGTCGGCAGTGAGTGGAGGACAGGAAATCACCTACAGTGCCCATTTTAATGCCAAAAACATCAATTCTTATAACTTAAGCTTGTCAATCTTAATTTACTTTATAATAGTAGGCATTGAAAACTGGGGGTCATTTGGCTAAAGTTGTGGGGGGGTAGGGCTGGCTCAAGATTTTCGTGGGCCCAGGAAACACGGAATATGTCACGGCAGTGGAGCAGGGAGAGGCAAGTATTTCAACTTTGCAAGTGGTGTGATCCTGAGCAAGCAGGGGGAGCCCACTCGTTCGCACTGGCACAGGGCCCCTCATAGTACGGTGGTGTGTTTGATGGTGGGTGGCGCCTCCCACTGCCAGAGACACTTTTGCGTACTATAAGGGGCCCTGTGCCAGTGACGTCGCCAACGAGTATGTCCTCCATCACCTGATGAAGGAACCTGCAGTTTCATCTGCACCTTCCTCTTTGTCCCCGTGTAAGGTGGTATAGTATGCGGGAAGGGGAACCTGTCTTTCAGCAGGGTCAGATTCAGGCTGTGTAGAGTGCAAGGGGAATGTAGTGGTCTGGGTCAATGTACCAGCAGACTCATCTAGCAGTGGCTGGGCAATGGGCAGGATGAGGAGGAAACACAGTTAGTAGGCCCCAATAATAAAGTTGGCTAAATGCAGTTCAAAATTGGTAACAGGACTAAACACACGGCATTGCTTTGTTCATTGGAGGACAACTGTAATGAGTGGCAGACACAGTTAGTAGGCCCAAATAATAAAGTAGGCTAAATGCAGTTCAAAAATGGTAACAGGACAAAACAGGCGGCATTGCTTTGTTCAGTGGAGGACAACTGTAATGAGTGGCAGAGACAGTTATTAGGCCCAAATAATAAAGTAGGCTAAATGCAGTTCAAAATTGGTAACATGACTAAACAGGCGGCATTGCTTTGTTCAGTGGAGGACAACTGTATTGAGTGGCAGAGACGGTTAGTAGACCCCAAAAATAAAGTAGGCTAAATGCAGTTCAAAATTGGTAACAGGACTAAACAGGCGGCATTGCTTTGTTCAGTGGAGGACAACTGTAATGAGTGGCAGACACAGTTAGTAGGCCCCAAAAATAAAGTAGGCTAAATACAGTTCAAAATTGGTAACAGGACTAAACAGATAGCATTGCTTTGTTCAGTGGAGGACAACTGTAATGAGTGGCAGACACAGTTAGTAGGCCCAAATAATAAAGTAGGCTAAATGCAGTTAAAAAATGGTAACAGAACTAAACAGGCAGCATTGCTTTGTTCAGTGGAGGACAACTGTAATGAGTGGCAGACACAGTTGGTAGGCCCAAATAATAAAGCGGGCTAAATGTCTGCCAAAAAATAGTTCATAAATAAACAGGTGGCATAGCTAGGTACTGGGGTGGGCTCCTCTGCTGAGTAGCAGACAGTGATAGTAGGCGCAAAGTATTAACTGGTCTAAAGGGAGGCTAGGGCTCCTATATATTTTAACTATCATCTATCATTTCAACAAATTTGTATTGGCAGAGTCATTGAAGGATTTAACAGCACAGATTACACAATGGTGGAGCAGGGAGAGGTAAGTATTGCAAGCGGTAGAGCACTGTTCGTGGGCGGCAGTACTGGAACAGGGCCCCTCATATTACGACGGTGTGTCTGACGTTGGTTGTGCACCACCACCGTCAGAGACACTTCATTGTACTATGAGGGACCCTGTGCCAGTGCCGTCGCCCAAGAGTGGGCGCACCCACCTGTCCAGGCAAACGGCATTCGCACGGGTGCTTGCGGCAGGTGGTGACCATGGCCCTGTGGGGGGGAGTCAGCCCATTTAGGGAGGTATAAAAATGGCCTATCATGGACATTCAGCAGCTGCAAATGGAGGAATTGGAGAAGTCAGTAAGAGGAGGCCAAATGCAAGACATTTTTCAGGCAGGCTGCGTGTCAGCAGGAGAAGGTGGGGCAAAATAATTTGAAATCCATGATTGGTTCATTTTAATGAAGGTTAGATCATCAACATTCTGGGTAGCCAGACGTGTCCTTTTTTCAGTCAGTATTGAACCAGCAGCACTGAAGACTCTTTCTGATAGCACACTAGAAGCAGGGCAAACGAGCTCCTGTAATGCATATTCTGCCAATTCAGGCCAGGTGTCTATTTTAGATGCCCAGTAATCAAAGGGGAATGACCTGTGAGGGAGAACACCGATAAGGGAGGAAAAGTAGTTCGTAACCATACTGGACAAATGCCGTCTCCTGTCACATTGAATAGATACAGCAGTACCTGTCGTGTCAGCGGTCATTACGAAATCACTCCACAACCTGGTCATAAAACCCCTCTGTCCAACGCCTCTTCAGATTTGTGCACTTCTAACACCTCTGCCATGTTGCCCCCTACGGCTCGTGTGAGAACCATCACCGCCGCTGTGTGCTGGGAATGCCTGAACCAAACGGTCTACAAGAGTTGCTTGTTTGGTAGCCAATATTTGCTCAAGGTTCTCATGTGGCATGATATTTTGTAATTTTCCTTTATATCGTGGATCCAGGAGGCAGGCCAACCAGTAATCATCATCGGTCATCATTTTGATAATGCGGGGGTCCCTTTTTAGGATATGCCGGGCATACTTAGCCATATGGGCCAATGTTCCATGTGTCAATTCACTGCTTGTGCTGGGTTGAGGAGCACTTTCTTGCAAATCAACATCACTTGTGTCCCGAAAAAACCCTGTACCTGACCTTGCAACGCCACCAGTTTCTATTGCCCCCTGAGAAGCATCCTCCTCCTATAAATATTCATCCCCATTATCCTCCTCCTCTTCGTCTGCCAACTTGTCCAGGAGAGTTCCCTGAGCAGACAATGGCTGACTGTCATCAAGGCCTCCCTCCTCCTCGGCTGCAGACGCCAGCTCCTTAATGTGCATCAAACTTCGCATCAGCAGACGGATTAGTGGGATGCTCATGCTTATGATGGCGTCGTCTGCACTTACCAGCCATGTGCATTCAACAAAACACTGAAGGACTTGACAGAGGTCTTGAAGCTTCGACCACTGCACACCAGACAACTCCATGTCTGCCATCCAACTGCCTGCCCGTGTATGTGTATCCTCCCACAAATTAATTACAGCACGCCTCTGTTCGCACAGCCTCTGAACCATGTGCAGTGTGGAGTTCCACCTTGTTGCACCGTCGATTATTAGGTGGTGCTGGGGAAGATTCAGCGATCGTTGATGGTTCAGCATACGGCTGGAGTGTACGGGCAACAGGCGGATGTGCAAGCAAAGTCTTCGCACCTTCAGGAGCAGGGCTGGTAACTCCGAATAATTTTTGAGGAAGCACTGCACCACCAGGTTCAAGGGTTGAGCCAGGCAAGGTATGTGTTTAAGTTCTGAAAGGGCTATGGCAGCCAAAAGATTCCTTCCGTTATCACTGACTACTAGGGTTGAGCGAAACGGATCATTCATTTTCATGTCGCCGACTTTTGGCAAAGTCGGGTTTCATGAAACCCGACCCGATCCCTGTGTGGGCTCGGCCATGCGGTACGCGACTATCGCGCCAAAGTCGCGTTTCAATGACGCGAAAAGCGCCATTTCTCAGCTAATGAAGGTGGACGCAGAGTGTGGGCAGCATGATGACATAGGTCTCAGTCCCCACCATCTTAGAGAAGGGCATTGCAGTGATTGGCTTGCTCTCTGCGGCGTCACAGGGGCTATAAAGGTGCGTTCCCGCCGACCGTCATCTTACTGCTGCTTATCTGAGCATAGGGAGAGGTTGCTGCCGCTTCGTCAGAAGCAGGGATAGCGTTAGGCAGGGTCAATTAACCCCCAAACCGCTTGTGCTGTAGAGATTTCCACTGTCTAACACCACCTTTTGTTAGCAGGGACAGTGGAGGCTACATTTTTTTCCCTCAGCGCTGTAGCTCATTGGGCTGCCCTAGAAGGCTCCCTGATAGCTGCATTGCTGTTTGTACACCGCTGTGCAAACCAACTGCTTTTTTCAAAGCACAAATCATGTTGTTCCTTCCTTTCTGCACAGCTATCTTGTTTGTTTGTCCACAGTTTTGATTTAATTTGTGCAGCAGTCCACTCCTTGTTATTGCTGCCTGCCATACATTGCTGAGATAACTGCAGGGAGATAGTAATTGTAGGACAGTCCCTTTTTTTTATTTTTCTCGTTACATCTCTTCAAGCCACTTTCTGCCACTGAAAATATACTCTAATAGAGTGGCCCACATTTATTCACTAGTCTCCCTGAATAAAAAAAAAAGGGTGCAGATTAAAATTGGCAAATCTGCATCAGTGGCAGTCCTGTGTGTGGCATCTGTGTGTCATTTTCTGGCACAGAAAACATACAGTCTAACAGTGGGCCTGATTTCTTGCCAATTCTCCCAGAAATAAAAAAAAATAGTGGGAGATTAATATTGGCATTTGTGCTTCAGTGCCAGTCGTGTGTGCCATCTCTCTCAAATTGTGGGGCACAGAAAGCCTAGTGTCTATAATACTGTTTTTTTTTGTTTTTTAATTCTCCCTTAAAAAAAAATGGGAGATTAATATTGGCATTTGTGCTTGAGTGCCAGTCGTGTGTGCCATCTCTCTCAAATTGTGGGGCACAGAAAGCCCAGTGTCTATAATACAGTTTTTTTTTTTTAAATTCTCCCTGAAAAAAATAAATAGTGGGAGATTAATATTGGCATTTGTGCTTGAGTGCCAGTCGTGTGTGCCATCTCTCTCAAATTGTGGGGCACAGAAAGCCTAGTGTCTAATACTGTTTTTTTTGTTTTTTTTTAAATTCTCCCTGAAAAAAAATAAATAGTGGGAGATTAATATTGGCATTTGTGCTTCAGTGCCAGTCGTGTGTGCCATCTCTCTCAAATTGTGGGGCACAGAAAGCCTAGTGTCTAATACTGTTTTTTTTTGTTTTTTTTTAAATTCTCCCTGAAAAAAAATAAATAGTGGGAGATTAATATTGGCATTTGTGCTTGAGTGCCAGTCGTGTGTGCCATCTCTCTCAAATTGTGGGGCACAGAAAGCCTAGTGTCTAATGCTGTTTTTTTTTGGTTTTTAAATTCTCCCTGAAAAAAAAAATAGTGGGAGATTAATATTGGCATTTGTGCTTGAGTGCCAGTCCTGTGTGCCATCTCTCTCAAATTGTGGGGCACAGAAAGCCTATTGTCTAATACTGTTTTTTGTTTTTGTTTGTCCAATTGTCCAATCTCGTAATTTGCAGCAGCTGTTTGTCCAGCATACGACATGTTTACACCTCCCTAAATGGGCAAACTCCCCCCTCGGGGTCGTGGTCTCGCCACTTGGCGCAAGCACCCGTGAGAGTGCCGTTTGTCTGAAGAGGTGGGTGTGCACGCTTTTGGTCGACGGCACTGCCACTGGGTCCCTCATAGTACAATAAAGTGTCTCTGGCAGTGGTGGCGCGCAACCAACGTCAGACACACCGTTGTAACATGAGGGGCCCTGGGCCTGTACCGCCGGCCACAAGACAGTTCCCTCCCAGCTCAAACAGTGCTCTACGATTTGCAAAATTATCTCTCACAGCTCCACAAATGTTTAGTCTATGCGCTGACATCCTTCAATGCCTGGCACTGACAATACCAATGTGTTGACATTGTTAAGTCCTTCTCAGTCCCTGGCTTACTAGAGGTAGGGATCCTGAGTAAATGACACGCAAACAAGGTATTGTGTGATCATATACAGGGGAAGCCCAGGAGCACATCTCTCTCTCTGGGCTTTGCCCTCCCTTTATATAGAAAAGAATTATTCTTTTACAGACATGCGCACAAGCGCTCATATTTCACTATCTCTTACATAAACAATCTATACCAGTCTTTATCAGTAGAAAGTTACATCATCTGGAAGGTGAATGAAAGGCTGCTATTGAAAGAAGGAATGCACACATGATTACTTCCATAAAAGGAAATGTCAAGTCAGCAGAAATGTATCTTGTTGTAAGCGAGATTTCTCAGGAAGAAGACAAGATGGATTCCTTTAGTTCAGTCTGATCTCCACAATTCCCCCCTTTGACATTTTCTTTTATTTATTTTATTACCACAGGGCCAAAGACAAAGCCTTTATTTGGTATTACACATGTACATGCTTGTATTCAATAAGAGAATCAAATCTAGTATTAATTCTTCCGTTTAACTCTCGCAACCTTTTCTTTGTTTTGCAATAAGTACAGATATTACAAAGGGATAGCAAAATAAGCGCAATAATCAGTATTAGCAAAGGATAACATAAGAGAAGAAGGAAAAAAAAACTTTATACTCTTGCATCTATTGCACAAAGTTTATCTGTGCATACTGAGATACTCTTGAGCACAATCTGGAATAGTACGTATATGACTACAATAATCATAACTATATGTATTATGCTCTGCATAATCCCAGCAACCCACCCACCGATTCCTCTGAACCAGTTGGCTGGGTTAAGAAAAGAAAAGGTATCTGACCACCAGCTATCCTTATTCTGGTCATTGTCTTTGTCATACTGATCTCTGAGTCGTTGTACGTACTTTAATTTAAATGTCATACTCATAGTACTATTCGGGTCTATATAATGACAGCAGGTGGGTCCGATGATTTGACACATACCCCCTTGTGAGGCAGTTAGGTAATCCAATACCAGGGTATGTTGGTTAGTGACTATTATAAGCTGATTCTGTACAGCTATACTAGTGTTTAGTATATCCAATATATCCCAGATCTGATCATCTAGATAATCCGTGGCTCTAACTAATTTATCCCACATCTGTGTTAACATAGGATAAATAAAAATGGTACTAGCAATTTTGTTAGGAATTCCCATTTGTACTATATGTGGCCTCCCCGAGGGACGTGGTGAGTTATCTGCAGCTCTTTTATACAGTGTGTGCTTGGGCACGGCTTGCATATTCACTTGTTTATTTGAAATTATGAATGTAGCCGGGGTTAGGCGTCCTAATGTACAAGTACCCTTTATACCTACGGGAAGCCATTTATATGCTCCTTCTCCGCATATCCAAAATGTACCTTCAGGCAGATCCCATAGAGCTGAGTGCTGCAATACCAATCTGTGAGCCAAGTCCACAAATCTAGATACATTCTGAAGCATACACCAAGAGGGTTTTTGTCCCAAGGGGCTACAGTACCCGGCTGCGGGATTCCCACATACAGGCATTCCTTTGATATACTCATCGGATTTATTACAAACCAGGTTCCCCAGCTTACTTGTACAACTGTTTGCATCACCTTGGGGGAACAATTTAGAATGTTTCCATTTTCTATTATGTATGTATCTTTCCAATACTACAGGTTTGAAAGCATCAGAGGGGGGACGGTTGTACTGAAACTAAGCTGTAGATTTTCTGTGGGGACCTGTCCTAAATTAGTTAATCCAGTCTTATTTCTAGGTACCCATTTTCCTCCCCTAAATGCTAAATATTGTAGATGTGTGTTACTCCCTGAGAGATTACCCTGCCACCAAGGAAATTCTACCCATCCCACAATTTGTATGGCGATTGTAGTATTCCACAGCCTAGCATTACCAATTTGGTTGTTGGCCAGGTTGTCTGAACAATTAGGCCAAGCGAATATTTCTTCTGCTAATACGGGAACTGCTAGAAAAGGTATACTTGTGGCTGATACCGGCGAATGGGTACAGATCCAACAATCTGTCAGGGTTTGTGTATTGTTTAACAAGTCATGCACTAATTTTCTATGATGTTGTACGAATCTATTGTTCAAAGGGGCTAGAGAATTCAGTCTATCCCACGCCTCCGTTGAGGTTATCATTATTAACATCAATATCATGAGTTTATACTGCTTTTCTTGCAATGGCTTGCATGTATCCATGATGCCTTTCCTTCAAGCTTGACTGATGTAGGTGTTGTCAACAGGACTTGGAAGGGTCCGTCAAACCTTGGTTCTAGAGCCTTTCTGATGTGTCTTTTTACATAGACTTGATCACCTGGTTCCAACTTGTGACTTCCTTCTGTGTTGTCAGGATCTGGAAGGGAAGCAAAAACTTGTGCATGCACCTTAGTTAATTGTTTCTGAAGATTTTGCACATAAGAAGTCAATGACTCAATATTTAACACAAGTTGCTGTGGAAAATAACATGCTAAATTGGCAGTCCTGCCAAACAAAATTTCATATGGAGACAGTTTAGTCTTACCCCTTGGGGTATTGCGTATTGAGTAAAGGGCCAGTGGAAGGCATTCTGTCCAAGGCTTTCCTGTTTCAGCCATGGCTTTCTGTATTTTTAATTTTAAAGTTCCATTCATGCGTTCCACCTTACCAGAACTTTGAGGATGGTACGGAGTGTGTAACTGACTTTCAACACCCAACATTTTCAGTACATTTTGAAATATTTCTCCAGTGAAATGAGTACCCCTATCTGACTCGATCACTTCAGGGAGACCGTAACGGGGTATCAGTTCGGCAACTAGCTTTATAGCAGTGTTTTTAGCTGAAGCCTTCCGAACTGGATAGGCCTCTGGCCACCCCGAGAACATGTCCACACATACCAACACATACTCATACCCATTACTTTTTGGCAGCTGGATAAAGTCTATTTGTAATCGCTGAAACGGGTAGAGAGGTCGGACGTGGTGCTTCATAGGGGTCTTTGTTGTCTGTTCGGGATTATGTGCCAGGCATATAGCGCATGCAGCACAATAGTCTCTTGCATAGTTGCCAAAACCTGGAGCCAACCAGACTTGCTTTGCCAGTAGTGTCATTGCATTTGCAGACACATGAGTAGGGTGGTGCAGTCCACCAACTACAATCGGATACCAGGCTCTAGGTAGACATATTAGTCCATCTTTCTTCCAAATTCCCGCTTGTTCTTCTGCCCCTTCCTTTTTCCACCTGTCCCTCTCCTCTTCTCCTGCATCTTCCTGTGCTTGTCTCAGTCTATCTTCAGTATTTTCTGTGGGGTTTACAGTATGAACCTGTTGTAAGGGTTTGACAGCTGCTGCTTTGGCTGCTTTATCAGCCCTATCATTTCCCCTAGATTCCCTAGTGTCGAGTCTCACATGTGCAGCTACCTTGATTACTGCTACTTCTTTTGTTTCTTGTGCAGCCTCTAAGATCTGTTTGATCAGAGAAGCATGTTTTACAGGTTGTCCTGACGCTGTCATGTAACCTCTAGCTCTCCAGATTACTCCAAAATCAAACACAATACCATGTGCATACCTAGAATCAGTGTATATATTAGCTGTCTGGTTCTCAGCTATTTTAAGAGCTTTAATCAATGCTGTTAGTTCTGCTTCTTGTGCAGACTGTTTCGGTGGAAGTGGTTCTGCTTTGAGAGTTTCAGATTCTGACACAACTGCATACCCTGTATGGAAGTTACCTGTGTCATCTGCAAACCTACTACCATCTATAAACAGCTCTAAATCTGGATTTTGAAGTGGTGTTTCGGATACATTGGGTAAGCCTACCGTTTCTTGTAAAATGAGCTCTGTACAATCATGTGTGTCTGTAGGGAAAAAATTTGCGTGTGGATCAGTGTCCTTATTCCCCCCTTCAGACTCGAGAGGTAGCAGTGTAGCTATATTGAGAGTCTGAAGCCTAGCAAATGTGATAGTAGAGGGGAGCAACAAAGAACACTGTAGCCGCAAATGTCTGGCCATGGAAATGTGTTTTGGTTGGACCTGGTTTAATATCCCATGAACATCATGTGTAGTTTGAACTGTGAGTGGATGCTCTAGGACAATTTCTGATGCTTTGTCCAACAATAGTGAGACAGCAACAACTACACGTACACAGGTTGGCGCTGCTCTAGCTACGGGATCTAACCTTGCTGAAAGATATGCAATTGGTCTTTGTTTCCCTGCATGCTTCTGGGTAAGAACTCCTGTAGCATGGGAATCAACTTCTGCAGCCATAAGCTGAAACGGTTTGGTGTAGTCTGGTAGCCCTAACGCTGGAGCTGAAACAAGGGCATCTTTTAATTGTTGGAACGAAATCTGACCTTCTTTTGTCAACAAATAAGGTTCACTTTTTACACAGTCATACAGTGGTTGCATTAGTTGACTGGCATGTATAATCCATTGTCTACAATGAGACACTATTCCTAAAAATGCTCGTAGCTGTTTATGATTTCTAGGCTCATTCATCTGTCTTATTGCTTCAGTTCTTTGTGGTGTAAGATGCTTTTTACCTTGAGAAATGCAATGACCTAGAAAGACCACTTTGGTCTGACAAACTTGTAGCTTTTGTCTATTCACTTTACACCCTTCTTTTTCTAAAAAACATAGTAAACTCACAGTGGACCTTTCTGCAGTTTCTAGATCTGGGCAGCAAAGTAGTAGGTCATCCACATACTGCAAAATTACTACCTGTGGTTCGGGTTCAAACCTCTGAAGGACTGTTTGTAGGGCATTTGAATAAAGAGTAGGGGAGTGTATCATTCCCTGTGGAAGGCGTGTCCACGCCAACTGTTTGCCCTTAAATGTAAATGCAAACAAATGCCAACTATCTTGGTGTAAAGGAACCGAGAAAAATGCATTTGAAAGATCTATTACAGTAAATACTTGAGAACTGGCTGGTATCTGTGATAGTAACGTATGAGGATTGGGTACAACTGGGGTGATTGGATCTAGAACTTTGTTTATTTCTCTTAAATCATGTACCATACGATATTTGGGCATAGAACTCTTATCAAGAGTTCTCTTTTTGACTGGATACAGAGGAGTGTTAGCAGGTGATTGTATCTCTACCAAAACTCCTTTCTCTTTATATCCCTCTATCTGTTTTGTAATCGCTAGTTCCTGCTGGGCACTCACAGGGTATTGTCTGAGCTGTGGGAGAACAGTTCCTGGTTGCACAGATAGTTTTACAGGAGAGATATGCAATAGTCCCACATCGGTGTCACCCTGTGCCCACAGTGTTTCTGGGACCATTGAGAGGTCTAGATCTGTGGTGTACTCTTTTTCTTCAGCATAATCCTCAAAAGCCTGAATTCTAACATATTGTTCTAATGTTTCTGCATCATCAGGGATAGTCAGTATAACTGTGCCATCTTCCCTAAAATTGATGTTAGCTTCTAATTTCTTTAGGACATCAGTTCCTAACAAACATGTTGGGGCACCTCTGGCATACAAAAATCTGGATGCAAAACATTTAGGTCCTAATGAGACCTCTAGGGGCACAGTATATGGCAGTGTTCGAATTACCCCATCATAACCCTCAGCAAAAGTTGTTTGTTCTGAAATATCTTCCGGATTCGGAAGAAAATCTTGATTCAAAATTGAGGAAGTTGCACCTGTATCTATCAAAAATGGAATCTCTCTCCCCCCCACATTCACCTGTATCATAGGTCTTCTAGCTGGTAGGGAAGTTTGTAACACATCGAGTCAATCTGAATCTGGTATGGGACCATCTATGATGGTAGATTTCTGCTGGTTGTCCGTTTGGGGAGGGTTATTTCTGGGAACAAATTTGCCTGACTTTATATCTGCCAACTTCTTCCTGCACTCTCTTTGGAAATGACCTGGCTTTTTACAGTAGTGGCAAGGAAAGTTGTGTCTCACTCTTCCTCCTGTATTAGCTTGTGCTATTCTAACAGGCTTACGATTCTCTCTCATATCCATGACTATTCCTAAACATCGTTGTTTCACAATATTTGGTTGTTCAATTGTTCTCCAATCTGGAGTAGAGGATTTAAATTTTTCTCTGATTTTCGGATCTAGCCCCTCTATTAATTGTTTTGTAAAAAGTCTCCTTACTGAAGCATCAGTCAAATCCAATCCTTCATCCCTAAAGCTATTTTCTAATTCTTGACTATATTCTTCAATACTTTGCCCAAATTTCTGCATAATCACACCCGTAGATCCCCTTTCCCTCTGTTTTTCTCTCATGAAAATTATTAATGCCTCTGTGAACTGGGTACCTGATGCTTCTGTCTGTAAGGCACCCCCTTCTGCCACTGGTCTATTGGGCTGTAGGTGTGTCAATAATTCCTGAAAAAGTCCGGGGGACATTTTCATTCTACATAATTCTTCCCCGTCCGCCCAGACCCCAGCATGAGTCTGCATGATTTGTTGTATGTATTGTGCAAATCGGATGGGATATTGAGTGGGATCAGGCGCATTATGCAGGAGGGACATACCTTCAGCAGGGGACCAAGGAAAATACTGTCGGGTCTGGTGATATCTAGTTCCCATTACCCCGTCAGCACCAGGTTCCCTAAAGGGTCTTGGTACTACCCTAACAGGGGCAAGTACAGCGCCATGTCTAGGTGTACCACAGACTAGGCAATCATTTCTCCAATCTGGATTTTGTTGTCCACAGTGTGAACATACCCATCCTCCTACCCCACCAAGATTGGGATACAAGGCTGGAAATTGTTTTCCTCCTTCTGCTCCTCCAGATGGTACAAATGATTGGGCTTTTGGATCTAGGTAAGGTGGTGGGATTATGTCACAACTTTTTCCCTTCCCCATAATCCATTTGGAAGTGTCTGGATCATACTTCCAATTCTCCTCTTTAGCTGTTTTTGAGACCTCGATCATACAGTGTATGATTTCTTCCCACCCATTGTCTTTGATAATTCCACCTCGTTCTTTACTCAGTTTTTCCCATTCTGTACTGAACATAAGTGCTTCTGAAATTCCCAATTTTTCTCTTACCCTTCTAATCTGACTTCTGACTGTCTTCCCACATCTTTCCTGTATGATATCTGCTGCTTCCACTTGTCCTAAGACGGTTTTTGTCTGTTTATTTCCCATTTTTCTTTTTTTTTTTTTCTTTCAATATTAGCTATTTCTACCCCAGGTGACGTTTGGACAATCACTTATCCTAGGTGATGTCTCGTTGCCTTCTCTCCTAGGGAGCTAAAATATTGAAGGGCTGATCTGCTCCATTCTTTCTAATGTGCAGAATGTACTTAAGTGCTATTATGCACGCAAACAGACCCAGCAACACCATACAGATCACAAAACTTTCTGTGTCAGTTAGCATACTTGTCCCAGGCTCATGGACCCACGTCCTGGGCTCATTCTATCAAACCTTATCCAGAAATGAAGGAGGTTAAGCACTTAAATGAGAGTCAAGCATGGGCGGAGGTCTCCCCGAAAGGACGCAACCACATGACCCAGTTAGGCTGACTTCCGTGTATAAGGCTTATACCCCAACTATTTCGGCTTATTTTTCTACGCACTTTTGCTCTTCTTTCACAACATACCACAACCTTCACACTGTTCACACACTGCCAGGGACAGGACTCATAAATCTATACAATATAGTAACCCGAGTTTTATAGGTATCTACTCACTACTAGACTAACCCAGCGTGACACGGCTCATAGAGATCTTTTGGATAATACAAGGCAAATAAAAGAGAACTAATAATGTCTCTTACCTGGCCAGGTTTTTCAGTTCATTTGCCGTCCATTATCCCAGATCTCCATTGTCCGTATCTGCAGGTGAATCTCGAGCAAATACTCTCATCTCGGGTCCCTGTTCGGTGCGCCAAAGAAATGTTAAGTCCTTCTCAGTCCCTGGCTTACTAGAGGTAGGGATCCTGAGTAAATGACACGCAAACAAGGTATTGTGTGATCATATACAGGGGAAGCCCAGGAGCACATCTCTCTCTCTGGGCTTTGCCCTCCCTTTATATAGAAAAGAATTATTCTTTTACAGACATGCGCACAAGCGCTCATATTTCACTATCTCTTACATAAACAATCTATACCAGTCTTTATCAGTAGAAAGTTACATCATCTGGAAGGTGAATGAAAGGCTGCTATTGAAAGAAGGAATGCACACATGATTACTTCCATAAAAGGAAATGTCAAGTCAGCAGAAATGTATCTTGTTGTAAGCGAGATTTCTCAGGAAGAAGACAAGATGGATTCCTTTAGTTCAGTCTGATCTCCACAACATGTATGATGCTACTTAAAATAGTCAAGGGCAGTGTCCTATATTTACACCAGTAAATACTTAGCGCCAAATTACTAGGTCTGAAACTCAGCAGAGGAGCCCACCCCTGTACTTAAGTATGCCACCCTTTTGTTTTTTGGTTTTGTTGTATTGCGAGACATTAACATCTATTTATTTTTTGGGAGTACTAACTGTCAGACACTCCTTACAATCGGCCTCCGCTGACAACACCAATGCTGCCTGTGTACCCCTGCAAGATAATTCCAAGTGCATAGAGCCTACTTTTGTTATGTTAGGCCTACTAAGTCTGTGTGCGGTCCATAATAGAAATTGTCCTTCACTGACCACACCACTGCTGCCCGTGTACCCCTGGAACCTATTTTAAAGTGCCTACAGCCTACTTTTCTTATGTTAGGCCTACTAAGCCTGTCTGCGGTCCCTCCTTCCAATAATCCTCCACTGACCAGACCAATGCTGGCCGTGTACCCCTGGAACCTATTTTAAATTGCATAGAGCATCCTTTTTTTAATTGTAGGCGTACTAAGTCTGTCTGCGGTCCATAATAGAAATTGTCCTTCACTGACCACACCACTGCTGCCCGTGTACGCCTGGAACCTATTTTAAAGTGCCTACAGCCTACTTTTCATATGTTAGGCCTACTAAGCCTGTCTGTGGTCCCTCCTTCCAATAGTCCTCCACTGACCAGACCAATGCTGGCCGTGTACCCCTGGAACCTATTTTAAAGTGCCTACAGCCTACTTTTCTTATGTTAGGCCTACTAAGCCTGTCTGCGGTCCCTGTTGTGAATTCCACTCTTGGGCTCCCTCCGGTGGTTGTAAGTAGCATTTTTGTGAGTTCTGCTCTTTGGCTCCCTCCTGTGGTTTTGAGTGGTATGGCTGCTTCTTGGATTTAGCTTCAGCAGCTGTTTTCACTGATCGTCTTTCTGGCTCGGCTATATTAGTCTGGCCTTATCCCTCATTCAATGCCAGTTGTCAATTGTTCCTGCCTGGAGTCATTGCTCTTAGGACTTTCCTGACACTCTGACCAGTTCATCAAAGCTAAGTCCTTGCTTGTCCTTTTGTGGTTCTCTTGTTGTGGACTTTGTTGTTCTGCACTTTCTTTGTTTTTGTTCATTTGCAGCAGAGTTTGCCCTCCACACCTTTAGTCAGGTGTGGAGATTTTTGCATTTCTCTGCGGTGGACTTTTTCTAGTTTTTTTCTACTGACCGCACAGCGTTCTGTTCTGTACTATTTCTATTTAGCTAGAAGTGGCCTCCTGTGCTTAATCTTGTTTCATACTACGTATGTCATTTCCTTCTCCTCTCACAGTTATTATTTGTGGGGGGCTAATCTATCCTTTGGGGATTTTCTCTGAGGCGAGATAGTTTTCCTGCTTCTATCTTTAGGGGTAGTTAGCTCTTAGGCTGTGACGAGATGCCTAGGCCGAGTTAGGAGCATTCCACGGCTACTTCTAGTGTTGTGTTGAGCTTAGGGACTGCGGTCAGTATAGTTGCCACCTGCTCAGAGCTAGACGCATGTCGCTCCCTAATCACCAGATCATAACAGTACAACTGGCCAAAAATGAGCTGAATGCCTCTCAAAAGAAGGAAGAGAAAAAGAGTTCTGAGCCATTTTTTTTTTTCTTTAGTTTGTTTTGTCTTTTTCCTTCCTCTTGATCTCTGGGTGATTCGGGATTTGGATGCAGGAATGGATGTTCAGGGTTTGTTTTCTCGTGTGGATCAGCTTGCTGCAAGAGTACAGAGTATTCAAGATTATGTGCTTCAGACTCCGGCCTTAGAGCCTAGAATTCCTACTCCGGATTTGTTTTATGGGGATAGATCTAAGTTTTTGAACTTTAAAAATAACTGCAAATTGTTTTTTGCTCTGAAACCCCGTTCTTCTGGTAACCCCGTTCAGCAAGTAAAGATAGTTATTTCTCTACTGCGTGGCGACCCTCAGGACTGGGCATTCTCACTTGAGTCAGGGAATCCGGCATTGCCTAATGTAGATGCATTTTTTCAATCGCTCGGATTATTGTATGACGAACCTAACTCTGTAGAGCATGCTGAGAAAACACTGTTGGCCCTGTGTCAGGGTCAGGAAGCGGCAGAATTATACTGCCAGAAATTTAGAAAATGGTCTGTGCTCACTAAATGGAATGAGAACGCTCTGGCAGCAATTTTCAGAAAGGGTCTTTCTGAAACCCTTAAAGATGTTATGGTGGGGTTTCCCACGCCTGTTGGTTTGAGCGAATCTATGTCTCTGGCCATTCAGATTGATCGACGCCTGCGCGAGCGCAAAGTGGTGCACCATATGGCAGTGTCCTCTAAGCAAAGTCCTGAGCCCATGCAATGTGATAGGGTTTTGACTAGAGCGGAACAGAGGGGATACAGACGTTAGAATGGGCTGTGTTTTTACTGTGGTGATTCTGTTCATACTATTTCTGATTGCCCTAAGCGTATTAAGAGGGTCGCTAGATCTGTTACCATTAGTACTGTGCAGCCTAAGTTTCTCCTGTCTGTGACCCTGATTTGCTCATTGTCATCTTTTTCTGTCATGGCATTTGTGGATTCAGGCGCTGCTCTGAACTTAAAAGACTTAGAATTCGCTAGGCGCTGTGGTTTTTCTTTGCAGCCTTTGCAGAGTCCCATACCCTTGAGGGGTATTGATGCTACACCATTGGCCAAGAATAAACCTCAGTACTGGACGCAGATGACTATGTACACGGCTCCTGCACATCAAGAAGATTGCCGTTTTCTGGTGTTGCATAATTTACATGATGTTGTTGTACTGGGTTTTCCATGGTTACAAGTACACAATCCAGTGCTGGATTGGAAATCAATGTCTGTGACTAGTTGGGGTTGTCAAGGGGTACATAGTGACGTTCCTTTGATGTCAATTTCCTCTTCTGATGTTCCTGAATTTTTGTTTGATTTCCAGGATGTATTCGATGAGCCCAAGTCCAGTTCCCTTCCACCACACAGGGACTGTGATTGTGCTATTGACTTGATTCCTGGCTGTAAGTTCCCTAAGGGCCGACTTTTCAACCTGTCTGTGTCAGAGCATGCCGCCATGCGGAGCTATGTTAAGGAGTCTTTAGAGAAGGGGCATATTCGGCAGTCTTCGTCACCATTGGGAGTGGGATTCTTTTTTGTTGCCAAGAAGGATGGCTCCTTAAGACCCTGTATTGATTATCGCCTTCTTAATAAGATCACGGTGAAATTCCAATATCCTTTACCTTTGCTCTCTGATTTGTTTGCTAGGATTAAGGGGGCTAGTTGGTTTACCAAGATTGACCTTCGAGGGGCATATAATCTTGTTCGTATTAAACAGGGTGACGAATGGAAGACTGCATTTAATACGCCCGAAGGCCATTTTGAATACCTTGTGATGCCATTTGGGCTCTCTAATGCTCCATCTGTGTTCCAGTCTTTCATGCATGATATTTTCCGCAATTATCTTGACTAGGGTTGAGCGAAACGGGTCGGCCACTTTCAGAAGTCGCCGACTTTTGGCAAAGTCGGGTTTCATGAAACCCGAGCCGACCCCTGTGTGGGGTCGGCTATGAAGTCGGCGATCTTCTGAATGTGGTATCGGAATTCCGATCCCGATTTCCGATATGTTTGCAATATTGGAAATCGGTATCGGAATCCATATTTAATGTAAAATAAAGAATTAAAATAAATATCGCTATACTTACCCTCTGACACGCCCTGGTACTAACCGGGAACCTTCCTTCCTTCGAATCAGCGCTTCCAGGACCTTGCGGTGACGTCGCGGTGACGTCGCGGCTTGTGATTGGTCGCGCGGCCGCCCATGTGACCGCTCACGCGACCAATCACAAGCCGCGACGTCACCGCGACGTCACGCAAGGTCCTGCAAGCGCTGATTCGAAGGAAGGAAGGCTGCCGGAAAGAAGCAGGGCGCGTCCGAGGGTGAGTATATACCTAATAGGAATATACTCACCCTCGGACGCGCCCTGCTTCTTTCCGGCAGCCTTCCTTCCTAAGAATCAGCGCTTGCAGGACCTTGCGTGACGTCACGGCTTGTGATTGGTCGCGCGAGTGGTCACATGGGCGGCCGCGCGACCAATCACAAGCCGCGACGTCACCGCAAGGTCCTGGAAGCGCTGATTCGAAGGAAGGAAGGTTCCCGGTTAGTACCAGGGCGCGTCAGAGGGTAAGTATAGCGATATTTTATATTTTAATCCTTTATTTTACACTTAAGTATGGATCCCAGGGCCTGAAGGAGAGTTTCCGCTCCTTCAGACCCTGGGAACCATTGGAAACCCAATGCACTGCATTGGGTTTCGAGTTTCGGCCGACCCCGACCCAGACTTCACTTGACCCGACTTTTGAAAAAGTCAGGTTTCGTGAAACCCGACCCGATCCTATAAAAGTAAAGATCGCTCAACCCTAATCTTGACAAATTCCTGATTGTGTATTTGGATGATATTTTGATTTTTTCCGATGATTGGGAGTCTCATGTGAAGCAGGTCAGGATGGTATTCCAGATCCTTCTTGATAATGCTCTATTTGTGAAGGGGTCTAAGTGCCTATTTGGAGTTTAGAAGGTCTCTTTTTTGGGGTTTATTTTTTCTCATTCGTCTATAGAAATGGATCCTGTTAAGGTCCAAGCCATTCATGACTGGATTCAACTCACATCTGTGAAGAGCAATCAGAAATTTTTGGGCTTTGCTAATTTTTATCGCCATTTCATTGCCAACTTCTCTAGTGTGGTTAAACCCCTGACCGATTTGACGAAGAAAGGCGCTGATGTGACTAATTGGTCCTCTGAGGCTGTTGAGGCCTTTCAGGAGCTTAAACGCCGATTTACTTCTGCCCCTGTGTTGCGTCAACCGGATGTTTCTCTTCCTTTTCAGGTTGAGGTTGACGCTTCTGAGATTGGGGCAGGGGCCGTTTTGTCACAGAGGAATTCTGATGGTTCTTTGATGAAGCCATGTGCCTTCTTTTCCCGAAAGTTTTCGCCTGCGGAACGCAATTATGATGTCGGCAATCGGGAGTTGTTGGCTATGAAGTGGGCATTTGAGGAGTGGTGACATTGGCTTGAGGGAGCCAAGCACCGCATTGTGGTCTTGACCGACCATAAGAATTTGATTTACCTTGAGTCGGCCAAGCGGCTGAACCCTAGACAGGCTCGATGGTCCCTGTTTTTCTCCCGTTTTGATTTTGTGGTCTCATATCTTCCAGGATCTAAGAATGTTAAGGCGGATGCCCTCTCTAGGAGTTTTTTGCCGGATTCTCCTGGAGTCCTTGAGCCGGTTGGCATTCTTAAGGAAGGGGTGATTCTTTCTGTCATCTCCCCTGATTTGCGGCGGGTGATTCAGGAATTTCAGGCTGATAGGCCTGACCGCTGTCCTGTGGGGAAGCTGTTTGTTCCTGATAAATGAACGAGTAAGGTGATTTCTGAGGTCCATTGTTCAGTGTTGGCTGGTCATCCTGGGATTTTTGGTACCAGAGATTTGGTTGCTAGGTCCTTTTGGTGGCCTTTCTTGTCGTGTGATGTCCGTGCTTTTGTGCAGTCCTGTGGGAGTTGCGCCCGAGCCAAGCCTTGCTGTTCCCGCGCTAGTGGGTTGCTTTTGCCTTTGCCCGTCCCGGAGAGGCCTTGGACGCATATTTCCATTGATTTTATTTCGGATATTCCTGTGTCCCAGAGGATGTCTGTTATCTGGGTGGTTTGTGACCGATTCTCTAAAATGGTCCATTTGGTACCTTTGCCTAAATTGCCTTCCTCCTCTGATTTGGTTCCATTGTTTTTTCAGCATGTGGTTCGTTTGCATGGCATTCCGGAGAATATTGTGTCTGACAGAGGTTCCCAGTTTGTTTCCAGGTTTTGGCGGGCCTTTTGTGCTAGGATGGGAATTGATTTGTCTTTTTCTTCGGCGTTCCATCCTCAGACCAATGGCCAAACTGAGCGAACTAATCAGACCTTGGAAACCTATTTGAGATGCTTTGTGTCTGCTGATCTGGATGATTGGGTGACTTTCTTGCCGTTGGCCGAGTTTGCCCTTAATAATCGGGCCAGTTCGGCTACTTTGGTTTCGCCTTTCTTTTGTAATTTTGGTTTCCATCCTCGTTTTTCTCCAGGGCAGGTTGAGCCTTCTGATAGTCCTGGTGTTGATTCTGTGATGGACAGGTTACAGCGGATTTGGGCTCATGTGGTAGACAATTTAACGTTGTCCCAGGAAAAGGCTCAGCGTTTTGCTAACCACAGTCGGTGTGTTGGTCCTCGGCTTCGTGTGGGGGATTTGGTTTGGTTGTCCTCTCGTCATGTTCCTATGAAGGTTTCTTCCCCTAAGTTCAAGCCTCAGTTTATTGGTCCTTATAAGATTTCTGAGATTATCAATCCTGTGTCTTTTCGTTTGGCCCTTCCAGCCTCTTTTGCCATCCACAATGTTTTCCATAGATCTTTGTTGCGGAGATATGTGGTGCCCGTTGTTCCATCTGTTGATCCTCCTGCCCCGGTGTTGGTTGAGGGGGAGTTGGAATGTGTGGTTGAGAAAATTTTGGATTCTCGTTTTTCGAGGCGGAAGCTTCAGTATCTTCTCAAGTGGAAGGGTTATGGCCAGGAGGATAATTCTTGGGTTGTTGCCTCCGATGTTCATGCCGCCGATTTGGTTCGTGCTTTTCATTTGGCTCATCCTGATCGGCCTGGGGGCTCTGGTGAGGGTTCGGTGACTTCTCCTTAAGGGGGGGTACTGTTGTGAATTCCGCTCTTGGGCTCCCTCCGGTGGTTGTAAGTAGCATTTTTGTGAGTTCTGCTCTTTGGCTCCCTCCTGTGGTTTTGAGTGGTATGGCTGCTTCTTGGATTTAGCTTCAGCAGCTGTTTTCACTGATCGTCTTTCTGGCTCGGCTATATTAGTCTGGCCTTATCCCTCATTCAATTCCAGTTGTCAATTGTTCCTGCCTGGAGTCATTGCTCTTAGGACTTTCCTGACACTCTGACCAGTTCATCAAAGCTAAGTCCTTGCTTGTCCTTTTGTGGTTCTCTTGTTGTGGACTTTGTTGTTCTGCACTTTCTTTGTTTTTGTTCATTTGTCCAGCTTTTCAGTATGGATCTATTCAGTTAAGCTGGAAGCTCTGGGCAGCAGAGTTTGCTCTCCACACCTTTAGTCAGGTGTGGAGATTTTTGCATTTCTCTGCGGTGGACTTTTTCTAGTTTTTTTTTTCTGACCGCACAGCGTTCTGTTCTGTACTATTTCTATTTAGCTAGAAGTGGCCTCCTGTGCTAAATCTTGTTTCATACTACGTATGTCATTTCCTTCTCCTCTCACAGTCATTATTTGTGGGCGGCTAATCTATCCTTTGGGGATTTTCTCTGAGGCAAGATAGTTTTCCTGCTTCTATCTTTAGGGGTAGTTAGCTCTTAGGCTGTGACGAGATGCCTAGGCCAAGTTAGGAGCATTCCACGGCTACTTCTAGTGTTGTGTTGAGCTTAGGGACTGCGGTCAGTATAGTTGCCACCTGCTCAGAGCTAGACGCATGTCGCTCCCTAATCACCAGATCATAACAGGTCCCTCCTTCCAATAGTGCTCCACTGACCAGACCAATGCTGGCCGTGTACCCCTGGAACCTATTTTAAATTGCATAGAGCATCCTTTTTTTAATTGTAGGCGTACTAAGTCTGTCTGCGGTCCATAATTGAAATTGTCCTCCACTGACCAGACCAATGCTGGCCGTGTACCCCTGGAACCTAGCTGAAAGTGCATAGAGCCTACTTTTTTCTTTATTTTATATTTATAAAGCCCAGATGAACTACGCTGTACCACGGTTCGAGCTACCCAGTCGACACTTCTTTTGCGAGAAAAGCCATCCCAGCCCTCCACCAGCATGAAAAAGTCCGCATTGTCCATGCACTCAGGCAATCTAAGAGTAGAAAGGTGCACCTGACAACAGATGCATGGACCAGTAGGCATGTCCACGGAAGGTTACGTGTCCATTACGGTGCACTGGGTTAATGTGATGGATGCATGGTCCACAGGAGACAGCCTACTAAGTTTGTCTGCAGTCCCTAATTCAAATTGTCCTCCGCTGACCACACCAATGCTGCCTGTGTAACCCTGTAACCTTTTTTAAACTGCATTGAGCCAAATTTTTGGTTTAAGGCCTACTACCTGTGTCTGTCTGCGCCACTCAATACAGCTGTCCTCCTCTAAAAAAAGCTGAGCGTCAATTGTCTGGTTTTCAGCCTATAGGAATTTTAAACTGCATTGGGGCTACTACTTCGGTAGGGCCTACTAACGGTGTCTGCCGCTCCAAGGTGTTCTCCTGGTTGTCTTTCCTGAGCTTCAATCTTCAGGCTCGTCTTAAATAGTTTTTTAATCGAACAACTGCAGTGGGGCTACTAGTTTGGTTGGGGCCTACTAAGATTGTCTGTCGCTCCAAGGTGTTCTCCTGGTTTACTTTCCTGAGCTTCAATCTTCATGCTCGTCTTAAATAGTTTTTTAATCGAACAACTGCAGTGGGGCTACTAGTTTGGTTGGGGCCTACTAAGATTGTCTGTCGCTCCAAGGTGTTCTCCTGGTTTACTTTCCTGAGCTTCAATCTTCAGGCTCGTCTTAAATAGTTTTTAAATCGAACAACTGCAGTGGGGCTACTAGTTTGGTTGGGGCCTACTAAGATTGTCTGCCGCTCCAAGTTGTTCTCCAGGTTGCCTTTCCATAGCTTCAATCTTCATGCTCTCGTTAAGTAGTTGTTGAAACAACACTGCATTAGGCCTACAAGTTGGGTCTGGGTCGTAGAGAAGGTGTCTGCCGCTCCAAGGTGTTCTCCAGGTTGCCTCTCCATAGCTTCAATCTTCATGCTCTCGTTAAGTAGTTGTTGAAACAACACTGCATTAGGCCTACAAGTTGGGTCTGGGTCCTAGAGACGGTGTCTGCCGCTCCAAGGTGTTCTCCAGGTTGCCTCTCCATAGCTTCAATCTTCATGCTCTCGTTAAGTAGTTGTTGAAACAACACTGCATTAGGCCTACAAGTTGGGTCTGGGTCGTAGAGACGGTGTCTGCCGCTCCAAGGTGTTCTCCAGGTTGCCTCTCCATAGCTTCAATCTTCATGCTCTCGTTAAGTAGTTGTTGAAACAACACTGCATTAGGCCTACAAGTTGGGTCTGGGTCGTAGAGACGGTGTCTGCCGCTCCAAGGTGTTCTCCAGGTTGCCTCTCCATAGCTTCAATCTTCATGCTCTCGTTAAATAGTTGTTGAAACAACACTGCATTAGGCCTACAAGTTGGGTCTGGGTCGTAGAGACGGTGTCTGCCGCTCCAAGGTGTTCTCCAGGTTGCCACATAATCGAAGCTGCATAGAGCCTATTTTGTTATTTTAGGCCTACTAAGTCTTTCTGCGGTCACTCCTTCCAATTGTCCTCCACTGAGCACACCAATGCAGACCGTGTACCCATGTAACCTTTTTTAAACCTGCGTCGAGCCAACTTTGTGGTGTAAGGCCTACTTGTAGTGTCTGGCTGCGCCACTCAATACAGCTGTCCTCTTTACAAAAAAATGACCTGCAATTATCTGGTTTTCCGCCTATCGGAATTTTAAAACTGCAGTGGGCCTACTAGTTTGGTTGGGGCCTACTAACTGTGTCTGCCACTCCAAGGTGTTCTTCTGGTTGCCTTTCCTGAGCTTCTATATTCAGGCTCTTGTTAAATAGTTGTTAAATGGAACAACTGCATTTGGCCTACTAGTTGGGTTGGGGCCTACTAACAGTGTCTGCCGCTCCTTGCTGTTCTCCTGGTTTCCTGTCCTGAACTTCCATTTTCAGGCTCTCGTTAAGTTGTTGTTAATGTTAGACTGCATTTGGCCTACTAGTTGGGTTGGGGCCTACTATCGGTGTCTGCCGCTCCTTGCTGTTCTCCTCCACTGAACAAAGCTGTGCCGCCTGTTTACTACTGTTGCCAATTTTGAACTGCATTTAGACTACTTACTGATTTTGACCTACTCTCTGTGTCAGCCTCTCATTACAGTTGTCCTCCACTGAACAAAGCAATGCCCCCTGGTTAGTCCTGTTACCAATTTTGAACTGCATTTAGCCCACTTTATTCTTTGGGCCTATATCTGTGTTTCCTCTTCATCCTGCCCATTGCCCAGCTAGTGATAGATGAGTCTGCTGTTACATTGCCCCAGACCACTACATTCCCCTTGCACGCTACACAGCCAGAATCTGACCCTGCTGAAATTCAGGTTCCCCTTCCCACATAGTATACCACCTTACAAGGGGACAAAGAGGAAGGTGAAGATGAAAGTGCAAGTTCCATCATCAGGTGGGGGGAGGGCATATTCGTTGGCGACGTCACTGGCACAGGGCCCCTCATAGTACGCAAAAGTGTCGCTGCCGGTGGGAGGCGCCCCCGCCGTGCAAACACACCGCCGTACTTTGAGGGGCCAGTGCCAATGCCAACGAGTGGGCCCCCCTGCTTGCTCAGGATCACAGCACTTGCAAAGTTTTAATACTTACCTCGCCCTGCTCCACTGCCGTGACGTGGTCCAGATTTCCTGGGCCCACAAAATACTTGACCCAGCTCTACCCCCAGCAACTTTAGCCAAATGACCCCCAATTTCCAATGCCTAACTATTATTGTAAGGGAAATTAAGATTGATGGACACTCTAGGTGTTTTCCTGGCCCCCACTCACTGCCGACTATGCTGCCCCATTGTCTTGCACTGGGTTTCGTGTTTCGGTCAATCCCGACTTTACGACATAATCGGCCGATTTCACTCGACCCGACTTTTGAGATAGTCGGGTTTTGCAAAACCCGACTCGACTCTAAAAAAGTCAAGGTCGCTCAACCCTACTGACTACCTTGCCTGCCTCAAGATGTACACTGCCCAGCCATGACTGAGTTTGTTGTATTTGGCCAGTACATCCACGGTGTGTCTACTGTCACCCAAACACTTCATTTGTAACACAGCCTGCTGATGCTTACCACTAGTTGTTCGATAATGGGACACCTCGTGTGCAACACTGGCAGCTGCAGATGGAGTGGTCGTGCGACTGCGCTCTGTGGACGAGCTTTCGCTTCTGGAGGAGGAGGAGGAGGGGTGGCGAACGTCTACAGCCAACTGTTTCCTAGACCGTGGGCTAGGCAGAACTGTCCCAGTATGGCTGTCCCCTGTGGACTCTGCATCCACCACATTAACCCAGTGCGCCGTGATGGACACGTAACGTCCCTGGCCATGCCTACTGGTCCATGCATCTGTTGTGAGGTGCACCTTTCTCGTGACTGATTACCTCAGGGCATGGACAATGCGGTCTTTGACATGCTGGTGGAGGGCTAGGATGGCTTTTCTCGCAAAGAAGTGCCAACTGGGTAGGTCATAGCGTGGTACTGCGTAGGCCATCAGGTCTTTGAAAGCTTCACTTTCAACCAACCGGTAGGGAATCATCTCTAACAAGATTAGTCTAGCAATGTGGGCGTTCAAACCCTGTGTACACAGATGAGAGGATGAGTACTTTCTTTTCCTAACGAGAGTCTCTTGTAGGGTGATCTGGACTGGAGAGGTGCATATGGTGGAACTAGCGGTGGTGGTGGTGGACATGGCGGATTGAGAGAGGGTTGGTGATGGTATTCTTGATGTTGGCCTACATAGTGTTTCCTACCAATAACCTTGTGACTCCCTGACTGTTTTTGCCTTGTGACACTACCTCCACATTTGCTGCTGGTGGTGTCCTAACCAGTGGGCTTACAGTGAGGGGAGCAATGTAGCGTTGCTGACTACCTTCATTCTGAGCAGGTGCACCAACGGTATGGGACATTTGGTAGTTAGTCCAGGCTTGCAAGTGCATGCTGGTTAAATGTCTAAGCATGCACGTTGTATTTAAATTTTGAAGATCCTTCCCTCTGCTAAAGGTCTTTGAGCATTTCTTACAGATAACGTTTGACTGATCATTCGGATCTTGGTTAAAAAATTTCCACACTGCACTCTTCTTACTATGGAATACCTTTTCAGGCATTGCACGCTATGCTACTTTCACTGGATGGCCACGCTGTCCTAAAACTGTTTTTGTTTTTGAAAATCGTTTTTGGCCAGATACGGGCCTGCCAGATGACAGCTGTTGCGATGTAGATGGCTGCTGCAGATCATCCTCCTCCGCTTCAGAGCTACTGGCAGCGGCACCCTCTTCCCCTAATGGCTGCCAATCTGGGTCAACAACTGGGTCATCTATCACCTCCTCTTCAATGTCATGTGCACCTTCCTCTGTGTCACCGTGTAAGGTGCTATAGCGTTTGGGACGGGGCACCATAGTCTCATCAGTGTCAGATTCTGGCTCAGTACACTGCGATGGCAATGTAGTGATCTGAGTCAATGGAACAGCATTATAATCTAGCTGTGGCTGTGCATCAGTGCACTCCATGTCCGATTCATCTTATAATGAGCAGTTAACAATTTCCCATTCTAACCCAGGCACGGTATGTGTAAAGAGCTCCATGGAGTAACCTATAGTGTCGCCTGACGCATCCTTCACTTTTGGTTTGGGTGAAGGACACAAGGAAACGTCTTGTTCCTGACCGGGAACATCCACTGATGACTCGCTGCTTTGATGTTTGGAACTTTCTGAAGAGGAGGCGAAAGAGCTAGAGGTTGATTCAGCAAGGAAAGCGAAAACTTTTTCCTGCTGCTCCGGCTTTAAAAGCTGTTTTCCTACTCCCAGATAAGGGAGCCTTTGAGGCCTTGTGTAGCCAGACGATGACGCTGGCTCAACACCTCCAGCCTTAGGTGCTATTGTGATTTTGCCACTACCACCGGATGCAACACCACCACCATCAGTACCAGCTCGCAACCACCGCCCATGGCCTCTTCCACCTGACTTCCTCATTTTTTGGAAAATCTAAAAAAAATAACAACCTTATATGGTACTGTAAAACAAGGTAGAAGGTGTATATAAACGTGTTGAGATTTTAAATCTCCCTTTTTTTTGGAGACAGAACCAAAACTTAGGCCCTGTGCAAAAACAACACAATGTAAGTGGCAGAAAGTGGCTGGCTGATATACGACAAACTAACAGGACAGAAGTATATCCACTTTGTGAGAATTTGAATCTCCCTCTTTTTTTTGGGAGACTGAACCACAACTTAGGCCCAGTGTATATAACAACGCAATCTAAGTGGCAGAAAGTGGCTGGCTGATATACGACAAACTAGCAGGACAGAAGTATATCCACTTTGTGAGAATTTGAATCTCCCTTTTTTTTTTAGGGAGACTGAACCACAACTTAGGCCCAGTGTATATAACAACACAATGTAAGTGGCAGAAAGTGGCTGGATGATATACGACAAACTAACAGGACAGAAGTATATCTGCTTTGTAAGAATTTGAATCTCCCTTTTTTAGGGGGAGACTGAACCACAACTTAGGCCCAGTGTACATAACAATGCAATCTAAGTGGCAGAAAGTGGCTGGCTGATATACGACAAACTAACAGGACAGAAGTACAGTGGGGCAAAAAAGTATTTAGTCAGTCAGCAATAGTGCAAGTTCCACCACTTAAAAAGATGAGAGGCGTCTGTAATTTACATCATAGGTAGACCTCAACTATGGGAGACAAACTGAGAAAAAAAAATCCAGAAAATCACATTGTCTGTTTTTTTATCATTTTATTTGCATATTATGGTGGAAAATAAGTATTTGGTCAGAAACAAAATTTCATCTCAATACTTTGTAATATATCCTTTGTTGGCAATGACAGAGGACAAATGTTTTCTGTAAGTCTTCACAAGGTTGCCACACACTGTTGTTGGTATGTTGGCCCATTCCTCCATGCAGATCTCCTCTAGAGCAGTGATGTTTTTGGCTTTTCGCTTGGCAACACGGACTTTCAACTCCCTCCAAAGGTTTTGTATAGGGTTGAGATCTGGAGACTGGCTAGGCCACTCCAGGACCTTGAAATGCTTCTTACGAAGCCACTCCTTCGTTGCCCTGGCGGTGTGCTTTGGATCATTGTCATGTTGAAAGACCCAGCCACGTTTCATCTTCAATGCCCTTGCTGATGGAAGGAGGTTTGCACTCAAAATCTCACGATACATGGCCCCATTCATTCTTTCATGTACCCGGATCAGTCGTCCTGGCCCCTTTGCAGAGAAACAGCCCCAAAGCATGATGTTTCCACCACCATGCTTTACAGTAGGTATGGTGTTTGATGGATGCAACTCAGTATTCTTTTTCCTCCAAACACGACAAGTTGTGTTTCTACCAAACAGTTCCAGTTTGGTTTCATCAGACCATAGGACATTCTCCCAAAACTCCTCTGGATCATCCAAATGCTCTCTAGCAAACTTCAGACGGGCCCGGACATGTACTGGCTTAAGCAGTGGGACACGTCTGGCACTGCAGGATCTGAGTCCATGGTGGCGTAGTGTGTTACTTATGGTAGGCCTTGTTACATTGGTCCCAGCTCTCTGCAGTTCATTCACTAGGTCCCCCCGCGTGGTTCTGGGATTTTTGCTCACCGTTCTTGTGATCATTCTGACCCCACGGGGTGGGATTTTGCGTGGAGCCCCAGATCGAGGGAGATTATCAGTGGTCTTGTATGTCTTCCATTTTCTAATTATTGCTCCCACTGTTGATTTCTTCACTCCAAGCTGGTTGGCTATTGCAGATTCAGTCTTCCCAGCCTGGTGCAGGGCTACAATTTTGTTTCTGGTGTCCTTTGACAGCTCTTTGGTCTTCACCATAGTGGAGTTTGGAGTCAGACTGTTTGAGGGTGTGCACAGGTGTCTTTTTATACTGATAACAAGTTTAAACAGGTGCCATTACTACAGGTAATGAGTGGAGGAAAGAGGAGACTCTTAAAGAAGAAGTTACAGGTCTGTGAGAGCCAGAAATCTTGATTGTTTGTTTCTGACCAAATACTTATTTTCCACCATAATATGCAAATAAAATGATAAAAAAACAGACAATGTGATTTTCTGGATTTTTTTTTCTCAGTTTGTCTCCCATAGTTGAGGTCTACCTATGATGTAAATTACAGACGCCTCTCATCTTTTTAAGTGGTGGAACTTGCACTATTGCTGACTGACTAAATACTTTTTTGCCCCACTGTATATCCACTTTGTGAGAATTTGAATCTCCCCTTTTTTGGGGGGAGACTGGACCACAACTTAGGCCCAGTATATATAACAACGCAATCTAAGTGGCAGAAAGTGGATGGCTGATATAAGACAAAGTAACAGGACAGAAGTATATCCACTTTGTGAGAATTTGAATCTCACTTTTTTTGGAGGAAACTGAACCAAAACTCAGGCCCAGTTTATATAATAACACAATCTAAGCGACAGAAAGTGGCTGGCTGATATACGACAAAGTAACAGGACAGAAGTATATCCATTTTGTGATAATTTGAATCTCACTTTTTTTTAGGGGAGACTGAACCAAAACTCAGGCCCAGTATATAAAACAACACAATGTAAGTGGCAGAATGTGGCTAGAAGATATATGAAAAAATTCAAGGACTGTAGTACAGTTTCAATCTCCCTACAATGATCTCAGGACAAGGATGGCAGCAATAAAAAGGACTGCTGTACACAAAAAATGTGGAGAAATAAACAAGATAACTGTGCAGAAAGGAGCAACAGGATTTTTGCCTTTAAAAAAGCAGTTGGTTTGCACAGCAGCGTGCAAACAGCAATGCAGCTATCAGGGAGCCTTGTAAGGCAGCCTAATAAGATACAGAGCTGATGCACAAAAATATAGCCTCCACTGTCCCTGCAAACAAATGGTGATGTTGGACAGTGGAAATCGCTACAGCACAAGCAGTTTCGGGGGTTAATCTTCCCTCCCTAGCTATATCCCTTCTTTTGATGAAGCTGCGGCAACCTCTCCATATGCTAACATCGGCAGAAGTAAGATGGCGGTCGGCGTGCACACCCCTTTATAGCCCCTGTGACGCCGCATAAAGCAAGCCAATCACTGTCATGCCCTTATTTAAGATGGTGGGGACCGAGACCTATGTCATCACGCTGCCCACACTCTGCGTCCTCCTTCATTTGCTGAAAAATGGCGCTGAAAGCATCATACGAAACGCGACTTTGGCGCGAAGATCGCCGGCCTCATGGCCGATCCCACACTAGTAT
Organism: Ranitomeya imitator; assembly: GCF_032444005.1. Classification (NCBI taxonomy): domain Eukaryota; kingdom Metazoa; phylum Chordata; class Amphibia; order Anura; family Dendrobatidae; genus Ranitomeya; species Ranitomeya imitator. Next base: position 159,514,406 of record NC_091286.1, read on the forward strand.
CTATCGGGACGGGTTTCATGAAACCCGACTTTGCCGAAAGTAGGCGATTTTTGAATTTGTCCGATCCGTTTCGCTCAACCCTAGGTGTCTATGATCCCCATAATTTTTTTTTATTTTTAGTTTGTCAGCCCATGAACTTAGTGTATGGGCATTACAAGTCTAGGAGACCTGCTCCTTTGTAATGGGACAGTTTTTTTTCTGAGGCCCTCCTCCATGTTTCTTCCAAGGGGGGATTGGGGTGCGTGCAAATTTGGGTCAAGGCGGCCTTTGCCTTCAATGCATAGGAAAACAGTATGGCAGTACCAACTGATGAATTTGAAGTGGGTTTTCCTGTGGCCATCGAGTACCTGGGTTTAAAGGCTTATTGGGGTGCATGCGACTTGGTAGCAGGGCAGGCCTTGCAGTCAATACATAAGAAAACAGTATGGGAGTACAACATTAAAATAGTGAAGTGGGTTTTCCTGTGGCCATCCATTACCTGGGCTCAAAGAATTCTTGGGGTACATATGACTTGATAGCAGGGCAGGCCTTGCATTCAATGCAACATTTTTTCAAGAAGCCCTCCTGTACCTCTTGTGAAAGGGGTATTGGGGTGCATCGTAAATCTTGGCAGCCAAGCTACTCATTCTATAGGCAATAACAACATAGGAGATCCACTGTTTAATAATGGCCCTTTAAGAATATTAATGCCGCCTGATGCCCCTCTAAAAATAGGCTTTGTGACTTTGAGTCCCTCCTTCATAAATAAAACAAGATGTGTCTCCTTATGTGTTACACACCACATGGCCAGCTAGGGTTGTTAAATGTTACAATGACATTTCCCAGTGAATGCATTTGTATTGGTTGAAAGCAATGTTAAAGTTGAAAAACGCATAAAAAATGCTGTGTGTGAACAAAGCCCAAGTGGTGAAGGAACATTTTGGTCTCGGGTTAATTATGTATATTATGCCTTATATACAAGTCTTTATCCTGGAAAGGATGTACCTTAACATATTTCCCAGCAACATCCATTTTGTATGTTTTTTGGTGCACCTGTAAAAATGGCGTGAAATTCTGGCAACATTGCTTATAGCTGTGACCTAGGAATCAGAAATGCTTCCAGGGGCGATCCCCATGATGTTCCTGTGTCATTTGAGCAGTGTTTCCATCATTTTCAGACGTTTTTAGACCTTAAAAGGATCCCTGGTAGAGATCACGGCAAAAATGCTTGGGTTTCCCTTAGACTTACATTAGGCTCGGTGCTCGGGTCGAGTACCCGAGTCAGGGTCGGCTACAGGTTTTTGAGGGCCCCGGTCGAAAGAGTCTCGGTGGGCCCCTTTAACACATAACACGATTCATGATGCACAGATGCAGCAGAGAAATATAGGTATAGTACAATGCCAGATTTCACTTCTTACATTAGGTAAAATTGTAAAAGGCCAAATTAGCCAAGCAAAAATAAAGGGGTGCAACAGTGAAGGAAGTGCCCTATAACCAACAAACAGAAAAAGTGGGGGGGAGGGGGGGTGGTGTTAAAAAGGTACTACTGGACTCACAGATCCTTAATAGTAATCTGACCTGATAGCAAAATGACTATAGCTGCCCATTGGATATGTCCTCCACGTGCCCAAGTAAGTCACAATAACATGTATGGGTATAACATATTTTTCTTATAAACACCACTAATTTGTACCATATAAATGAGATCACGTATATACTATTCATCCTATGGGCAACTATAGTGATTTTGCTATCAGGTCAGATTAATATTGGGAAAGGAAGAACAGAGAAAGGAGAAAGAAAGAACAGAGAGAGAAAGAAAGTGGTGCAACAGTGAAGGAAGTGCCCTATAACCAACAAACAGAAAAAGGGGGGGGGGGGTTGTTAAAAAGGTACTACTGGCTTCTCAGATCCTTAATAGTGATCTAACCTGATAGCAAAAATGAGAAAGAACAGAGAGCGAAAGAAAGAACAGAGAGAGAGAAAAGAAGAACAGAGAGAAAGAAAGAAGGGAAAGAAAAAGAACAGAGAGCGAAAGAAAGAACAGAGAGAGAGAGTAAGAGGGGAAAGAAAGAAAGAAAGAACAGAGAAAGAAAGAAACAAAGGGAAAAAAAAGAAAGAACAGAGAGAGAGAAAGAAAGAGAGGGGAGAGAAAGAACAGAGAAAGAAAGAGGGGAAAAAAAGAAAGAACAGAGAGAAAAAGAAAGAGAAAGAAAAAGAACAGAGAGAGATAGTAAGAGGGGAAAGAAAGAAAGAAAAAAAGAATAGAGAGAGAGAAAGAAAGAAAGACAGAAAGAAAGAAAAAGAAAGAACAGAGAAAGAAAAAAGGGAAGAAAGAACAGAGAAAGAAAGAAAGAAGAGAGAAAGAAAGAGGGGAAAGAAAGAAAGAACAGAGAGAAAGAAAGAAAGGGGAAAGAAAGAACAGAGAAAGAAACAACAGAGAGAAGAAAGAAAAAGAACAGAGAGAGAAAAAGGAAAGGAGAGATAGAAAGAACAGAAAGAAAGAACGAACAGAGAGATAGTAATAGGGGAAAGAAAGAACAGAGAGAAAAAAAGAAAGAAAGAAAGAAAAAGAAAGAAGGGAAGAAAAAACAGAATGAAAGAAAGAGGGGAAAGAAAGAACAGAGAGAGAAAGAAAGCGGGGAAAGAAAGTAAGAACAGAGAGATGAAAGAAAAAAAGAAAGGAGAGAGAACATAGAAAGAAAGAATAAAGATAGAAAGAGAGACTAGAGATAGAAAGAAAGAACAGAGATAGAAAGAAAGAACAGAGAAAGAACAGAGAGAGAAGAAAGAACAAAGAGAAAAACAAAGAAAGATTAGAGAGTTAAAGAAAGAACATAGAGAGAAAAAGAAAGAAAGATTCTATAAAGATACTATAGCAGCCCGGCTCCCATTGTAATGCCCACCTGAGCCTCCCGATTCAGGACATATCATGATCTGCTCACATCCCCGATTCCAAGGTGATCCCGCTGTCCACGCTGAAGTGCCTCCATGGTTCCGTCACAATCTCCTCCCGAAATTACTTCATTTCTGGTCAGCTTCCAGCACATCACTTCCAGTGGAACGTCACATGTGAGTTTTAAAGTGCTCCTCGGGGCTCCGCCGTGTACTCCTGTGTCCGTGGGAAAAGTAAGCTCCCGACCGGGACAGCGGGCCAGACTCTCAAAATCGGGACTGTCCTGCTGGATCCAGTATGAAATTTACTCCCCTCCATACACTGACTTTGTACACGCACGGCTCCGCACACCTCATACACACACGGTTCTGCTATGCATGCCTCATACACAGACGGCTCCGCCCGTACACCTTGTGCACACACACGGCTCCGCTCCGTACACCTCGTACACACAGAGCTCCGCCCCATACACCTCGTACACACGCGGCTCCACTCCATACACCTCGCACACATGGCTCCTCTCAGTACACACATGGCTCAACCCCGTAAACCTCGTGCACATGCGGCTCCGCTCTGTACACCTCATACACACACGGCTCCACTCCGTACACCTCGTACACACACGGCTCCGCTCCGTACACCTTGTACATACACGGCTCTATTACATCCACCCCGCAAACCCCAAACATAAACTTACCCTCATCCAGCGCCATGACAACCAGCACAGCAGAGTCCTGCAATACACTAAGGCCACTGATCATGTGACCTCTGACTCCTCCCCTCCTGTGACCTCATCACAGGTCCTGTGTGCACAGAAGGGCCTTATATGAGCAGCCCGAGCAGATGCATGAGAGGAGTGACTTCAGCTTCAGGACCTGTGCTGATTTTACGATCACGTGACCGGTTACATGAGGCGGGGAGGGCTGGATGAGGGGATTTGGGACGGTTGGGAGTGGACTCGGAGCCCTGTATAATAGAGTAGTAACTGAACCTGCATCTCCAATGCAAATTCAGTTACTACATCGGTAGAATCTGCCACCCCCTCTCTTCAGTGATGACAGTGCCACCTGAGGCACAATACTGCTCAACTTGCCACATGGTAGGTGCACCCCTGAGTGGGCCCCCCCATCTTGCCAGGGCCCCGGCACTTGCCCGGGTGCTGATGCCAGCCCTGACCCATGTTTTCCAATTTGCTTGACCCGAGCAAGGAGCACCCGAGCATTTTATTGCTCGCCCATCACTCCTCACCACCACACCAAACTTATCTGGAAAAAGGTGGACGTACATGCATTTATGATGCTTCTGGTCTGCTCCACTGCCATCCCGTTACGAGCTCCCCACCACACAGCTCTGGGGACCGTCTCTGTCCAAGCTAGTATGAGTTTGGGGAAAAAACTAGGAAACCGTTCCATGTCGGGCCTCATCATAGTTAACAGTTCGGCAACTTTTTAGGAACACAGATCATTACTGCCAGCATGTAATACAAGTATTACTGGTCCTGAAATATCTCTCCCAATGTCAACTTCTTCTTGCAGCACCTGAGGCCATTTCAGACCCCTAATACTTCTCCAATTTACATCCATACCCTGAAAACCCATATTTCTTCTGCCAGGGCAACATTCTTCCCTCTGAGCCGCCCAGAAAATGTCAGAGTGGCCTAGAAGCCACACCGTAGGCCTGGAGGGACCTAAAACAACCAAAAAGAGAAAATTAAATTACATTAGTAAATCCGGTCTAATATACCTGGCATAGCAAGCGGAACCCCACCATCCTATCATTTGAACCTCTGGCTCTGGCAAACCCACCTTTGCGGCCTCAGTAGCGAACCCTATTCAAAAAAAATGCATCCCATATTCCCCTGGTTGCCATCTGGAAGCCTGTAGGCACTTGTGAAAAATTTACTGAAATTGAAACTTAGTTAACAGGGACCCATCCGCATGCGCTATAAAAAATTTTCCACCATATCTGCAATCCAAATAATTTGAAACCATCTTGACAGGGCATACTGTGCTTAAAACTGGGTTTAACCCCTTTACCCCCAAGGGTGGTTTGCACGTTAATGACCGGGCCAATTTTTTCAATTCTGACCACTGTCCCTTTATGAGGTTATAACTCTGAAACGCTTCAACGGATCCCAGTGATTCTGACATTATTTTCTCGGGACATATTGTACTTCATGACAATGGTAAAAATTCTTTGATAGTACCTGCGTTTATTTGTGAAAAAAATGGAAATCTGGCGAAAATTATGAAAATTTCGCAATGTTCCAACTTTGAATTTTTATGCAATTAAATCACAGAGATATGTCACACAAAATACTTAATAAGTAACATTTCCCACATGTCTACTTTACATCAGCACAATTTTGGAACCAAAATTTTTTTTGTTAGGGAGTTATGAGGGTTAAAAGTTGACCAGCAATTTCTCATTTTTACAACACCATTTTTTTTTAGGGACTACATCTCATTTGAAGTCATTTTGAAGGGTCTATATGATAGAAAATACCCAAGTGTGACACCATTCTAAAAACTACACCCCTCAAGGTGCTCAAAACCATATTCAAGAAGTTTATTAACCCTTCTGGTGCTTCACAGGAATTTTTTGAATGTTTAAATAAAAATGATACATACATGCTAGCCACCTTAGGGAGAGACCCAAGTTGGGCTAAATGTAGCGGGACGAAAGAGACCGAAAAGCCCTCTACTTAAAGGAAATACATAGTGGATGCTTTCCTGAAACGGAAAGTACTTGCAAGCAGCATAATACAAAGAATAGCAGGTTTACCCAGAATCCTTTGCAGTAGGCGGAGCTATGCAAAACATCTCTTTCCACCCCTGTCTAATCCACAGCGCTTGGAATCGCCAAGCGTGCAATGCTGCGGATTAGTTTCTAAATTTACACAGCCAACCAATTCCTACCTGTGGACACGTGTTTCGGGCTTTAGGCCCTCATCAGCACAGGGCTGGAATTGGTTGGCTGTATGGAGTGGGGCTCGGTGAGCAAGCGATACATACATGCTAGCCACCTTAGGGAGAGACCCAAGTTGGGCTAAATGTAGCGGGACGAAAGAGACCGAAAAGCCCTCTACTTAAAGGAAATACATAGTGGATGCTTTCCTGAAACGGAAAGTACTTGCAAGCAGCATAATACAAAGAATAGCAGGTTTACCCAGAATCCTTTGCAGTAGGCGGAGCTATGCAAAACATCTCTTTCCACCCCTGTCTAATCCACAGCGCTTGGAATCGCCAAGCGTGCAATGCTGCGGATTAGTTTCTAAATTTACACAGCCAACCAATTCCTACCTGTGGACACGTGTTTCGGGCTTTAGGCCCTCATCAGCACAGGGCTGGAATTGGTTGGCTGTATGGAGTGGGGCTCGGTGAGCAAGCGATACATACATGCTAGCCACCTTAGGGAGAGACCCAAGTTGGGCTAAATGTAGCGGGACGAAAGAGACCGAAAAGCCCTCTACTTAAAGGAAATACATAGTGGATGCTTTCCTGAAACGGAAAGTACTTGCAAGCAGCATAATACAAAGAATAGCAGGTTTACCCAGAATCCTTTGCAGTAGGCGGAGCTATGCAAAGATATTTTGCATAGCTCCGCCTACTGCAAAGGATTCTGGGTAAACCTGCTATTCTTTGTATTATGCTGCTTGCAAGTACTTTCCGTTTCAGGAAAGCATCCACTAAATAAAAATGAACATTTAACTTTTTTTCACAAAAAATTTAATTCAGCTCCAATTTGTTTTATTTTACCAAGGGTAACAGGAGAAAATGGACCCCAAACATTGTTGTACAATTTGTCCTGAGTACGCCGATACCCCACATGTGGGGGTAAACCACTGTTTGCGCATGGCAGAGCTCGGAAGCGAAGGAGTGCCATTTGACTTTTCAATGCAAAATTGACTGGAATTGAGATGGGACGCCATGTTTCGTTTGGAGAGCCCCTGATGTGCCTAAACAGTAGAAACCCCCCAAAAGTGACACCATTTTGGAAAGTAGACCCCCTAAGGAACTCATCTAGATATGTTGTGAGAGCTTTGAACCCCCAAGTGTTTCACTACAGTTTGTAACGCAGATCCGTGAAAATTAAAAAAAAAAAAACTTTCCCCCCAAATTATTTTTTAGCCCCCAGTTTTGTATTTTCCCGAGGGTAAGAGGAGAAATTCGACCCCAAAAGTTGTTGTCCAATTTGTCCTGAGTACGCTGATACCCCATATGCGGGGGGAACCACCGTTTGGGTGCATGGGAGGGCTCGGAAGGGAAGGAGTGCCATTTGGAATGCAGACTTAGATGGAATGGTCTGCATGCGTCACATTGCGTTTGCAGAACCCCTAATGTACCTAAACAGTAGAATCCCCCCACAAGTGACCCCATATTGGAAACTAGACCCCCCAGGGAACTTATGTAGATGTGTTGTGAGAACTTTGAACCCCCAAGTGTTTCACTACAGTTTATAACGCAGAGCCGTGAAAATAAAAAATCTTTTTTTTCCCCACAAAAATAATTTTTTAGCCCCCAGTTTTGTATTTTCCCAAGGGTAACAGGAGAAATTGGACCCCAAAAGTTGTTGTCCTATTTGTCCTGAGTACGCTGATACCCCATATGTTGGGGTAAACCCCTGTTTGGGCACACGGGAGACGGGAGAGCTCGGAAGGGAAGAAGCACTGTTTTACTTTTTCAACGCAGAATTGGCTGGAATTGAGATCGGACGCCATGACGCCATGAGAGCCCCTGATGTGCCTAAACAGTGGAAACCCCCCAATTATAACTGAAACCCTAATCCAAACACACCCCTAACCCTAATCCCAACAGTAACCCTAACCACACCTCTAACCTAGGGTTGAGCGAAACGGGTCGGCCATTTTCAGAAGTCGCCGACTTTTTTCAAAGTCGGGTTTCATGAAACCCGACCCGACCCCTGTGTGGGGTCGGCCATGAAGTCGGCGATCTTCTGAATCTGGTATCGGAATTCCGATCCCGAGTTCCGATATGTTTGCAATATCGGAAATCGGTATCGGAATCCATATTTAAGTGTAAAATAAAGAATTAAAATAAAAAATATTGCTATACTCACCCTCGGACGCGCCCTGGTACTAACCGGGAACCTTCTTTCCTTCGAATCAGCGCTTGCAGGACCTTGCGGTGACGTTGCGGCTTGTGATTGGTCGCGCGACCGCCCATGTGACCGCTCACGCGACCAATCACAAGCCGCGACATCACCGCAAGGTCCTGCAAGCGCTGATTCGAAGGAAGGAAGGTTCCCGATTAGTACCAGGGCGCGTCCGAGGGTGAGTATAGCAATATTTTTTATTTTAATTCTTTATTTGACACTTAAAGATGGATCGCAGGGCCTGGAGGAGAGTTTCCTCTCCTTCAGACCCTGGGACCCATTGGAAACCCAATGCACTGCATTGGGTTTCGAGTTTCGGCCGACCCCGACCCCGACTTTTTTATAGGATCGGCCGATTTCACTTGACCCGACTTTTGAAAAAGTCGGGTTTCGTGAAACCCGACCCGATCCTATAAAAGTAAAAGTCGCTCAACCCTACTCTAACCCTGACACACCCCTAACCCTAATCCCAACCCTATTCCCAACTGTAAATGTAATCTAAACCCTAACTGTAACTTTAGCCCCAACCCTAACTTTAGCCCCAACCCAAACTGTAGCCCTAACCAAAACCCTAGCCCTAGCCCTAACCCTAACCCTAGCCCTAACCCTAAGGCTTGGTTCATATTGCGTTAATGTGACCGCGCTAACGGACAGCGTTGCACGGCGAAATTAACGCCGTGCAACGCGTCCGTTAGCGCGCCCATTAACAGCAATGGGGATGCGCATCACTAGCGCGTGCCATTTTCGCGTTTAACGTGACCCCATAAAACAACATTGCGTTAGCGCAATCTGCTAGCGCTAGGCGCTAAACGGATTGCACTAATGCAATATGAACCTAGCCTAACCCTAACCCTATCCCTAGACCTAACCCTAACCCTAGCCCTAACCCTAGCCCTAACCCTAGCCCTAACGCTAGCCCTAACCCTAACCCTAGCCCTAACCGTAACCCTAGCCCTAACCCTAGCCCTAGCCCTAGCCCTAATGGAAGAATGGAAATAAATACATTTTTTAAGTTTTTTAATTTTTCCCTAACTAAGGGGGTGATGAAGGGGGGGGTTGATTTACTTTTATAGCGGGTTTTTTAGCGTATTTGTATGATTGGCAGCCGTCACACACTGAAAGACGCTTTTTATTGCAAAAAATATTTTTTGCGTTACCACATTTTGAGAGCTATAATTTTTCCATATTTTGGTCCACAGAGTCATGTGAGGTCTTTTTTTTTTGCGGGACGAGTTGATGTTTTTATTGGTAACATTTTCGGGCAAGTGACATTTTTTAATCGCTTTTTATTCCGATTATTGTGAGGCAGAATGACCAAAAACCAGCTATTCATGAATTTCTTTTGGGGGAGGCGTTTATACCGTTCCGCGTTTGGTTAAATTGATAAAGCAGTTTTATTCTTCGGGTCAGTACGATTACAGCGATATATCATTTATATAATTTTTTTTATGTTTTGGCGCTTTTATACGATAAAAACTTTTATAGAAAAAATTATTATTTTTGCATCGCTTTATTCTCAGGACTATAACTTTTTTATTTTTTTGCTGATGATGCTGTATGGCAGCTCGTTTTTTGCGGGACAAGATGACGTTTTCAGCGGTACCATGTTTATTTATATCTGTCTTTTTGATCGCATGTTATTCCACTTTTTGTTCGGTGGTATGATAATAAAGCAATGTTTTTTGCCTCGTTTTTTTTTTTTTTCTTACGGTGTTTACTGAAGGGGTTAACTAGTGGGCCAGTTTTATAGGTCGGGCCGTTACGGACGCGGCGATACTACATATGTGTACTTTTATTGTTTTTTTTTATTTAAAGAAATGTATTTGTGGGAATAATATATATTTTTTTCTTTATTTAGGAATATTTTTTTTCTATTTTTTTTTAACACATTTGGAAATTTTTTTTTAACTTTTTTACTTTTCCCCAGGGGGGGACATCACAGATCAATGATCTGACAGTTTGCGCAGCACTCTGTCAGATCACTGATCTTACTTACAGGGCTGCAGGCTTCACAGTGCCTGCTCTGAGCAGGCTCGGTGAAGCCACCTCCCTCCCTGCAGGACCCGGATGCTGTGGCCATCTTGGATCCAGGCCTGGAGCAGGGAGGGAGGTGAGCAGGCCCTCGCAGCAACGCGATCACATCGCGTTGCTGGAGGGGGCTCAGGGAAGCCCACAGGGAGCCCCCTCCCTGCATGCGATGCTTCCCTGCACCGCCGGCACATCGCGATCATGTTTGATCGCGGTGTGCCAGGGGTTAATGTGCCGGGAGCAGTCCGTGACCGCTCCTGGCACATAGTGCCGGATGTCAGGTGCGATAGGCAGCTGACACCCGGCCGCGATCGGCCGCGCTCCCCCCGTGAGCGTCGCCGATCGCGCTGGACGTACTATCCCGTCAGTGGTCATAGGGGCCCACCCCACCTCGACGGGATAGTACGTCCGATGTCAGAAAGGGGTTAAAGGGATCCAAGTGCCCCTGCCTGAAGGGTTTGTTTTTGATTTGCAAATACAGAGATGTATCGCATCCTCTACGACAACCTTGTCTTCAAATAAATAATTAGCTCCTCTTCTGGCATGTTCTTTGATTTAGGGACTAATTCGCTAATGAGGCACCAAAGTACAGGTTTGCATATGCAGCGTAAAAAAGGGCAGATTCAAATTGAGAAGAGCAACTAAATGGAGTAAAGAACATCAAAAAGAGTATACAGAAGTAACAAGCCATAAAATTGCATAATTTTTATTGAAACAAAATATTAAAAACATTCTGAATATTAAAATGTAGTCGATTGTACAAAAGTGGGGATATACATATGCAAAAGGAAGCCACCAAGAAAAAGGTAATGAATTACTTAATAGGGATTATTCTTTATCATGAGCAAAGAGGTATATAGGGTCTTTTATGCAAACAATAAATAAATAATAAAAGGGGCCAAATGTAAGACCTCCTAATTAGACAAATTTCTAGGCTCAATAAGAGAAAGAATAAATGGTATGTACCAAAATGCCTTTACAAAAAGCTATGGTAAGACATGTTTACCTAATAGTGCATACATGCATAAATAAGTGCCATAGAGTATAGTAAGAAGGTTCTTATTGGGCAGGTTTGTAAACTTTTGCCTTTAAGAAATTAAATGACTACAAAACAGTGCATATAAGTGAAACCAAGTGGATTACTGGCATGTAAGGAGTCAATATAGCATAATGTTCAAAGCATTAAGATATGGGTTAAGTGTATTTAGGAAACATTTTAAGGCATTACCTTTAGCAGGTGGCAGCATCCCGATGCCATATTTCGCGTATAGCTTCGTTTTAGGGGAAGTGCGTGTCTATTATAATGTGCTGGCTGCTTATATAGTGTGTGTTCTAATAATTAGTGGTGGCGGTTTTGTCACGTTGCTTCTGCCCGCATACCTGCATGACATGGCCGTGAGCCAGCGTCAGATGATGCCCGACCACTCCTGAGCCTGGCACCAGTCAAGACGCGTCTCCACGGCAATGCCAGAACAGGAAGGGAGTGGAAGTGCAGATAGCGGGTGGTGAGATTAAGAGGGTTGGATGTAAAGCTGCATGCTAAAAGATAGAAGAATGCATACGCCATGGAGTGTACTAATGGAAAAAAAATAGGAAATAAAAAAATAAATGTAGAAAGTGAGAAAGTGTGAAATCATTTAAGGAGTAAGGGATATCCGTAAATATATTGAATTCTATATTAAATGAAGTGATGCAAAAAGAAGAATGTGTATTGGTATAGGTGTAAAAGAAAATTGCCTAATAGACAGCAATAGAAGAATTATCAACAGTGTGAACTTTAAAAGTGCATAGCTAGTTTTTTGAAAAAAAAAGCACTGAATTTACATTGGCATTAATTAATTAGAATTAAAAAAAATAGTAATAATGAATAATGTACAGTAAGTGCATGCTTAAAGTGTAAAGAACATAGTTATTAAAGTGAAATAGTGCTTACATCAATAGTGCCCAAATTTATGAGCTGGCTATATATAATAAAAATAAATACAGTGCTGACATTGTTGAATATCAAAAGTTATAAACATATTATATATACAGAAAAAAGTGTAAGGGACAATATAACCAAGAGAATCGAAGACTGAAAATCTTCTCATGCTTTTAAGAGATGGCCCGGTCAGATACAAGCAAAGTTGTCAGATGTATGGACAGCCACATCAAGACCCACGATGATGACCGTTAGGCTACAGTCAGGAAGTTGACATCAACCGATTCATCAGGTAAAAATGTACACAAACTATAAGGATAAAGATAAAATACCTCAAAAAGCGACCAATAAAAACATACAATAACAATTTACAAAAAAGGGGCAAAACTTAAGACTTCATTAAGGCCGAACGGTTGAATTGAACCCACCCTGAAAATTCATTGGGCCTCTAACTGGGCTAAATTTTTTCTCCAGTCACTCCCCCCTGCCATCAGTATGTACCTTATCAATACCAATGGCTGATAGTAATTTCGCATCACAGTTATGGTATTTAAAGTGCTTGGGTTAGGGTTTTAGAAGTGACATATCATCCACTTCCTGTGCATTCTTCCAAGATGGATATTCTTCCAAGATGAATCTGTTGATGTCAACTCCCTGACTGTAGCCTAACGGTCATCATCGTGGGTCTTGATGTGGCTGTCCATACATCTGACAACTTTGCTTGTATCTGACCGGGCCATCTCTTAAAAGCATGAGAAGATTTTCAGTCTTCGATTCTCTAGGTTATATTGTCCCTTACACTTTTTTCTGTATATATAATATGTTTCTAACTTTTGATATTCAACGAAGTCGGCACTGTATTTATTTTTATTATATATAGCCAGCTCATAAATTTGGGCACTATTTCACTTTAATAACTATGTACCTTACACTTTAAGCATGCACTTTCATTATTCATTATTACTATTTTTTTAATGCTAATTAATTAATGCCAATGTAAATTCAGTGCTCTTTTTTCAAAAAACTAGCTATGCACTTTTAAAGTTCACACTGTTGATAATTCTTCTACTGCTGTCTATTAGGCAATTTTCTTTTACACCTATACTAATACACATTCTTTTTGCATCACTTCATTTAATATAGAATTCGATATATTTACGGATATCCCTTACTCCTTAGATGTTTTCACGCTTTCTCACTTTCTACATTTATTTTTTTATTTCTTATTTTTTTCCCTTAGTATACTCCCCGGCGTATGCATTCTTCTATCTTTCAGCATGCAGCTAAACATCCAGCCCCTCTTAATCTCACCACCTGCGGTGTGCGCTTCCACTCGCTTCCTGTTCTGGCGATGCCGTGGAGATGCGTCTTGACTGGTACCAGGTTCACCCCTCCTCTGACGCGTCGAGCGGGGAGGAGTCGTCGGGCATCACATGACGCTGGCTCACGGCCACGTCATGCAGGTCTGCGGGTGGAAGCGCCGTGACAAAACCGCCATCACTAATTATTAGAACACACTCTATATAAGCAGCCAGCACATTACAATAGATAGGCACTTCCCCTGAGATGAAGCTATAAGCGAAACATGGCATCGGGTGCTGCCACCTGCTAAATGTAATGCCTTAAAATGTTTCCTAAATACACTTAACCCATATCTCAATGCTTTGAACATTACGCTATATTGACCCCTTACATGCCAGTAATCCACTTGGTTTCACTTATATGCACTGTTTTGTAGTCATTTAATTTCTTAAAGGCAAAAGTTTACAAACCTGCCCAATAAGAACTTTATTATTATACTCTATGGCACTTATTTATGCATGTATGCACTATTAGTTAAACATGTCTTACCATAGCTTTTTGTAAAGGCATTTTGGTACATACCATCTATTCTTTCACTTATTGAGCCTAGAAATTTGTCTAGTTAGGAGGTCTTACATTTGGCCCCTTTTATTATTTATTGATTGTTTGCACAAAAGACCCTATATACACCTATTTTGCTCATGATAAGGAATAATCCCTATTAAGTCATTCATTGCCTTTTTCTTGGTGGCTTCCTTTTGCATATGTATATCACCACTTTTGTACAATCGGCTACATTTTAATATTTAGAATGTTTTTAATATTTTGTTTCAATAACAATTATGTAATTTTTATGGCTTGTTACTTCTGTATACTCTTTTTGACGTTCTTTTGTAATATTGGAAGTTTGGCCATTGATCTAGACAGGTTTTTCTTTGATGTAAATGGGGTAAACGCAATAATCTTATGTAATAAGGAAATAGAAATGTGACGTCTACTTTCTTTACTGGGTTGCAATCTTTTCCACCCTTTTAAGGCTTGCCTGACTATAAACTTCGTAACGTCTGGCCAACCTAACAATTGAAACTAAAAGGACAAGCCAGATAATCATTGTTGGGCTGAAAAGCCCGAAATCCCGGAAGTCAAAAGTAGCATCAAAATTTCAATTGTCACATCAAATCTGGCCAGACAGCAAGAGTGAACTGGTCTTCTTTTGACCAAATGCCACCACTTTTCCCAAGAGTTACAATATGACTGCCAAGTAAAGGAAGCTACTGAAGAATGGACCAACAGCATCAACTGTTGGCCACTATGTCCCATAGGGAAGAGGGGCAAAGCAAACCTTCCAGGTGGGCACTGGGGAGGAGCTCTCTGAAAACCTGCCACTTAAAAAGTGACAAAGCATTAGCAATTCCATTTTCCACTCCTGGTACATGGCGTGCCCTGAACCAAATTCTAAAATGTGAACCTCAACAAATAAGGACTAAATGATGAAGTAGGCCAAGTAATGGGGGGGAATATAAAGTCAAGTGATTTATACAATGAACCACACTGAAGTTGTCACAACAAAAACATACTTTTTTGTTGGCAAATTTGGGCACCCCATATTTCTACAGCTGCTACAATGGGAAAATGTTCTAATAAATTAAGGTTTTTGCAAAACCCTTGTGATCTCCACGAATCCACACCACTGATCTCCGAAAATGGTACCGAAACCGGACAACCCTGCCGTTTCCAAAAATAACTTTAGCTCCTGGCTTGAAGCTTTGGAGGACATGAAACAAGTGCGACCGTTAAATGAAATACAACATTTTTTCCACACCTTCAAATCAGACGGCAAAGAGAGGCCCGGCGTCTGCGCACTGCAGTACCTCAACAGGGCAGATAAAGTACGCATGCGGAGGAGTCGGGGCAGGAATACAAGAAGAGGATGTCATCGTATGAAGATAGGAGGTGCCGGACCTGGACCGCGACGCCCATCGGACCCGAGCCGCAGCGGGACCGCCCCTGGGTGAGTATAATATAACCTGTTTTTCTTACTTTTCATGTTACATCATTGGCTTATCTACAGCATTACAGAATGCTGTAGATAAGCCTCTGATGCCGGAGGCCTTAGCTCATATATGATTTTTGGGGTGACAGATTCCCTTTAACCCCTTTCTGACCTCGGACGGGATTGTACGTCCGAGGTCAGAACCCCCGCTTTGATGCGGGCTCCGGCGGTGAGCCCGCATCAAAGCCAGGACATGTCAGCTGTTTTGAACAGCTGACATGTGCCCGCAATAATGGCGGGTGAAATCGTGATTCACCCGCCGCTATAAACTAGTTAAATGCCTCTATCAAACTCTGACAGCGGCATTTAACTGCGCTTCTGGCCGGGCGGCTGGAAATGAGCGCATCGCTGACCTCCGTCACATAATCGGGGGTCAGCGATGCTTCTGTATAGTAACCATAGATGTCCTTGAGACCTCTATGGTTACTGATCCCCGGTAGCTGTGAGCGCCACCCTGTGGACGGCGCTCATAGCACACCTGCATTTCTGCATAGCAGCGATCTAATGATCGCTGCTATGTAGCAGAGCCGATCACGTTGTGCCTGCTTCTAGCCTCCCATGAAGGCTATTGAAGCATGGCAAAAGTAAAAAAAAAGTTAAAAAAAATGTGAAAAAAATAAAAAAAATATAAAAGTTTAAATCACCCCCCTTTCGCCCCATTCAAAATAAATCAATAAAATAAAAATCAAACTTACACATATTTGGTATCGCCGCATTCAGAATCGCCCGATCTATCAATAAAAAAAGCATTAACCTGATCGCTAAACAGCGTAGCGAGAAAAAATCTGAAACGCCAGAATTACGTTTTTTAGTCGCCTCGACATTGCATTAAAATGCAATAACGGGCGATCAAAAGAACGTATCTGCAGCGAAATGGTATAATTTAAAATGCCAGCTCAGCACGCAAAAAATAAACCCTCAACCGACCCCAGATCAGGAAAAATGGAGACGCTATGGGTATCGGAAAATGGCGCAAATTTTTTTTTTTAGCAAAGTTTGGAATTTTTTTTCGCCACTTAGATAAAAAATAACCTAGTCATGTTAGATGACTATGAACTCGTAATGACCTGTATAATCATAATGGCAGGTCAGTTTTAGCATTTAGTGAACCTAGCAAAAAGCCAAACAAAAAACCTGTGTGGGACTGCACTTTTTTTGCAATTTCACCGCACTTGGAATTTTTTTCCCGTTTTCTAGTACACGACATGCTAGAACCAATGACGTTGTTCAAAAGTACAACTTGTTTTTCAAAAAATAAGCCCTCACATGGCCATATTGATGGAAAAATAAAAAAGTTATGGCTCTGGAAAGGAGGGAGCGTAAAACGAACACGGAAAAACGGAAAATCCCAAGGTCATGAAGGGGTTAAGAAGTGCCGTGCCATCCATAATTGATCAATGTATAAGATTTCATTGTTTATCCTGGAATGGCTATTAACTCTATTGCTCTCATATGTATTTGTATTTATGTATATATATATAACCTCTACTTTGCTTCATGTTGCCTTCCAGGGATTTATTTATTATATCAGTAATGTATTAATTTCTCTGTCCAGGCTGCCTCCAATTTTACATCTATAATACTTTTTTTAAAAATGAAATAACAAAGGTAACTTTATGTTTTATGTTTTACTAACTTTTAGTCCTGCATCATTTTTTTTGTTAATTGCTATTCTTTAGATTATGTTACTGTGATAACCTGCATTCAATAGTGGACATTTTTTTTAATGTTTCATTTATTTTTATTTTTACCAGGGCTATAATCAAATAATAACATACAGCAGACCAGTTTATTTTTGTATTTTATGTGGACTTATTCTGCTGCTGGATGCTGGAGCTAAACTCACTGAGATGCAGTTTCCTACAATGTATGGATTTCAATTTTTCTGTCCAGATGTTCTTAAAACAATAAGAGATCAACTTATTGGTAAGTCTGTTTTGATGTACATGCCAAAGGATCAAATACATACCTTCACACACATTTATTGTTCATTTGTTTCCTAAATACGATGTTGATCAGTGGTAATCTTTATTAACCCTTTCCCTGCCAATGATGTATTGAATCTGTTTTCTTGCACCAGTGGCAAACCCCCCCCCAAACATTCAGTTTTGCAACCCCTCCCATACATAGCTTAAGCAATTTGAGTAGTCATGTGACCGCTCATATGCAGTTTGCATACTTACAGCCACAAGTCAGCTAGCTGCTTTTCCTAATTCTCTTACTGTTCATGGATTTTGCACGCTACAGTGCTTAAAGTGACAGTACACTAAACCTGTGTATACAGTGCCTTGCGAAAGTATTTGGCCTCGTGGAACTTTTCAACCTGTTCCCACATATCATGCTTCAAACATAAAGATACCAAATGTACATTTTTAGTGAAGAATCAACAACAAGTGGAACACAATTGTGAAGTTGAACAAAATTTATTGGTTATTTTAAATTTTTGTGGAAATTCAAAAACTGAAAAGTGGTGCGTGCAATATTATTCGGCCCCTTTACTTTCAGTGCAGCAAACTCACTCCAGAAGTTCATTGTGGATCTCTGAATGATCCAATGTTGCCTTATTGCCTAATGATGATAAATATAATCCTCCTGTGTGTAATCAAGTCTCCGTATAAATGCACATGCTCTGTGATAGTCTCAGGGTTCTGTTTGAAGCACAGAGAGCATCATGAAGGCCAAGGAACACAACAGGCAGGTCCATAATACTGTTGTGGAGAAGTTTAAAGCCGGATTTGGATACAAAACGATTTCCAAAACTTTAAGCATCCCAGGGAGCACTGTGCAAGCGATCATATTGAAATGGAAGGAGTATCATACCACTGCAAATCTACCAAGACCCGGCCGTCCCTCTAAACTTTCATCTCAAACAAGGAGAAGACTGATCAGAGATGCAACCAAGAGGTCCATGATCACTCTGGATGAACTGCAAGAGATCTACAGCTGACACAAACCTGGCCTTTATGGAAGAGCGGCAAGAAGAAAGCCATTTCTCAAAAATATCCATAAAAAGTGTCGTTTAAAGTTTGCAACAAGCCACCTGGGAGACACCAAACATGTGGAAGAAGGTGCTCTGGTCAGATGAAACCAAAATCGAACTTTTTGGCAACGATGCCAAATGATAGTTTGGTATAAAAGCAACACGGCTCATCACCCTGAACACACCATCCCCACTGTCAAACATTGTGGTGGCAGCATCATGGTTTGGGCCTGCTTTTCTTCAGCAGGGACAGGGAAATTGGTTAAAATTGATGGGAAGATGGATGGAGCCAAATACAGGACCATTCTTGAAGAAAACCTGTTGGAGTCTGAAAAAGATCTGAGACTGGGATGGAGATTTGCCTTCCAACAAGACAATGATCCCAAACATAAAGCAAAATCTACAATGGAATGGTTCACAAATAAATGTATCCAGGTGTTAGAAAGGCCAATTCAAAGTCCAGACTTGAGAATCTGTGGAAAGACCTGAAAACTGCTGTTCACAAACGATCTCCACCAAACCTCACTGAGCTCGAGCTGTTTGCCAAGGAAGAATGGGCAAGAA
Source organism: Ranitomeya imitator (assembly GCF_032444005.1). Lineage (NCBI taxonomy): Eukaryota > Metazoa > Chordata > Amphibia > Anura > Dendrobatidae > Ranitomeya > Ranitomeya imitator. The sequence goes on from NC_091286.1 coordinate 159,533,244, forward strand.
TTTTAGTCTCTCAATGTTTAAAACTGATAGAGACATACCCCAAGCGACTTGCAGCTGTAATCACAGCAAAAGATGGCGCAACAAAGTATTAAGTTAAAGGGGTCGAATAATATTGCACGCCCCACTTTTCAGTTTTTGAATTTCCACAAAAATTTAAAATAACCAATAAATTTCATTCAACTTCACAATTGTGTTCCACTTGTTGTTGATTCTTCACCAAAAATGTACATTTGGTATCTTTATGTTTGAAGCATGATATGTGGGAAAAAGTTGAAAAGTTCCAGGGGGCCGAATACTTTTGCAAGGCACTGTATGTGAATACTGTAGCGTCAGTATGTTAAGACACTCGCTTAACCCCATCTTTTCTGGTATCCAGCTCCGTAATGGTAATGCGCAGCGTAACGATTCTGTTCTGTGTGATGTCACTGCTGTTCAGACTCTCAGGGTCAGTTCACATTCACATGTTCAGTATTTGGTCAGTATTTTACCTCAGTATTTATGAGCCAAAATCAGGAGTGGAACAATCAGAAGAAAAGTGCAATAGAAATACGTCACCACTTCTGTATTTTTCACCCACTTCTGATTTTGGCTTGCAAATACTGATGTAAAATACTGACCAAATAGAGAAAGTACTGTGATCTGTGTGAGCCAGAAGTCTGTTTTACAATGTGAATCTCTGAAGACTCGTTCTGACATTTACATTGTAAGGCCGGTGTTACATTTGCAAATGCAATGCTAGAAACTCGAGCGAGTCTCTGGCCTCAATACCCGGCACTGCCGCCGGCACTTGGGACCGGAGTGTGCGGCTGCATGTATTTATATGCAGCTGAACACTCCAGTCCTAAGTGCTGGCGGCAGTGCAGGGTATTGATGCAAGAGACTCGCGTGAGTTTCTTGCATCACACTCGCAAGTGTGACCCCAGCCTAAGTGTTGATCTTGGGCAAGCTATTTGTCCAAGGCAAATTTAAGAAAACCTGCCATGGGTTTTTATTTTTTAAGTGGACTACAGGATGGTAGTGGGTGGTCCATTTCCTCCCTCGCCACAGGTTCTTTTGTAAAAACCATGTAATAAGGGGTTGGGGTGTGTCAGGGTCAGAGTTATTTTCAGTTTTGGTCTTGCAAGCGGGCAGAGCAGAAGGCTTTGCAGAGCTCAACCTGTCTGAGTCAACACAGAGCCAAGCAGAGACAAAAGGCCTGGCACCCTCAGCGAACTACCGGAGTCCATTGGTTCCTATGCCCATCATAGAGGTACCATTTGAGCAGATTGCAATAGCTATGATAGGCCCCATACATTGGCCAAGCTAAAAGCCCGCAAGCTACTCACCAAGTTTTGTTGCCTTTGGCTGCCAAAGGAGATCCTTACAGATCAGGGGACTCCTTTTTATGTCCAAGGTGACCTGGGAGCTATGTAAGCTGCTCAAGATCAAACAACTATGTACCACTGTGTACCAACCCACTGGTTGGTGGAAAGATTTAATAAGACCCTTAAGTCCATGTTAAAAAAGGTGCTCGCCAAGGAAGGCAGGGATTGAGACATGTTACTGCCATATCTAATGATCGCTATCCGCGAGGTACCACAGGCGTCCACGGGCTTCTCCCCATTTGAGCTTTTGTATGGCATGCACCCAAGGGGACTGCTGGACATAGCCAAGGAGACTTGGTAACAGGATCCCACTCCACATAAGAGTGTTATCAAGCATGTGACAAGCATGCAGGACCAGATTACAGCATTACAGCCCATAGTAAAGGAGCATCTGATGGATGCCCAGGCCGCACAGAGCCGCGGGTATAATAAAAGAGCCATGGTCAGGACCTTTAAAGAAGGGGACTGGGTGTTAGTACTAGTGCCCACCCCAGAGAGTAAGCTCATGGCCAAAGGGGCAATAGCCATAAGAGATACAGGGGAAGTTAGGAGAAGTGAATTATAGAGTGTACCAACCCAGAAAAAGGAAACTCGAGTAACTATACCATGTCAACATGCTAAAAGCCTGGAAGGACCGGGAATGTTTGGTCATGGAGGCGACTCCGGTTGCACCAACGGGGATCACTCTGGCACCGGCATTTAAAAATAAATGATGTTCTCTCCAAACAACAGCTGCGGAAGGCTCGGGATCTGATGCCTCAGAATACGGACGTATTCTCAGAACTGCTTGGGCAGATACAAGTAAAACAACATGATATTGTCACCAAGCCCTGGGTAAGGGTACGGTTGAAACTGTACTGAGTGACAGAAGGCAAGCCATCATGGCCGAAGTGAAGCAAATGCTTCAGTTGGGAGTCATTGAGGAATCTCAGAGTGAGTGGGCTAGCCCCATTGTGCTGATTCCAAAGCCAGATATGTATTTACATATTTGTAATGACTTCAGGAAATTAAATTTGACCTCTATCCAAAGTCCTGGGTGGACTAGCTAATTGAGAGACTGGGGGAGGCCCAGTACTTCACCACTCTCGATCTCACCAAAGGTTACTGGCAGGCCCCGTTAACGGCGTCGGCAAAACAAAAGACCGCTTTAATCACACCAGAGGACCTCTATCAGTATGTTGTCTTGTCCCTTTCCTCAGCAAAAGAAAATAATATTAAGTAAAAATCCACATTTTGCTCAACATAAGCCTTTTGCAAACTACAACCAAGAGAAACGGAGTAGAAACAAGCCACAATATGTGGATAAAAATACAAGTTTTATTGCAAAATTACAATGAAAACAAAAAAGGCAAAATCCATATAGACCCAGCACATTGAAATGGAGGAAACATGAAGGTAGGTGGGAGATAGGTGAAGGGTCAGGATATAAGTGGACCTGGGAAAGCTGAGTGGATAAGTATCTTAAATATACATGGACAATATTACATAAAACTCAATACCACAATGGATAGATTATGTCCATGTGTCAATTCCACCACAAAATGCTTCATCCATAAAGAAGCTTACCCATGAGGAGTCCAGACCACAGCAACCCCCGGCAGCCTCTGATGCACGTTTCGCATATTCAGCTTTATCAAAGGGGAGTAAATATAGCGTCCTATCTCACTGACTCCATATATATATACATAATAAAATAGCGCCAATGATTGCGGTGCATGTGCGCCGGACTCCGGCCAACCACAACGTCACTTCCTCTACCGTCGTCATGTCGCAGTGGGCATCACATCAGGCTGTTGCAGATCCATTTAACAAGGTTACAGACAAGACCTCACAACTATCCACCTTTATTGCTGCTAATTGTTACTGTACCTTCTATACACATCTAAACTCTCACAATTCTTTGCATTATTCACTATATAACATTAGCAGGCTCTTGGCCTGTCTCCTATAAGGTCAGAGCAGACACCCTGCTGCAACTGGACTAGTGTAGAGAGGAAAACCAAGTTGATGGTCTCTCCTGTGTGTCTGGGCCGGAACCGTCGGGGCTGTTACCAGTGTTGTGGGTCGGATTTAAATAGCAGTTTAAGCGGAAAGACAAGACACTTGGCGGGGACCGAGCTTGTGAATAGTAAGACGGTTAACTCCCTCTTCATGGACCCATGCCTGCTAACTGTGCCTATATCCCCAGCTATAAAGGCACGGATGATTGACCTCGTGGAGACCAAAACATCCAACACCGCGGAGACACCATCACATGTTTCTCAACGCAGTGATCCAGAACACTGCCCCCAAATATGCAAATGCATGTAGAGGAGCTGCGGAGACACCATCACATGTTTCTCAACGCAGGCAGTGAATAGCCAGGCCTTTCCCCGGGAAGGAACAACCAAGGGAAGGGCAGCATCCAATAAAGGAAAACATCCAATAAAGGAAAACCACCTATGCCAAGCATGGTATCCATCCACAGACAGCTGTTTCGGGGTTTTTGCCCCTCATCAGTGTGGAGTAGGAAACTGGCTATCAGGAGCAGTGCCTAGCAGAAAGTCTATAAAGGCACGGATGATTGACCTCGTGGAGACCAAAACATCCAACACCGCGGAGACACCATCACGTGTTTCTCAACGCAGTGATCCAGAACACTGCCCCCAAATATGCAAATGCATGTAGAGGAGCTGCGGAGACACCATCACATGTTTCTCAACGCAGGCAGTGAATAGCTAGGCCTTTCCCCGGGAAGGAACAACCAAGGGAAGGGCAGCATCCAATAAAGGAAAACATCCAATAAAGGAAAGCCACCTATGCCAAGCATGGTATCCATCCACAGACAGCTGTTTCGGGGTTTTTGCCCCTCATCAGTGTGGAGTAGGAAACTGGCTATCAGGAGCAGTACCTAGTAGAAAGTCTATAAAGGCACGGATGATTGACCGCAGTGATCCACGGATGATTGACCCGAAACAGCTGTCTGTGGATGGATACCATGCTTGGCATAGGTGGTTTTCCTTTATTGGATCTTTTCCTTTATTGGATGTTGCCCTTCCCTTGGTTGTTCCTTCCCGGGGAAAGGCCTGGCTATTCACTGCCTGCGTTGAGAAACATGTGATGGTGTCTCCGCAGCTCCTCTACATGCATTTGCATATTTGGGGGCAGTGTTCTGGATCACTGCGTTGAGAAACACGTGATGGTGTCTCCGCGGTGTTGGATGTTTTGGTCTCCACGCGGTCAATCATCCGGGCCTTTATAGACTTTCTACTAGGCACTGCTCCTGATAGCCAGTTTCCTACTCCACACTGATGAGGGGCAAAAACCCCGAAACAGCTGTCTGTGGATGGATACCATGCTTGGCATAGGTGGTTTTCCTTTATTGGATGTTTTCCTTTATTGTATGCTGCCCTTCCCTTGGTTGTTCCTTCCCGGGGAAAGGCCTGGCTATTCACTGCCTGCGTTGAGAAACATGTGATGGTGTCTCCGCAGCTCCTCTACATGCATTTGCATATTTGGGGGCAGTGTTCTGGATCACTGCGTTGAGAAACACGTGATGGTGTCTCCGCGGTGTTGGATGTTTTGGTCTCCACGAGGTCAGTCATCCGTGCCTTTATAGACTTTCTACTAGGCACTGCTCCTGATAGCCAGTTTCCTACTCCACACTGATGAGGGGCAAAAACCCAGAAACAGCTGTCTGTGGATGGATACCATGCTTGGCATAGGTGGTTTTCCTTTATTGGATGTTTTCCTTTATTGGATGCTGCCCTTCCCTTGGTTGTTCCTTCCCGGGGAAAGGCCTGGCTATTCACTGCCTGCTGTTGTGAATTCTGTGGCAGAGCTCCCTCCTGTGGTCACAAGTGGTACTTCGGCTGGTTCTCTCTGTGAGCTTCCGTTGGTGGAGGAAAGTGGTACTGCGGCTTCTGAGTTTCCTTCCTCAGGTGATGTGGTGAAGTCGTTAGGTGCTGCTCTATTTAACTCCACCTAGTGCTTTGATCCTGGCCTCCAGTCAATGTTCTAGTATTGGACCTGTTTCCTCCTGGATCGTTCCTGTGGCCTGCTGCTCTGCATAGCTAAGTTCCTCTTTGCTATTTGTTTGCTGTTTTTTTCTGTCCAGCTTGTCAATTTGTTTTTTTCTGCTTGCTGGAAGCTCTGGGACGCAGAGGGTGTACCTCCGTGCCGTCAGTTCGGTACGGAGGGTCTTTTTGCCCCCTTTGCGTGGTTTTTGTAGGGTTTTGTGTTGACCGCAAAGTTACCTTTCCTATCCTCGCTCTGTTCAGAAAGTTGGGCCTCACTTTGCTAAATCTATTTCATCTCTACGTTTGTCTTTTCATCTTAACTCAGTCATTATATGTGGGGGCTGCCTTTTCCTTTGGGGTATTTCTCTGAGGCAAGGTAGGCTTATTTTCTATCTTCAGGCTAGCTAGTTTCTCAGGCCGTGCCGAGTTGCATAGGGAGCGTTAGGCGCAATCCACGGCTGCCTTTAGTGTGGTTGGAGAGAATTAGGGATTGCGGTCAACAGAGTTCCCACGTCTCAGAGCTCGTTCTTGTTTTTTGGGTTATTGCCAGGTCACTGTATGTGCGCTGACCTCTATGTCCATTGTGGTACTGAATTACCTTTCATAACAGCCTGCGTTGAGAAACATGTGATGGTGTCTCCGCAGCTCCTCTACATGCATTTGCATATTTGGGGGCAGTGTTCTGGATCACTGCGTTGAGAAACACGTGATGGTGTCTCCGCGGTGTTGGATGTTTTGGTCTCCACGAGGTCAATCATCCGTGCCTTTATAGACTTTCTACTAGGCACTGCTCCTGATAGCCAGTTTCCTACTCCACACTGATGAGGGGCAAAAACCCCGAAACAGCTGTCTGTGGATGGATTCCATGCTTGGCATAGGTGGTTTTCCTTTATTGGATGTTTTCCTTTATTGGATGCTGCCCTTCCCTTGGTTGTTCCTTCCCGGAGAAAGGCCTGGCTATTCACTGCCTGCGTTGAGAAACATGTGATGGTGTCTCCGCAGCTCCTCTACATGCATTTGCATATTTGGGGGCAGTGTTCTGGATCACTGCGTTGAGAAACACGTGATGGTGTCTCCGCGGTGTTGGATGTTTTGGTCTCCACGAGGTCAATCATCCGTGCCTTTATAGACTTTCTACTAGGCACTGCTCCTGATAGCCAGTTTCCTACTCCACACTGATGAGGGGCAAAAACCCCGAAACAGCTGTCTGTGGATGGATACCATGCTTGGCATAGGTGGTTTTCCTTTATTTGATGTTTTCCTTTATTGGATGCTGCCCTTCCCTTGGTTGTTCCTTCCCGGGGAAAGGCCTGGCTATTCACTGCCTGCGTTGAGAAACAAGTGATGGTGTCTCCGCAGCTCCTCTACATGTATATCCCCAGCTAGGCAGACTGCCGATGTGTCCTTCCCTCAGCCCAGAGAGTTGTCCTCACCAGGTTGTGACCAGGATATCTTTGCTCCGCTCACCACTGTGGAGGCATCACTTAGTCCCATCCATGAGGATCAGCCCATGCCTGTGGCCGTGTCCGCTGAACTGTGTGCTCCTACTGCGGCCTTGCTCACTGAACTCTCTGCTTCTTCTCCTGTGCCGCCAACCATCACCTCTGCCTCACCGTGTGCATGGATCAGGAGATAGCATACCGAAGAACCTGGAGGATTCGTTGTCGCAATGAGAAAGTGCATCGCTCATCTGCGGCACCGGATCGGAGACATCTCGCACCGCCTGAGGCGCCGCCATGGGATCTTCCAGCCATCTTCCTCCAGCACATAGAGACTTATAAATTAATTCATTATATTCTATTGCATTTGACTTTCTCCCTATCCTCCAATCACATTCCTTACCCCCCTGCTTGTACCATTACTGTTCCTATATATAAAGAACCTGTTAACCCTTGTTCTGCCTCCTGTGTGTCACTACATCCTACGCACCTGCTAGCAACCTTCAAATGGCATAGTCGGCAGGATGCAGTCCAATAGCATACAGGAGGCAGATCAAGAAGTTGAGGGTGGCCCCAGGAGAGGACTACCCAAGGACGGGGGTGTCCTCCTGGGTTCGAGAACATCGACACCGCCTGCAGACCTTACACCGGTTGATACAGACCAGGTTTAAGGAACTAGAACATGCAGAGAGGACCTCATCTGGAGCCATAGAGTTTCGAGTTGGAGACGGTATCTTAGTACAGGAGAAGCGCCCTCGAGACAAGCTGGAAAATCATTGGGAGAAAGACCCGTATCGGGTGAAAAGAAGAATTAGTCCAGAGGGACCTGTTTATGAAGTTCAACCTGAGGGAAGAGACGATGCCCCCACTCGAATTCTTCATCGGAACATGCTCCGACCCTTCTTGTCTATGAACCCTGTTCGAGTAGAAGAGGAGCCCGAGGCTCTTGAAATGGTCCATATGGCGGTAGAAGCAGAGGACAAAGAAGGGGGTGAAGGATTAAGCTCCGATAGGTTAGAACCAGAGGATGTAAGCTCCCCCATGTCTTTTCTTCTTCTGTGCCACCGACCATCACCTCTGCTTCACCGCGTGCATGGATCAGGAGATCGCGTGCCGAAGAACCCGGAGGATTCGTCATCGCAAGGAGAAAGTGCATCGCTCATCTGCGGAACCAGATCAGAGACATCTCGCGCCGCCTGAGGTGCCGCCGTTTGATCTTCCAGCCACCTTCCTCCAGCGCACAGAGACTGATAAGGTAATCCGTTATATTCTATTGCATTTGACTTTCCCCCATCCTCCAATCACATTCCTGACCCCCTGCTTGTACCATTACTGTTCATATACATAAAGAACCTGTTAACGCTTGTTCTGCCTCCTGTGTGTCACTGCATCCTACGCACCTGCAAGCATCCTACACTAGTACATTACTTATCTTGGTAGACTTCATCCCCATCAACAGACCCTCCTCCACATCTGCATCCCAGCTTCTATCACTAGCCACTTCTCTTGGCCTCTCACAGCTCTCCAACGTCTGAGACACAAAAAGACTGTGACACCCTTGGCTTTGTCCAACTCTGTTCAATCTCCTACCTGGATAACTCACCGCTTCCCCACTCTGACCACAACATTCTGTCCTTCACACTCACAAATCCTCGCCCACCCAGTGCACTCCTACGTAGAGCACTTACAGAAATTTACAACAGTAAATTTGGCCATTCACTCATTCACTTACAGACTCCCTCCCTACACTCTTCACTGTCCCCAATCTCCTCTTTTTCATGTCCTGATTTGGCTGTACATCACTACAATGACATTCTCAGAAGCACCCTGGACCAAATATTGCCCCTCGCTCTCAGAACATGGAAACACAGAGTAAAACAGCCCTGGCTCACATCGCAAACTCGATTACTCCAGCGATGCTATAGGAGTGCTGAACGCCTATGGAGGAAAATTCACACACCAGAATACTTCATCCACTACAAATTTATGTTAAGCACCTATAAATCTGCCCTTCACCTCACCAAACAAACCTACTACACTACCCTGATCTCCTTACTATCTAACAACCCCAAAAAACTTATTGACACCTTTCACTCCATCCTCAGTCCGAAAGTGCAGGCCCCTATCACAGACATTTGTGCTGATGACCTGGCTTCCCACTTTATAGAGAAAATAGAGAATATGCATCAGGAAATCCGCTCCCAGCCACCAAGTGTTGTGACTCCCTTCCCTCCCTGCATCTCCCCTGGCTAACTCTAGCTGGGCTTGTCCAGTAAGATACAATGCTACTCTCATCACCCACTGCTCCTTAGGCCACTAACAGATACTTGCAATCCTCTAAAATGTAGTTAAATATTCTTCAGCACCATCTTGTGGAGTAAATTTTGTCATAAGAGGGTCCATCCAAGTTGACACAGTTGCAGGTGGATGATGAGGAGGTGGCAATGTTTGCTCTTTCCGTTTTAGTGTTTGGAACAATTCCCCCAGAGTTTATTCTGACGTCACAACTATTAATTATTAGGGTTGAGCGAAATGGATCGGACAAATTCAAAAGTCGCCGACTTTCGGCAAAGTCGGGTTTCGTGAAACCCGGCCCGATCCTAGTGTGGGATCGGCGATGAGGTTGGCGAATAGCACGCCAAAGTCGCGTTTCGTATGACTTTTTCAGCGCCATTTCTTATCCAATGAAAGAGGACGCAGAGTGTGGGCAGCGTGATGACATAGGTCTCGGTCCCCACCATCTTAGAGAAGGGCATTACAGTGATTGGCTTGCTTTCTGTGGCGTCACAGGGGCTATAAATGGGCGTGCACGCCGACCGCCATCTTACTTCTTAGCATAGGGAGAGGTTGCTGCAGCTTCATCAGAAGAAGGGATATAGTTAGGGAGGGAAGATTAACCCCAAAACTGCTTGTGCTGTAGCGATTTCCACTGCCAACACCACCTTTTCTTTGCAGGGACAGTGGAGTTTTTTTTTTGTGCATCAGCGCTGTAGCTTATTAGGCTGCCCTATAAGGATCCCTGATAGCTGCATTGCTGTTTATATGCCGCTGTGCAAACCAACTGCTTTTTTAAATGCAAAAATCCTGTTGCTCCTTTCTGCACAGTAGGGTTGAGCGAAATGGATCGGCCAATTTCAAAAGTCGCCGACTTTTGGCAAAGTCGGGATTCGTGAAACCCGACCCGATCCCACTGTGGGATCGGGTCGGCGGTCGGCGATCTTCGCTCCAAAGTCGGGTTTCGTTATATATATATATATATATATATATATATATATACAGTGGGGCAAAAAAGTATTTAGTCAGTCAGCAATAGTGCAAGTTCCACCACTTAAAAAGATGAGAGGCGTCTGTAATTTACATCATAGGTAGACCTCAACTATGGGAGACAAACTGAGAAAAATAAATCCAGAAAATCACATTGTCTGTTTTTTTAACAATTTATTTGCATATTATGGTGGAAAATAAGTATTTGGTCAGAAACAAAATTTCATCTCAATACTTTGTAATATATCCTTTGTTGGCAATGACAGAGGTCAAACGTTTTCTGTAAGTCTTCACAAGGTTGCCACACACTGTTGTTGGTATGTTGGCCCATTCCTCCATGCAGATCTCCTCTAGAGCAGTGATATTTTTGGCTTTTCACTTGGCAACACGGACTTTCAACTCCCTCCAAAGGTTTTCTATAGGGTTGAGATCTGGAGACTGGCTAGGCCACTCCAGGACCTTGAAATGCTTCTTACGAAGCCACTCCTTCGTTGCCCTGGCGGTGTGCTTTCGATCATTGTCATGTTGAAAGACCCAGCCACGTTTCATCTTCAATGCCCTTGCTGATGGAAGGAGGTTTTCACTCAAAATCTCACGATACATGGCCCCATTCATTCTTTCATGTACCCAGATCAGTCGTCCTGGCCCCTTTGCAGAGAAACAGCCCCAAAGCATGATGTTTCCACCACCATGCTTTACAGTAGGTATGGTGTTTGATGGTTGCAACTCAGAAAAGCCGGTAATTCAATTGCCAGCTTTTCATTTCTCCTTCCTAAACCCGACATGATATGAGACATGGTTTACATACAGTAAACCATGTCATATCCCCATTTTTTTGCATATTCCACACTACTAATGTTAGTAGTGTATATGTGCAAAATTTGGGCGCTGTAGGTATTAAATGTAAGGGTTAAATCGCTGAAAAAATTGGCGTGGGCTCCCGTGCAATTTTCTCCACCAGAGTGGTAAAGCCAGTGACTGAGGGCAGATATTAATAGCCTGGAGAGGGTCCATGGTTATTGCCCCCCCTGGCTAAAAACATCTGCCCCCAGCCACCCCAGAAAAGGCACATCTGGAAGATGCGCCTATTCTGGCACTTGGCCACTCTCTTCCCATTCCCGTGTAGCTGTGGGATATGGGGTAATGAAGGGTTAATGTCACCTTGCTATTGTAAGGTGACATTAAGCTAGATTAATAATGGAGAGGCGTCAATTATGACGCCTATCCATTATTAATCCAATTGTATGAAATGGTTAAAAAACACACACACACACATAATTACAAAGTCTTTTAATGAAATAAAGACACAGGTTGTTGTAATATTTTATTAGACTCTTAATCCACCTGAAGACCCTCACTCTGTAACAAAGGAAAAATAAAAAAACAACAATATCCCATACCTTCCGATGATCTGTCATGTCGCCCGTACACTCCAGCCGTATGAAGAACCATCAGCGATCGCTGAATCTTCCCCAGCACCGCCTGATAATCGACGTTACAACAAGGTGGAACTCCACACTGCAGTTGGATGGCAGACATGGCGTTGTCTGGTGTGCAGTGGTCAAAGCTAAAAAACCTCTGTCAAGTCCTTCAGTGTTTTGAGGAATGCACATGGCTGGTAAGTGCAAATGACGCCATCATAAGCATGAGCATCCCACTAATGCATCTGCTGATGCAAAGTTTGACGCACATCAAGGAGCAGGCGTCTGCAGCCGAGGAGGAGGGAAGCCTTGATGACAGTCAGCCATTGTCTGGTCAGGGAACTCTCCTGGACGAGGTGGCGGACAAAGAGGAGGAGGAGGATGATGGGGTGAATATTTATGGGAAGAGGATGCTTCTCGGGGCAATACAAACTGGTGGCATTGCAAGGTCAGGTACAGGGTTTTTACGGGACACAAGTGATGTTGATTTGCAAGAAAGTGCTCCTCAACCCACCACAAGCAGTGAATTGACACCTGGAACATTGGCCCACATGGCTGAGTATGCCATGCGTATCCTAAATAGGGACCCCCGCATTATCAAAATGATGACCAATGACGATTACTGGTTGGCCTGCCTTCCACGATATAAAGGAAAATTACAAAATATCATGCCACATGAGAACCTTGAGCAAATATTGGCTACCAAACAAACAACTCTTGTAGACCGTTTGGTTCAGGCATTCCCAGCACACAGCGGCGGTGATGGTTCTCACACGAGCTGTAGGGGGCAACATGGCAGAGGTGTTAGAGGTGCACAAATCCGAAGTGGCATTGGACAGAGGGGTTTTATGACCAGGTTGTGGAGTGATTTTGCAATGACCGCAGACACGACAGGTACTGCTGCATCGATTCAAAGTGACAGGAGACAGCATTTGTCCAGTATGGTTATGAACTATTTTTCCTCCCTTATCGATGTTCTCCCTCACAGGTCATTCCCCTTTGATTACTGGGCATCTAAAATAGACACCTGACCAGAATTGGCAGAATATGCATTACAAGAGCTCGCTTGCCCAACTGCTAGTGTGCTATCAGGAAGAGTCTTCAGTGCTGCTAGTTCAATACTGACCGAAAAAAGGACAAGTCTGGCTACCCGAAATATTGACAATCTAATCTTCATTAAAATGAACCAATCATGGATTTCAAATTATTTTTCCCCACCTTCCCCTGCTGACACGTAGCTTGCTTGAAAAATGTCTTGCTTTTGGCCTCCTCTTACTGACTGCTCCAATTCCTCCATTTGCAGCAGCTGAATGTCCACCATAGGCCATTTTTATACCTCCCTACATGGGCTGACTCCCCCCACAGGGCCGTGGTCACCACTTGGCGCAAGCACCCGTGTGAGTGCCATTTGCCTGGACAGGTGGGTGTGCCCACTCTTGGGCGACGGCACTGGAACGGTGTCCCTCATAGTACAATGAAGTGTCTCTGACGGTGGTGGTGCACAACCAACGTCAGACACACCGTCGTAATATGAGGGGCCCTGTGCCAGTACCGATGCCCACGAGAGAGTGTTCCCCCCAGCTCAAACAGTGCTCTACCACTTGCAAAACTTACCTCTCCCTGCTCCACCACTGTGTAGTCTGTGCTGTTAAATTCTTCAATGGCACTGCCAATAGAAATTTGTTGAAATGATAGATGATATACAGGGGCCCTGGCCTCCATTTAGACCAGTTAATACTTTGCGCCAACTACCACTTTCTGCTACTCAGCAGAGGAGCCCACCCCTGTACCTAGCTATGCCACCTGTTTATTTATGAACAATTTTTTGGCAGACATTTAGCCCACTTTATTATTTTGGCCTACTAACTGTGTCAGCCACTTATTACAGTTGTCCTCCACTGAATAAAGTAATGCTGCCTGTTTAGTCATGTTACCAATTTTGAACTGCATTTAGCCTACTTACTTTTTTGGGCCTACTAACTGGGTCAGCCTCTCATTACAGTTGTCCTCCGCTGAACAAAGCAATGCCGCCTGTGTACTCCTGTTACCAATTTTGAACTGCATTTAGCCTACTTTTTTATTTTGGGCCTACTAAGTCTCTCTGTGCCACTCATTACAATTATCCTCCTCCACTGAACAAAGCTATGCCGCCTGTGTACTCCTGTCACCAATTTTGAACTGCATTTAGCCTACTTTTTTATTTTGGGCCTACTAAGTCTGTCTGCGCCACTCAATACAGTTGTTCTCCAGTGAACAAAGTAATGCCGCCTGTGTACTCCTGTTACCAATTTTGAACTGCATTTAGCCTACTTTTTTATTTTGGGCCTACTAAGTCTCTTACAGTTGTGTTATGAACTGGTGGTTTAGGAGCAACATGGGACGAGCTCTGAAGGAGGTGGTACCTGTACTGACCGCAGTCCCTAAGCTCAACACAACACTAGAAGTAGCCGTGGGATGCTCCCTAGGCACCTCGTCACAGCCTGAGAACTAACTACCCCTAAAGATAGAAACAGGAAAACTATCTTGCCTCAGAGAAAATCCCCAAAGGATAGATAGCCCCCCACAAGTAATGACTGTGAGTGGAGAGGGAAAAGACATACGTAGAATGAAACCAGGATGTAGCACAGGAGGCCAGTCTAGCTAGCTAGATAGGACAGGATAGAATACTGTGCGGTCAGTATTAAAAACTACAAAAATCCACACAGAGTTTACAAAAATCTCCGCACCTGACTAAAGGTGTGGAGGGGTAAATCTGCTTCCCAGAGCTTCCAGCTTAACTGAAATAATCCATAACTGACAAGCTGGACAAAACATAGAAAGCACAGAACGAATAAGTCCACAACCTGTGGACAGAAAAGAGCAAGCAAGGACTTAACTTTGCTGAACTGGTCAGGATATCAGGGAAATCCAAGAGAGATGTGAATCCAACCAGGAACCATTGACAAGTGGCACTGGCTGAAGAAAGAGCCAGGCATAAATAGCCGAGCAGAAAGACAATCAGTGGAAGCAGCTGCAGACTGCTAAATCCAAGGAGCAGCCATTCCACTTAAAACCACCGAAGGGAGCCCAAGAGCAGAACTCACAAAAATGCCACTTACAACCACCGGAGGGAGCCCAAGAGCGAAATTCACAACACAGTTGTCCTCCTCCACTGAGCAAAGCAATGCCTCCTGTGTACTCCTGTTACCAATTTTGAACTGCATTAAGCCTACTTTATTATTTGGACCTATATCTGTGCTTCCTCCTCATCCTTCCCATTGCCCAGCCACTGCTTGATGAGTCTGCTGGTACATTGAGCCAGACCACTACATTCCCCTTGCACTCTACACAGCCAGAATCTGACCCTGCTGAAAGTCAGGTTCCCTTTCCCGCATACTATACCACCTTACACGGGGATCAAGAGGAAGGTGCAGATGAAAGTGCAGGTTCCTTCATCAGGTGGCGGGGCATACTCGTTGGCACTGGCACATTGCCCTTCATAGTACGCAAAAGTGTCTCTGGCAGTGGGAGGCGCCACCCACCATCAAACACACCGCCGTACTATGAGGGGCCCTGTGCCAGTGCCAACTAGTGGGCCCCCCCCCTGCTTGCTCAGGATGACAGCACTTGCAAAGTTGAAATACTTACCTCTCCCTGCTCCACCACCATAACTATTATTATAAAGTAAATTAAGATTGACCAGCTTCAGTAATACGAATTGATGTTTTTGGCATTAAAATGGGCACTGTAGGTGTTTTCCTGTCCTCCACTCACTGCCGACTTTGATTCCCCATTGACTTGCATTGGGTTTCGTGTTTTGGTTGGCCACCGACTTTTCGCAATAATCGGCCGATTTCACCCGACCCGACTTTTGAGAAACTCGGGTTTCGCGAAACCCGACTCGATCCTAAAAAAGTAAGTCGCTCAACTCTAGTAGTATACGGTTTATTATTTTACGTTTTTTGCAGGCGCTGAAGTATTGTAAGTATTGTTAAATGAAGAATATTAAAATACTTTTTTCCTAAGGTGTGTGTGTTTTATTAACCCTTTATTACTATTGGATTAATAACGGATAGGCGTCTTATTGACACCTCTCTGTTATTAACCCGGCTTAATGTCACCTTACAATAGCAAGATGACATTAACCCCTTATTACCCCATATCACACCGCTACACGGGAGTGGGAAGAGAGGGGCTAAGTGCCGGAATTGACACATCATACAGATGCGCCATTTCTGGGGCGGCTGCGGACTGATATTTGTAGCCGGGGGGGGCCAATATCCATGGCCCCTCTCTAGGCTATGAATATCAGCCTGCAGCTGTCTGCGTAGCCTTTCTGGCTATAAAATATAGGGGGACCCCACAACATTTTTTGGGGGCTCCCCCTATTTTAATTGCCAGTAAAGGCTACGCAGACAGCTGTGGGCTGATATTCATAGCAGGCTACAAATATTGGCCTCCGGCCGTCAGCTTTCCCCCTCTGGCACAGAAAATTGCACGGGAGCCCACGCCATTTTTTTCAGTTTTTTTTTTTAATTCAACGTTCATTAAGGCCTCTTTCACACTTGCGCGGGACAGGTCTGTCGTTATGCGTCGGGCCGACGTACCGACGCACGTTGTGAAATTTGTGCAGGACGTGGGCAGCGGATGCGGTTTTTCAATGCATCCGCTGCCCATTCTGAAGTACGGGGAGGAGGTGGCGGAGTTTCGGCCACGCATGCGCCGTAGAAAATGGCGGACGCGACGGACAAAAAAACCTTCACTTGAACGTTTTTTGTGCCGACGGTCCACCAAAACACGACAGATCCTATGCACGACGGATGCAACGTGTGGCCATCCATCGCGATCCGTCGCTAATACAAGTCTATGGGTAAAAAACGCATCCTGCGAGCACATTTGCAGGATCTTTTTTTTCCCAAAATGATGGATTGCGATGGATTGTTAAAAACGCAAGTGTGAAAGTAGCCTTAGAAACATCGGCCTTTCTATTATATATCTATGGATATATCTATCCATAGATATATTTATAGATAGATATATCTATAGATACATAGATGTATCTATCCATATATCTGGCTGCTTTCACACATCAGGTTTTTGCCTTCAGGCACAATCCAGGGGAGTTTTGAAAAAAACGTATCCTTTTTTCCGCCGGATCCATTTATTTCCGCCAGATCCGTTTTTTCCACCGGATCAGTTTTTTTCTGCCGGATCCGTTTTTTTCTTCCGGATCCGATATTTCCGCCGGATCTGTTTTTTCTGCCGGATCCGTTTTCTTCCGCCTGATCTGTTTTTTTTCACCGGATCCATTTTTTTTCCACCTGATCCGTTTTTTTCTGCCAGATCCGTTTTTTCTGCCGGATCCGTTTTTCCCCCGGATCCGTTTTTTTCTGTCTGATCCGTTTTTTTCCATTGGATTTGATTTTTTTCAGCTGGATCCGTTTTTTCCTCCGGATCAGTTTTTTTTCTGCCGAATCTGTTTTTTTCTTCCGGATCCGTTTTTTTCTGCAGGATCCGTTTTTCTCTGCCAGATTTGTTTTTTTCAAAACTCGCCGGATTGTGCCTGACGGCAAAAACCTGATGTGTGAAAGCAGCCAGATATATGGATAGATACATCTATGTATCTATAGATATATCGATCTATATATATCTATAGATAGATATATCCATAGATATATAATAGAAAGGCCGATGTTTCTAAGGCTACTTTCACACTTGCTTTTTTAGCAATCCATCGCAATCCGTCGTTTTGGGAAAAAACGGATCCTGCAAATGTGTTCGCAGGATGCGTTTTTTACCCATAAACTTGCATTAGCGACAGATCGCGATGGATGGCCACACAACGCATCCGTCGTACAACGGATGTCATGTTTTGGCCGACCATTGGCACAAAAAACGTTCAAGTGAAGGTTTTTTTGTCCGTGGCATCTGCCATTTTCTACCGCACATGCGTGGCTGAAACTCCGCTCCCTTCTCCCCGGACTTCAAAATGGGCAGCGGATGTATTGAAAAACTGCATCAGCTACCCACGTTGTGCACAAATTTCACAACGTGCGTCGGTACATCGGCCCGACGCATAGCAACGGACCCATACCGACGCAAGTGTTAAAGAGGCCTTAATGAGCGTTGAATTAAAAAAAAAAAAAAACAGAAAAAAAAACGGAGTGGGCTCCCACGCAATTTTTTGCACCAGAGGGGGAAAGCCGACGGCCGGGGGCCAATATTTTTAGCCTGCTATGAATATCAGCCCGCAGCTGTCTGCGTAGCCTTTACTGGCTATTAAAATAGGGGGACCCCCCAAAAAATGACGTGGGGTCCCCTATATTTTATAGCCAGAAAGGCTATGCAGACAGCTGCGGGCTGATATTCATAGCCTAGAGAGGGGCCATGGAAATTGTTCCCCCCCCGGCTACAAGTACCAGTCTGCAGCCGCACCAGAAATGGCGCATCTGTCAGATGCGCCAATTCCGGCAATTAGCTCCTCTTCCCACTCTGGTGTAGTGGTGGGATATGGGGTAATAAGGGGTTAATGTCACCTTGCTATTGTACGGTGACATTAAGCCGGGTTAATAACGGAGAGGCGTCAATAAGACTCCTATCCATTATTAATCCAATAGTAATAAAGGGTTAATAAAACATGCACACATTAGGAAAAAAGTATTGTAATATTCTTCATTTAACCATACTTACCATACTTCAGCGCCTGCAAAAACGTAAAATAATAAACCGTATACTACCTGTCCGCCGTAGTCCAATTAATAACGCGTGTCCCACGACGATCTCCCCTATAGAACAGTGACATCGGGTGATGTCACTGCTCTATAAGACCCTCAGTGACACACTGACAGGAGACAATGGCTCCTGCAGTGCATCACTGAGAGGTTACCTTAGGACAAAGTCTCACTTTATGGCAATTGCTGCGTGGGAAAATTTCTTACACAGCAATGCCAAAAGTGAGACTAGGGACTATTTTTTTTACAGCAGTGGAGGAATACAGTGCGGAAGGATACCTTCCTCCCACCATTGTGTTCCTGGAGCCCCTGGGGAACGGTCGCATCAGCAGATGCTGCTGTTCTCCACGGGAGATCGTCGTGGGACACTCGTGGATTTCTGCGGACAGGGAGTATATTGGTTGTTTGTTATTTTCATATTTTTTTACAGATGACACTGGCTTCGGGAACAAAGTGACAAGTAATGGTGAGTATGAACTCTATGTTTAATGTACTGTATGTCTGTATGTATGTATTGTATGTAATGTATGAATGTAATGTATGTAGTATGTATGTAAGTATGTAGTATGTATGTATGTAGTATGTATGTATGTTTTTTCATTCAACACATTAGCCGGATGATGGGACTACTACTGTCCCATCATTGGCTAATGTGTCAATCACTGTCACTGTAGTAGGCATCGTCCGATGGGTCTTGTAGTCCCATCGGATGCCTGCACACACGCACAGAGCCCCGACACGCCACACAGAGCCCCGGCACGCCGCACACCCCTCGGCAGGCCACACAGAGCCCCGGCACACCGTACAGAGCCCTGGCAGGCCCGCACAGACCCCCAGCAGGCCCGCACAGACCCCCGAGAGGCCCGTACAGATCCCCGGCAGGCCCGCACAGACCCCGCCCGCACACACAGACACGCACAGTGTCCGCCCACGCACCACCCACACTCTTTCCCCCTCAGGAACAGGATGTAGAAGGACAGAAAGGGCTTATTTACATTCCGATATTTGTGTCCCATTGACTTGCATTGGTATCGGGTATCGGTATCGGCGATATCTGATATTTTTTGGATATCGGCCGATCCAATCCGATACCGATACTTCTGGATATCGGAAGGTATCGCTCAACACTAGTCCCCATGTGATAAGTGGGCCTGTGTAACTTCAAATGCCAGGGCTGAATTTTTAGCCCAATCCAGCCCTGTCCAAGGCATTGCACTATTTAACGCTTTTCAGCAGCAGAGAGATCCTTTTTATTTCCCATATTGCTTGAAACCTGTGGCCTGCTTAATAATGTGGAACATCATTTTTAAGTAGTTTTCCTTTAATTAGAATCACCTGGAAAACTAATTATCACATGTGTTTAAGATTGATTTCAGTGATCCATTGAGCCCTGAGACACAATACCATCTACGAGTTTATTTGAAAAACAAAACAATTAAATCTTTATGACATTTAAATCCAATTTGCATAATAATTTGGAACACAGTGTAGTTTGTTATTCCTGAAACGGAGATCGGGAATGAGAACCCTTAACGATTTTAATGCTCACTTAGTATTAAGAAGAATTAAGAATATTGACTAGCTACTACTGCTGATAATTTTTACGATAGGGTTTATTGTGCTATGTATTCTTATCCGTAGCAGCTAATCAAAACCATAAAGGTTACTGCTTTTTCCAATGTTTAAAAATAGCAGTAAATCACTCTTCACCGTTATGCAGCTGTTGGCCAATAGCTCACCTTAAAAAGTCAGTATGATGCCCCCACACAGTATGATGCCTTCAGTTGCCCCCTACAGACTGATGCTCCTTCAGCACCGCACACACAGTATGAAGTCCCCATAATCATCCACACACAGTGTGAACCACCACAGCTCCCAAACACAGTGTGATTTCCCTACATCTTCCTAGACACTGTGTAATGGCCTCCACAGCATTTCATATACACAGTTTGCCCAAATCCCTCCCCCACACCGTATGATGGCCCACACAGCCCTACATAGTATGATGGCCTGCACACAAAGTATGACGCCTCCACAGCTCCCTATACACTGTATGATATCCCATAATTTCCCCCAAATATTTAGAATTCAAAACAAAGTACTAAAAACTACTCACATAGACATATTATCCTGAAGCACTGCTCCAATCTATGCAATGGGAAGACTGAGGCTCTGCACTGTAGGAGCAATCTATTAACATTATTGCTCCTGGTGTACTGAATCTCAGACACACAGGCTGAATGGTGGAAGACGTATCTCCCTCTTTCACCATAGTATTTAACAATATATGCATCCTTAGTATGCAGATACTGGTGTAATCAAGACACGTGATGGGGGTTCATACTTTGCTCAGGTCTGCTGTATAGTGAAATGAAGGGCCAATGGTATACCCATTGGTAGTTACGAACCATGGCATATCAAAATCACTAGGTAGGTATTAACAACTGCATTTTGTTAACACAGCCCATACTATTTTGATTCATAGGCTCTACCTAATAAATGACAAAAACTACCGCTAATGTCTTAGTGAGAGATATCAGAAAAATGTTTGCATTTTTTGTGGGGTCCATGTGTCCAAGCTGTGATTATCATTATTTTTATCACTTTTATTGAGATGTGGAGTGCTTTTTGAAGGATGTTTAGTGAAATATATGTTGACATCATTTGTAAAGGTCACAGAGAGCTTGATCTTTTGAAAAATCACCTGTGGTGATAATATAATTATAAAACATGTCCCAATTTTAATTCAGTGTCCCCCTAAATAGCCTCAAATTTTTATTTTGTCACAAATGACAGCTCAGATATTTACTATAGTAGACCTTCATTCTTTTCTCTTTCATTAGTTTTGTACCAACACATAAGTAAAGTATTCACAAATTACTACCTTTGTGTCAACTGACTACTCATGTTCTGGACTCTGTCCAAATGCAGATAAAATATGTAGATAAAAGATTTATTGAAGACCAAAAACACTGTTATTTACTTTGTATTATTGTTTGATTTTCAGTGTTCGTGAGTTGTTTTCCCATCATATCACTTTTGGGCCTTTTTCCCCAAGTGAATACATTTTGTGTGTATTTCCTGGAGCAGATTGACATCCTCTTGTTTGGTGGTACTGGTAAGTTTATCATACAATACAGTATATATACATTAATGTTTTAGTACCTATTTATAACTTGTATAATGACAGATTGACTGACTGTATGAATTAAATTCTGTGCACAACTCTAGTATACAAGCATATACTGGAGTGCCAGACCTGGCATGTCACTCCCCACAAGGAGAAACCTTACCCCTTAGATCCCGATCTTATCGCCTCCCCCAGCCAAATCATATTTCATACATTGCAATGACGAGGGACAAAACCCTGAAACACTGTGTCTACAAATTGAGATTTTGATCTTGGATTCTATTCTTAAGGCCCCGTCACACATAGCGACGCTTGAGCGATTCCGACAACGATACGACCTGTCAGGGATCGCTCAAGCGTCGCTATGTGGTCGCTGGTGAGATGTCACACAGTGCGATCTCCCCAACGACGCAGCAGCGATGCGGCGAACTGTAGCGACCTGTAGCGACCTGTAGAACGATGCTATTTCATGATGATTCAATGGGACGTCCTGTCAGCGAGGTCGTTGGTAAGGTGTCAAACACAGCGATGTGTGCTACCCAGCGGGACCTCAACGATCAAAAAATGGCCCAGGCCATTCCGACACGACCAGCGATCTCACAGCAGGGGCCTGATCGCTGCTACGTGTCACACATAGCGAGATCGCTACTGAGATCGCTGTTGCGTCACAAAACTTGTGACTCAGCAGCGATCTCGCTAGCGATCTCGCTGTGTGTGACGGGGGCTTTAGTTATATTGCAAGGCTCGTTAAAGAGTCAATATTGACTTGTAGGATTGGTACGTCCAATAGGTAGCACTAGAGTTTAAGTTCTCTTCCTCTCTGAAGAGGCAGTTTGCATATTTAATTTCCAAGAGGAGCATTCAAGGCGTTTAAGTCTCCTCCTACTGGTGTGCCAGGCCTGGCATGTCACTCTCCAGAAAACGTACCCCTTAACTACAGATATGCATTCTTTGAATCTTTGTTCAAACACTGGCGAAAGGAGTTACATTGGGGCACAGCTCCATGTATTTTGTAGTTACTGTGCGGTTTCCCCAGATATAATTATTACCGTATATACTGGAGTATAAACCGAGATTTTCAGCCCATTTTTTTTTGTTGAAAGTCCCCCTCTCGGCTTGTACTCGAGTCATACCCAGGGGTAGGTAGGGGAGGGGGAGCGGGGGCTATCTAATTATACTCACCTACTCCTGGCGCGGTCTCTGCAGGTCCCTGCTTCCCCGGCTTCTTTCTGTACTGAGCGGTCACATGGTACCGCTCATTACAGTAATGAATATGCGGCTCCACCCCTATGGGAGGTGGAGCCGCATATTCATTACTGTAATGAGTGGTAACGGTGACCGCTCAATACAGGAAGAAGCAGCGGCGCCGGGGAACAAGGGACTGCACCGCTCCAGGAGCAGGTGAGTATAATGGGGAGGGGGAACGCAGCACTGCGTGTTATTCGCCTGCTCCTCATTCTGGCACTGCTCTGTCTTCAGCGTCTTCTGCAGTGATGCTCAGGTCAGAGGGTGCGATGACGTGGTTAGTGCGCGCCCTCTACCTGAATGTCAGTGCAGAAGACGCAGAAGATGGAGAGGTGCCTGGAACCAGGAGAGGTGAATATTGAAAGTGCTGGGGGCCTGAGCGACGAGAGGTGAGTATGTGATTTTTTTTTATCGCAGCAACAGCAAATGGGGCAAGTGTCTGTATCAAACATCTTATGGGGCCATAATCAACGTTTGTGCAGCACTATATGGCGCAAATATCTTTATGGAGCATCTTATGGGGCCATAATTAACATTTGTGGAGCATTATATGGGGCAAGTGTCTATATGGAGTATCTTATGGGGCCATAATTAACGTTTGTGGAGCATTATCTGGGGCAAGTGTCTATATGGAGCATCTTATGGGGCCATAATTAACGTTTGTGGAGCATTATATGGGGCAAGTGTCTGTATGAAGCATCTTATGGGGCCATAATCAAGGTTTGTGCAGCACTATATGGGGCAAGTGTCTGTATGGAGCATCTTATGGGGCCCATCATAAACTCTATGGAGCATCTTATGGGGCCATAATCAACATTTGTGCAGCATTATATTGGGCAAATGTGTCTATGGAGCATCTTATGGGGCCATTATTAACCTTTATGCAGGATTATATGGGGCACATTTTAATATGGAGCATCTTATGGGGCCATTATAAACTTTATGGAGCATTGTATGGGGCTCCTGATTCAATATGGATATTCAAAAGCACTTAACCTACTGATGGCTCAATTAATTTTACTTTTATTGGTATCTATTTTTACTTTTGACATTTACCGGTAGCTGCTGCATTTTCCGCCCTAGGCTTATACTCGAGTCATTAAGTTTTCCCAGTTTTTTGTGGCAAAATTAGGGGGGTCGGCTTATACTAAACTATATATGGTACTTAGCTGTTCGGTTTACATATCTTAGAAAATATGTTCTGCATTTGTTTACCTGCTAAATGTATTCCCTTGCTACATTGTCATATGCTGGTCAGTATTGGTTTACCGTTTGCTCTTGTTCATGTTTCAATTAAGTTGGTTCAAGCTTTGCAGTTCAGTAGATGGGTCGCTTGCTCTTGGCAGCCATTTCATAGACAGAGTTGCTGTGAGACAGGGACCAATGGCTTTTGAAGTTTTTAATATCCAGCAGCAACCAATGTCAGCAGCTTCAGAGAAAGTTACAGTATTGTACCGACAATTATTACTTCTGTATCTGGGTTTAACTCCTTAGTGACGGAGCCAATTTGCAGCTTAATGACCAGGCCAATTTTTACAATTCTGACCACTGTCAATTTATGAGGTTATAACTCTGGATTGCTTTAACGGATTTAGGTGATTCTGAGAATGTTTTTTCATGACATGTTGTACTTCATGGTAGTGGTAACATTTCTTCTATATTGCTTGCGTTTATTTATGAAAAAAATGGAAATATGGTAAAAAATGTTGAAATTTTGCAATTTTCAAACTTTGAATTTTTCCGCCCTTAAATCAGAGAGATATGTCACACAAAATAGTTAATAAATAAGATCTCTCACATGTCTACTTTATATCAGCACAATTTTGAAAACAATTTTTGTTTTGTTAGGAAATTATAAGGGTTAAAATTTGACCAGCGATTTCTCATTTTTACAACAAAATTTACAAACCATTTTTTTATGTACCATCTCACTTTCAAAGTCACTTTCAGAGGTGTGCAAGACAGAAAATGCCCAAAAGTGACACCATTCTAAAAACTAAACACCTCAAGGTGCTCAAAACCACTTTCAAGAAGTTTATTAACCATTTTCGTGCTTCACAGGAACTGAAGCAATGTGGAAGGAAAAAATTAACATTTAACTCTTTTTTTACGAACATTTTACTTCAGAACCATTTTTTTTATTTTCACAAGTGTACAGTACAAAGAGAAAATGAACCACAAAATTTGTTGAGCAATTTCTCCTGAATACGCCGATACCCCATATGTGGGGGTAAACCACTGTTTGGGTGCACAGCAGAGCTTGGAAGAGAAGGAGTGCTGTTTGACATTTTCAATACAGAATTTGCTGGAATTGAGATTGAACGCCATGTCGCTTTTGGGGAGCCCATGATGTGCCTAAAGAATGGAAACCCCCCGCAAGTGACACCATTTTGGAAATTAAACCCCTAAAGGAACTTATCTAGATGTGTGGTGAGCACTTTGAACCCCCAAGTGCTTCACAGAAGTTTATATTGTAGAGCCGTGAAAAGAAAAAATCGTATTTTTTCCATAAAAATGATCTTTTCGCCCTCAAATTTTTATTTTCACAAGGGTAACAGGAGACATTTGACCACCAAAATGTTGTGCAATTTGTCCTGAGTATGCCGATACCACAAATGTGGGGGAAACCACTGTTTGGATGCACGGCGGAGTCATGTTGCGCTTGCAGAGCCCCTGATGTGCCTAAACATAAGTGACCTCAATTTGGAAAATAGATCCCCCAAGGAACTTATCTAGATGTGTGGTGAGCACTTTCAATGCCCAGGTGCTTCACAGAAGATTATAATGTAGAGCACTGAAAATAAAAAATAATTTTTTCCACAAAAAAGAAGGGAGGGAGCACCATTTGACTTTTTGAACGCAAAATTGGCTGTAATCAATGGTGGCGCCATGTCGCGTTTGGAGACCCCCTAATGTACCTAAACAGTGGAAACCCCCAATCCTAACTCCAACCCTAACCCCAACACACCCCTATCCCTAATCCCAACCCTATCCATAATCCTAATCACAACCCTAACCCCCAACACACCCCTAACCCTAATCCCAACTCTAACTATAACCCTAATTCCAAACCTAACCCTAATCCCAAACCTAACCCCAATCCCAAACCTAACTATAATCCCAGCCCTAACCCTAATCTCAACCCTAACCCTAATCCAAACCCTAATCCCAACCCTAACCCTATCTTTAGACCATCTCACTTTAGCCCAACTCTAACCCAAATTGGAAAATGGAAATACATTTTCTTTATTTTATTATTTTTTCTAACTAAGGAGGTGATAAAGGAAGCGTTTAATTACTAGTTTTTTATTTTGATCACTGTGATAGGGTCTATCACAGTGACAAAAATGAACTGATAGGAAAAATCTCGCACTGCGCATGTGCCCGCCATTTTCTTCCTGGAAACAAATGGCGGCGCCCATGGGGGGAAGCAGGAGAGCCGAGGAGCACCGGGAGACACTGGAAAGGATCGGGGGGCAATCCGGGACCCTATTTCTCTACTCTCTGATGTGCGGGTGCCGGCCGGCAGATCTAGATGGGCACACTACTCATGTGCCTGCCCTTTGCTTCCCAGAAGAAGATGGTAGCGCCTATGGGGGGAACCACGAGAGGCACCGGGAGGTATCAGGGGGGATCAGGGACACCATTTCTCTGTCCTCTGATGTGCGATCACATCAGAGGGCAGAGAAATTAAATGACACAGCTGACTTTTTTTTTTTGCGGTCGCCGGTAAACAGTTAATACTGGCGATCGCAACCCGGGGTCAGTAAAAACCGACCCAAATCATATTCTCTGGTGTCTCTTCTGCAACCGGCAGCCAAGACCCCGGAGAAAATCTGACTCTGGGGGCGCTATACACTTTTTCTACTGCGCCGTTAATTAACGGCACTGTGGTTTAAGTACTCTTAACTACCAACATTAAAAGGCATATCGGCGTTCGTTAAGGGGTTAAATAAACCAAGTCTTGAACTGCACACACGCTGTGGTTCTATATTCGAGTCTATGGATACTGAGTCTGCGCTGGTCCTGTCTGCTCCTCATCTTGGATATGGAGGCAGGCAAACAAATCACAGCCATTTATCTATCAGTTACACCTGTATTCTCCTTATGTGGAGACAGAACAGTCAGAAATTATCTTAGAGTCCAGTCTGCCTTATACCTGCATACCAGAGCGCAGCTGAATGTCACACAGGAATCTCTAGCAACCGGCAAGAGAGAGCACATCTGCAATAATCTACACAGGCTTAGAAGCCTTCTGCAATCTTCACCAAGCCGTTTTTCATATTCAGATTAACCCTTTGCTTGCACAATTACAGATCAGTTTACGTATGCACAGTTTCACACCAGATTACACATTTAAGAGACTCCCTGTGTATTTTAGGTCAGACTGTTATAACAATTTTCCACGTAGCAATGGCCACCCAGGCTGGAAACCATGCAATGGACTCAAATGTTTGGGGAATCTTATTGGAGTGACCAATAGGAGCTGTGCAGTAATTTTCACACCCAAAAATCAAAATGGCAGAAAAATGTCCTGTTCAATCTACTGGTGCTGAAATACAGCAAGAGCAGCCTGATTCTGAACATTATGAAGAGCAGGAAGCAGAACCCACACTTCCAGCAGCAAAATCGCACAATCAATGCGCTCTCTCCAACCTACGCTTAATGTAATTGAAACCATACCACAAAAGATGAGCTCGGCGATTACCTGGAAAGTACAGTTAGGGCCAGAAATATTTGGACAGTGACACAAGTTTTGTTATTTTAGCTGTTTACAAAAACATGTTCAGAAATACAATTATATATATAATATGGGCTGAAAGTGCACACTCCCAGCTGCAATATGATAGTTTCCACATCCAAATCGGAGAAAGGGTTTAGGAATCATAGCTCTGTAATGCATAGCTTCCTCTTTTTCAAGGGACCAAAAGTAATTGGACAATGGACTCTAAGGGCTGCAATTAACTCTGAAGGCGTCTCCCTCGTTAACTTGTAATCATGAAGTAGTTAAAAGGTCAGGGGTGGATTCCAGGTGTGTGGTTTTGCATTTGGAAGCTGTTGCTGTGAGCTGACAACGTGCGGTCAAAGGAACTCTCAATTGAGGTGAAGCAGAACATCCTGAGGCTGAAAAAAAAGAAAAAATCCATCAGAGAGATAGCAGACATGCTTGGAGTAGCAAAATCAACAGTTGGGTACATTCTGAGAAAAAAGGAATTGACTGGTGAGCTTGGGAACTCAAAAAGGCCTGGGCGTCCACGGATGACAACAGTGGTGGATGATCGCCGCATACTTAATTTGGTGAAGAAGAACCCGTTCACAACATCAACTGAAGTCCAGAACACTCTCAGTGAAGTAGGTGTATCTGTCTCTAAGTCAACAGTAAAGAGAAGACTCCATGACAGTAAATACAAAGGGTTCACATCTAGATGCAAACCATTCCTCAATAACAAAAATAGACAGGCCAGAGTTAAATTTGCAGAAAAACACCTCAAGAAGCCATCTCAGTTCTGGAAAAGTATTCTATGGACAGATGAGACAAAGATCAACCTGTACCAGAATGATGGGAAGAAAAAAGTTTGGAGAAGAAAGGGAACGGCACATGATCCAAGGCACACCACATCCTCTGTAAAACATGGTGGAGGCAACGTGATGGCATGGGCATGCATGGCTTTCAATGGTACTGGGTCACTTGTGTTTATTGATGACATAAGAGCAGACAAGAGTAGCCGGATGAATTCTGAAGTGTACCGGGATATACTTTCCGCCCAGATTCAGCCAAATGCTGCAAAGTTGATTGGTCGGCGCTTCATAGTACAGATGGACAATGACCCCAAGCATACAGCCAAAGCTACCCAGGAGTTCATGAGTGCCAAAAAGTGGAACATTCTGCAATGGCCAAGTCAATCTCCAGATCTAAACCCAATTGAGCATGCATTTCACTTGCTCAAATCCAGACTTAAGACGGAAAGACCCACAAACAAGCAAGACCTGAAGGCTGCGGCTGTAAAGGCCTGGCAAAGCATTAAGAAGGAGGAAACGCAGCGTTTGGTGATGTCCATGGGTTCCAGACTTAAGGCAGTGATTGCCTCCAAAGGATTTGCAACAAAATATTGAAAATAAAAATATTTTGTTTGGGTTATGTTTATTTGTCCAATTACTTTTGACCTCCTAAAATGTGGAGTGTTTGTAAAGAAATGTGTACAATTCCTACATTTTCTATCAGATATTTTTGTTCAACCCTTCAAATTAAACGTTACAATCTGCACTTGAATTCTGTTGTAGAGGTTTCATTTCAAATCCAATGTGGTGGCATGCAGAGCCCAAATCGCGAAAATTGTGTCACTGTCCAAATATTTCTGGCCCTAACTGTATGTGTGAATGAGTTCTCTCACTCATGTCTGGTTTTCAACACTACAAAAGTAATGCAGTGAGTTTACAAGATGCTATTAGATGGCTGAACACAGCTCACAAAAGATACAAGAGACTGTGTGCAAGATATGCAACCTTTCTAAAAATACTTTAATATCGATGAAACCTTATCAGAATGAAGCAAATCAGACTCAATAGGCAGAGAAACAGACACCCCCATGGGGCAGGGTGTTAAGGATAAAGCAGAACTTCTTATCACTCATGCGCAAGAAACCTGATTGCGTAAATCAAATTCATCTAAACATTCTGCTCTGTCATGCAAATCATCTTGCTCAAGAAGTTCAGTCCTGAGTGACAGAATACTAGAGGCAGACAACAAATACAGAGCAATCCTAAGACATTCCTTCAGAAAAAAGGAAGTAGTCACAGAAGCTCAAGCCAAGAAAGCAGATGTATATGCAGAAGACAATAAAGCAAATGCAGAAGCTCAAGCCAAGAATTAGAAGCTCAAGCCAAGAAAGCAGATGCTAAGGCACAAAGTAAGAGAGAAGAAGCAGAGACTTCGATAAAGATTCTTCAAACAGAGATGGAAGAAGAAATCGCACCAGCCAAAGTGACTTTGCACTGAAATAGTCATCTGCAGAACCCCCTATTTTCAACAATGTTCACAAGCTGACAACGCAGAACTTCCAAGTCAGCTCTACCTGCTGTGCCGTTGTTGCCCACAGTACCTGCACAAAACCATACCCAACACCCCAAGGTGCCCTCTCAAGGAAACTTATTACAGCAAGATCACCACAGGAGCTTTCTGGCTACTTGCTCTGAGAAAGGCTTCTGCTATGACTTGCAGCAGAAAAGAAGGAAGTGCAATTAACCCTCTCCTGTCCTATATGATACCTTTAGCACAAGTATAAACATTATATAATATTATAGTATTATCATTATAGCATTATCATTAACCCTAAGAAGGGCTGTTGTTGTACTTGAAAGAAATATAAATTTGGTTGAATCCCTGGCAAATATGCAGCTACAATTCTGTCTCTCATCATGATCTCTCCCTACTCTTGCCTGTTTACAGTGTGCCGATCATAGTCTCACGAGCCTTATATAAACCCAATGACGCTATGCAGTCAGCCAATCACAGTACATCCACTACCAAGATGGCTACAGCATTACAATGACTGGCAGGCAATCCCTGCATGTTTATTGACTATCTAAAAAGCACCAAACATGCGGACCTGGGACTTAACCTTCCTCTAGTGTTAGCTTTCTGTTACTCTTTCTAATGTTAACGGGTCGGTTTTGACCCGTGTCTTAAATCACCCCTAGGATACCCTAAAAACAGTTATTTATGATCCAATTTGTTTCTTACCTCTTAGTTACCTTGTTAGGGTTTCTCATCCATGGAAGGATTTATTTTAATATTTTTGTTGTGGCCCCCTGGGCCTTTCATTTGAGAGCATACCCTTCATTTTCAATATAAAAGTATTGTCAAATGAACCTCAAGAGAATAATATAAACTATACTCTGCAAAGTACCAACTCTAAGCTGATTTGGACATACATGCCTGGACATGTCCCTAACTCAAGTTGTTGGAGGTAGAGTTGGCTGTGGGCTGTTGGTTTATATTGTGTTTATGAGTTCAGTTTTGGGACTTATTATTGTTTTTTTACTTTTATATTAGACCTGGGTCGAAATTGACCCCAACAACACAAATGTTATAATTTTAATAAGATCATTTTACAATTTAGTAAATTAGTTTTATTTTATTGTATTTTGTTTAACAATAAGTTCAAAAGTCAAAAAGTCTTGATGCAATAAACAAATGTATGTAGAATTTGTATGCATTTAACCTTCGTCTGGCTTGCAATAACTTTTTTGCGAAAAGCCGTGGAGGGCTGAAATTTCGTGACATCTCTGCAGTTTTGGTCCAGAATATATTGGCCAAATATCACAGTGGAGGTATATATGAAGGTACAATTGTACCTCTGCAGCCTGTTAACGTTGTAAAATTATGCAGCCTGACGAAGGTTAAAACCTAAAACGGGTCGGTCACGACCCTAACACTAGAGGAAGGTTTTAAGCTCACACTCAAGCATTCAAAATATAGTCACCAAGTAACGAGCATCACGAGCACACTGATTCTCGAGCAAGTAAACAGTAGTGAAAAGCACACTCACTCATCACTAGGGAACATATCTATATCTTGAATTTATAATTTTTATTTATCTGTATGGATACTTTGCCTTGTGTTAAAACTATTTTTAAGGCTATATATCTATAGCTTGGACAGATATTTTCAGTTGAGACCTGTGGTTTTTCCTGTTTGCATACACATTTTTTTTCTATCTAATTTTGTTTTTCTCACTGTCTGTAATGCCTTTAGTGTAGGTGTTCAACATGGCTTTCAGAGATACCGGCGTTGAGCGGGGATGCCATATTGCTAATATTAGAAGAGGTTGGAATCCTGTTAGGTAGGGTGATTGACAGGGATTTCTAGGGAATGAGTACCCCCCACAACCGTTTATGTGTACTTTTTTCAGTTTATCTGTAATTTGTGCTTAAACCCTGAATTGCCCACACTTTTTAATACTATATTTAGAAGGTTTTTTGAGTGTTGTACTGTTAATCTAATAATGAAAGTTAATTTTTAGGGGTCTATTTTTCTTTTTGTTTCTAATGATATTGAGGCTTCAGTTTATCAATTTTTGGTCTTCTACATGATTTGCTGCCCACTCATTTATGAAGAGCAAGACTTGCAATGAAGAATTTGAAATGTTTTATTCCATAATGTATGTTTAGTATTATGAGACTCATCATTAATCTTATTCCATTTTAAAATGAGTGCCACAATAGATAATGTTGGTGAGCCTAAAAAAGTTCCTTAAATGAGATAATGGAGCTATGTACAGGTTATGTACAGATGACTCGTAAAATGTCAAATGTCACACACTCTCAGTTGAAACTAGAAGTTTACATAAACTATAAAAAAGACACATATGCATGTTTTTTCTCAATATCTGACATGAAATCAGAATAAACCATTCCAGTTTTAGGTATATTAGGATTACCATAATTATTAATATTTGCAAATGCCAGAATAATGAGAGCGATAGAATGATTTAATGCATTTTTATTACTTACTGCAAAGATAAAAGTTTACATACATTTCATTAGTATTTGGTACAATTGCCCTTAAACTGAATTACTTGGGTCAAACATTTGGGATCTCCTTCTACAAGCTTCTCACGATAGTTGGTCGGAATTGGGCCCATTCTTCCTGATAAAACTGGTGTAACTGATGCAGGTTTGTAGGTCGCTGTGCTTGCACCTGCCCTTTCACCTTTGCACAAAAATGTTCAACAGAATTGAGATCAGGGCTTTGTGATGACCATTCCAAAACATTGACGTTGTTATCCTTAGCCAATTTGCTACTATTTTGGCAGTATGCTTTGAGTCATTGTCCATTTGGAAGACCTTCCACCAAATCTTTAACTTCCTTGCAGATGTCTGGAGATGTTGCTTCAGTATTGCCACATAATCTTCTTTTCTCATGATGCCAACTATTTTGTGACGTACACCAGTCCCTCCTGCAGCAAAACATCCCCACAACATGATGCTCTCACCCTGTGTTTCACAGATGGTGTTCTTAGGCTTTCAAGCTTCTCCCTTTTTCCTCCAAACATAACAGTGGTCATTATGCCTTAAAAGTTCAATTTTAGTTTCATCAGACTGTAAGGGGTTACAAAGATTGTTGTATGCCTCTATCCCTTTAAGTATATATAATTGTTAATAAGTGTATTTATTTAAAGTATGTAATCTATGCTGCACAGTGTGTATTGCTTACTTTAGGGAAAGTGCAGTGCACAGTTCAGCCACAAGATGGGGGCACAGAGAACATAGGAGTGTATATAGTATACTAGGAAAAATACCTCATGGGTTTCAGATAGGAAATAGTTAAACATAAAAGGGGCACGGTGGATAAGACAGGAGGGACTTCCTGATAATCTCAGTTGGGGGCCAGGACATCCATGCAGCTCACTTGGGCTAGCCTGTCCTGGGCTACATTATGCCACGCAACGTTAGAAGAAGTGTAAGGCCCAGCCATATAGCATCTCTGGCCAGGACCTCATCAGAAGGAACAATGCCAACAGTGCTAGTGGTCCAGTATTAATGTGACTGCAGTTGCTAGAAGAAGCAGTACAGGCAGGTCGCTCATCATGTGGCAGCTTATTGCGTGGGTCAGCGCCCTCAGAGCTGGGGTGAAACAGCTGAGGGAGTCCCCAGACCGAGTAAGGTTGAGCAGTGAGGACGCTGAGAGACCGAAAGGTACAATCCTTCCAGGAAGCGAGCTTAGCGATGGAGAGAGAAGGACAGAGACAGAAGAGAAGTTGCATGTTGTGAAACCTGATGTTAATGCTGGAAAGAATGTGAATATGCTGCGTACAGAACCAAGTAAAGCTGTTGTTTTTAAAATTGAGTTGGACTTTGTCTGTCTTTGTGCGGTGCCATTTACAAAGCATCACTGGCGGTCTAGGGTGGACCCTGATGGCAAGGAGACCCAGAATGAAGGTATACCGAAGGAAAGACACTATTGAACAGTGGGGAGAGGCTAGGGCATAATACAGGGATTACTCTCGGCTATGACTATCACACCCTGGCCCACCCTAACAAGACCACAGGACATGTCTCCAAAAATGTAAGATATTTGCTCCTGTGTGCATTTGCAAACATTAATCTGGCTTTTTTATGTTTCTCTTGGCTTAATGGCTTCTTCCTGGCAAAGTGGCCTTTCAGCCTACGTTGATACAGTACTCGTTTCTCTGTGGATATTGACACAATGCTACCAGCTTACACCATCGTCTCCACAAGGTCTTTTGCTTTTGTCCTTGGGTTGATATGCTCATGTCAGACCAAAGCACGTTCATCTCTGGGACACAGAAACCATCTCCCTCTTGAGCGGTATGATGGCTGGACATTTCTTCTTTTATGTACTTGCGTATAATTGTTTGTACTGATGAACTAGGCACTTTCAGGTACCTTGAAAATGTACCCAAGGATGAGCCAGACTTGTTTGTCCACAATTCTCTTCCCATGATGCTACACAAAGAAGCACTGTATTTCAGGTGTGCCTTAAAATACATCTATAAGTGTGTCTCTAATTAACTCAGATGTTGCCTAAAAGCTATCAGAAGCTTCCAAACACATGAAATCATCATATGGGCAGTCCAGAATTGTTTAAAGGCATAGTAATCTTAGTGTATGTAAACCTTTGACTTTGCAGTAAGTAATAAAAATGCACTAAAACATTCTCTATCTCTAATTATTCTGGCACTTGGTAAATATTAATAATTATGGTAAACCTAATTGACCTATATCGGAAAGGTTTATTCTGGTTTCATGTCAGATATTGAGAAAAACATGCATATGTGTCTTTTTTATATAGTGTATGTAAACTAAACTAGTTTCAACTGTACCTCTACAACGAAGTTTTGAACTTTCAGAAAATCCTTTACTTTACAATTGAAGACCACATTAATTCTTGTTCTCAGCCACTGAAGTCATTGCTGCTAAGTGCATAAGAGAATAAACAGCTGAACTGTCAGTGAGAGAGTGAATCTGGTGGCTTATTACTCATTGACAGTTTGGCTAATGTTCACTACAAGCTTGTTAAGTTGCTGTACCGAAATGACAGTGTGGCATCCGCTTTAAAGGGACAGTGAGAGGCACCCTGTTCGGTCACATACCCCCAGGGCCTACAGTATCAAGACTGTCGTAATTGTGATCTTGACACAAAAACTGACCATAAAGAAGATCCCAGGAGGCAAGAAGTATTTGGCGTTCATAAAGAAAAAAATGAACACCCGGTGGACGAAATGAATATATATATATATATATATATATATATATATATATATATATATATATATATATATATACACAGTTAGGTCCATATATATTTGGACAGAGACAACATTTTTCTAATTTTGGTTATAGACATTACCACAATGAATTTTAAACAAAACAATTCAGATGCAGTTGAAGTTCAGGTGTTCAGCTTTCATTTGAGTGTATCCACATTAAAATTGGATGAAGGGTTTAGGAGTTTCAGCTCCTTAACATGTGCCACACTGTTTTTAAAGGGACCAAAATTAATTGGACAGATTCAATAATTTTAAATAAAATGTTCATTTTTAGTACTTGGTTGAAAACCCTTTGTTGGCAATGACTGCCTGAAGTCTTGAACTCATGGACATCACCAGACACTGTGTTTCCTCCTTTTTGATGCTCTGCCAGCCCTTCACGGCAGTGGTTTTCAGTTGCTGTTTGTTTGTGGGCCTTTCTGTCTGAAGTTTAGGCTTTAACAAGTGAAATGCATGCTCAATTGGGTTGAGATCAGGTGACTGACTTGGCCATTCAAGAATATTCCACTTCTTTGCTTTAATAAACTCCTAGGTTGCTTTGGCTTTATGTTTTCGGTCATTGTCCATCTGTAGTATGAAACGACAACCAATCAGTTTGGCTGCATTTCGCTGGATCTGAGCACACAGTATGGCTCTGAATACCTTAGAATTCATTCGGCTGCTTCTGTCCTATGTCACATCATTAATAAACACTAGTGACCAAATGTCACTGGCAGCCATGCATGCCCAAGCCATCACACTGCCTCCGCCGTGTTTTACAGATGATGTGGTATGCTTTGGGGCATGAGCTGTACCACGCCTTCGCCATAGTTTTCTCTTTCCATCATTCTGGCAGATGTTGATCTTGAATTCATCTGTCCAAAGAATGTTCTTCCAGAACTGTGCTGGCTTTTTTAGATGTTTTTTGGCAAAGTCCAGTCTAGCCTTTTTATTCTTGATGCTTATGAGTGGCTTGCACCGTGCAGTGATCCCTCTGTATTTACTTTCATGCAGTCTTCTCTTTATGGTAGATTTGGATATTGATATGCCTACCTCCTGGAGAGTGTTGTTCACTTGGTTGGCTGTTGTGAAGGGGTTTCTCTTCACCATGGAGATTATTCTGCGATCATCCACCACTGTTGTCTTCCGTGGGCGCCCAGGTCTTTTTGCATTGATGAGTTCACCAGTGCTTTCTTTCTATCTCAGGATGTACCAAACTGTAGATTTTGCCACTCCTAATATTGTAGCAATTTCTCGGATGTTTTTTTTTTTGTTTTTGCAGCTTAAGGATGGCTTGTTTCACCTGGATGGAGAGCTCCTTTGACCGCATGTTTACTTCACAGCAAAACCTTCCAAATGCAAGCACCACACCTCAAATCAACTCCAGGCCTTTTATCTGCTTAATTGAGAATGACATAACGAAGGGATTGCCCACACCTGTCCATGAAATAGCCTTGGAGTCAATTGTCCAATTACTTTCGGTCCCTTTAAAAACAGGGTGGCACATGTTAAGGAGCTGAAACTCCTAAACCCTTCATCCAATTTTCATGTGGATACCCTCAAATGAAGGATGAAAGTCTGAACTTCAACTGCATCTGAATTCTTTTGTTTAAAATTCATTGTGGTAATGTCTATAACCAAAATTAGAAAAATGTTGTCTCTGTCCAAATATACAGTGGGGCAAAAAAGTATTTAGTCAGTCAGCAATAGTGCAAGTTCCACCACTTAAAAAGATGTGAGGCGTCTGTAATTTACATCATAGGTAGACCTCAACTATGGGAGACAAACTGAGAAAAAAAAATCCAGAAAATCACATTGTCTGTTTTTTTATCATTTTATTTGCATATTATGGTGGAAAATAAGTATTTGGTCAGAAACAAAATTTCATCTCAATACTTTGTAATATATCCTTTGTTGGCAATGACAGAGGTCAAACGTTTTCTGTAAGTCTTCACAAGGTTGCCACACACTGTTGTTGGTATGTTGGCCCATTCCTCCATGCCGATCTCCTCTAGAGCAGTGATGTTTTTGGCTTTTCGCTTGGCAACACGGACTTTCAACTCCCTCCAAAGGTTTTCTATAGGGTTGAGATCTGGAGACTGGCTAGGCCACTCCAGGACCTTGAAATGCTTCTTACGAAGCCACTCCTTCGTTGCCCTGGCGGTGTGCTTTGGATCATTGTCATGTTGAAAGACCCAGCCACGTTTCATCTTCAATGCCCTTGCTGATGGAAGGAGGTTTGCACTCAAAATCTCACGATACATGGCCCCATTCATTCTTTCATGTACCCGGATCAGTCGTCCTGGCCCCTTTGCAGAGAATCAGCCCCAAAGCATGATGTTTCCACCACCATGCTTTACAGTAGGTATGGTGTTTGATGGTTGCAACTCAGTATTCTTTTTCCTCCAAACACGACAAGTTGTGTTTCTACCAAACAGTTCCAGTTTGGTTTCATCAGACCATAGGACATTCTCCCAAAACTCCTCTGGATCATCCAAATGCTCTCTAGCAAACTTCAGACGGGCCCGGACATGTACTGGCTTAAGCAGTGGGACACGTCTGGCACTGCAGGATCTGAGTCCATGGTGCCGTAGTGTGTTACTTATGGTAGGCCTTGTTACATTGGTCCCAGCTCTCTGCAGTTCATTCACTAGGTCCCCCCGCGTGGTTCTTGGATTTTTGCTCACCGTTCTTGTGATCATTCTGACCCCACGGGGTGGGATTTTGCGTGGAGCCCCAGATCGAGGGAGATTATCAGTGGTCTTGTATGTCTTCCATTTTCTAATTATTGCTCCCACTGTTGATTTCTTCACTCCAAGCTGGTTGGCTATTGCAGATTCAGTCTTCCCAGCCTGGTGCAGGGCTACAATTTTGTTTCTGGTGTTCTTTGACAGCTCTTTGGTCTTCACCATAGTGGAGTTTGGAGTCAGACTGTTTGAGGGTGTGCACAGGTGTCTTTTTATACTGATAACAAGTTTAAACAGGTGCCATTACTACAGGTAATGAGTGGAGGAAAGAGGAGACTCTTAAAGAAGAAGTTACAGGTCTGTGAGAGCCAGAAATCTTGATTGTTTGTTTCTGACCAAATACTTATTTTCCACCATAATATGCAAAAAAAATGATAAAAAAACAGACAATGTGATTTTCTGGATTTTTTTTTCTCAGTTTGTCTCCCATAGTTGAGGTCTACCTATGATGTAAATTACAGACGCCTCTCATCTTTTTAAGTGGTGGAACTTGCACTATTGCTGACTGACTAAATACTTTTTTGCCCCACTGTATATGGACCTAACTGTATATATATACAATATATATATATATATATATATATATTTTTTTTTTTTTTAATAAGCTATCACTTACACAATTGCAGTACAAATGTCTGTGCCTTTTATTAGTATTTGTTATATTGAATCATAGCACTTCTATTGCTCCTACATGTACCATGACACCCATTTGGTGGATGCTTCTGCAGCGCCCCAGGGTCCTTGTTGTTGCAGTAATGTCATTCTTCCACCAGGGGGAGTGATGTTACGTCTGAAGGCAATAAAGGAGATCACTTTACCAGGTATCACAAGCCACACAGCACACTTCACACTCCAGTCCACCAGGGGAAGCTATGCTCCTATTTAGTAGGGCACTCTTCACATTTAGGTAAAACTGGTGGTCTGGATAGGAAGTTAGGCAGAAGCTGGCTGGGTTTCACCCAGTGAGCTGCTATCTGAGCTCCGCTCAGGTAGTGGGTCCCTAACAGGGGTGGGATCCTGTCAGAGGCCTAGAGAGAAGGCCACGGAGCTGCGACTGCCTACCGATGTGGCAGCATCTTAAGAAAGAGACATTGAAGAAGAATTATGTTGTAGAGGGTGAGTAACGAAGTAATAACAAAAGGAGAGGAAACCAGAAGGAGTTCTGCCCTGTAAAAGGCTGCCTCCTTTCTGAGGCGCAGAATCCGGTGGCCGGAACTCCGAGGGAGCAATTGTCTCCATGCCTTGCTCCAGAGACCGGCAGGACAGTTAATTGCACATTGCTGATCCGCACCTATACCTAGGAGGCACGGTGGCAACTATGGGAAGCCGGGGCGTGCTAGAGTCCCTGTAAAAAGCCTCAAGCCACAAGTCATACGGGTTTGTCTTATCTATCTGGGGGACAGAGAGAGACATTAAATCTACAATAGTTGTGAGGAACTTACCGAGAAGCTCAGGAAGGGACTAGAACCATCAGGCGCTAGAAGAAGGCTACTGATTTCCACTTGGAAAAGGGGACTCTGGATTTGCCTTCAGACCAGCCGGACTCTGCCTACCCTGTGATCGGGTGCTCTGGACTGTAGATGCTGAAGCCTTCAGTAAAGGTAAAGAGACTGCAACCTTGTGTCCTCGTTTTTCACTGCGCCTTTCACCATCCACCATCCACACACTGGGAAGCCCTGGGGACATACTTCACCTGTGGGAAGGTATACCATCTAGCTGTCATAAAATCACCCCAGCGGACCCCTAAGCGGCATTGGTCACCCTGACTGAATACCACAGGTGGCATCACGAACATTATCCCTTTAAAGACCTTTCCCCCTTTTACAACGAACCTCCTGAGGGCCACGGACCGGGTCAGCCACCGTGACATCCCCGAGAACTGAAGGACCCGGTACCGAGTTCCCCACTGCCCTACTGGGGGCGATCCACTTCAGTACAAACTTCTACTCACAACATATATGCTAGGATATGCTCTCCTGTCTGCCTCCACCGCTTGGGACTGTAGTGTAAGCAGAAGCCAGCGAAGACACTGAGCAAGTCTGGGCTGCTGTAGATGAGTCACCCGCAGGGCAGTAGGGTACTCGGTAATGGGTCCAGTCGCAAGGGGGATGTCACGGTGGCTGTGACCCACTTTGTGGTCCTGGGCGTCAACGCTAAAGGGGAAAATGTTAAAAGTTTGTTGTGACCCACCTGTGGTGTTCGGTCAGTGGTGGGACCGATGTTGCATTAAAGGGGTCCCCTGGGGGATGTTGCAGCAGCATGGGTGTTACACTTCCCACAGGTGAAGCGGGGTCCCCAGGGGTCCTATGGTGTAAGGCATGGATGGTATGTGCCGGTGAATAAATGGAGGAGACAAGTTGTAAGTCTTTACCTGGTTTACTGTAGGTTGTTGGCCACAGTCCAGGGTACTAGGCATGGATGATGGTGGTCCGGCCGGCTCAGAGGCAATGGAGAGTTCCCTTGTCCCAGTAGAAGTCTGTGAGCCTTTCCTCCTTGCTGTTTTGTGAGGTTCCTGCTGATGCTCACTAGATTCAACTCCTCAGGTTATCTTCTGTCCTGAAGCTGCAGCTCACACTTCTGCTGCACGGCCCACTGTCTGTTCTCGCTGCTTTTTTTCCACTTTCTCCCAGGAGCTGCAGACTCCCACGTCTGCTCAACTGCACCTCTCTCTTGCCAGCTCCGCCTAGCTGAGGTTCTTCGACCAGCTCCTTCCCTTCCAGGTACTCCACATGCAACCCTTCCAGGTTATCTGTCCTTTCCCAAAGGCTGCAGCTCCTTCATGGCTGCCAGGCCTCTCACGTCTGCTCCAGACATCCTTCCACTTCAGTTTCTCTCACTAACTGTTCTCTTTGGTCTCCTAGGACCAACTGTCTCACTCCTCCTCCAGGTCAGGATGCATAAAGCCTAGGGAAGCTCCCCTGAATCCGGGTGCTGAGCTCCCTCTCCTGGCCTGGATTCAGAACGTGTTGCATGTGTGTGCCTTACCTGGTGAAGGGAACTCCATTGCCTCTGAGTATGACATTACCTTCCCCGAAGGAAAAGCAACATCACTGCAGCAACCGGCCACCTGGGGTGCTGCATAGAGTCGCTGCCAAGCTGAAGAGTCACTGCCGAGCTGCAAAGTCGCTGGTTGAGTTCATGCAGAACTCACTTGATATGAAACAACAAAGTGCTTAGTTTGGAAGTTGAGGGGGCTTCACACACTGAGCTACTGACTATACTAAGTGTGCACTGATGCCTCTTCTTTTGCAAGCAAAATAGTTTATTTCTGGCAATTAAACCTCTAACATCTATACTACAGGTGGGATTTTTATAGGGGCAAAATCCCCTACATACCTGTATGAATGATTTAATTAGCTTTTTGGGGGTGACAGACTCCCTTTAAGTGGTATGCTCCAATACTTTTGTCCGTATAATGCATCTTTCACACATCTGTATACTGTTCATATGTCTTTTATCTGTTACTGTACTGTATTATGATTGATACTGTTGTGTATTTGAGCTGCTCTGATATTTAATGAATGTTATTAAAATTTCAAATGCTCTATGTGCTCCATCCCAGCGCAGTATGATAAATCTGTACTTTTGTTGCTTTAACCCTTTTTTAGCATCTCAATATACGTATATACACAATTGTGATTTATTTTAGTTTTCTCAAGTTATTGAAAGCAATATTAGATTGATAATATCACTTGTATTGCAGCAACTGCTGGGTTTGGATCATCACTTTATAGCTTACTCCGGAGCACTCTAGCTGTTGTCATGTTATACAGCGTCTGCAGCTATTCTATAAAGGTAAGTTTCAATTACTACCAACAAAATTTTATATATTTTAAAGGGTTATCCAATACTAGGACAACCCTTTCTTGAACTAAATATTTGGCCCCGATAAAATAAAAAACCTATATTTCCCTCCCGTGCTAGCGCCGCTAGCACTCGCGGTCCTTGAGCTTTTGTGCAATGTTGAGATATGTGGTGGTCGGCGCCCAATCTTCGCTGGCATCACTCTCTCTGCCTTCTTACGGATTGAACATGAAGAGGAAGCAAGGGATCAGCTGCAGCCCAAACTTCCTCTTCATGTTCAATCTGTACAAAAGACTGAGACAGTGATGCCTGCGATGATTGAGCCCCGGGCACCAAGTGTCACAACACCACACAAGAGCTTCAGCACGGCGAGTGCTGACACCGCTGGAATGGCACTAGCATGGGAGGTGAGTATAGGTTTTTTTATTTTATCAGGGGCAAACATTTAGTTCAAGAAGAGCGTTTCCTAATAGTGTACAGCCACTTTAAGATATGAGTACTGTATGTTCAAATGTGGCAGATTTGTCACTAACTGCAATACTACACAATTTTATTGATGTGGTCAAATGTGGTAAAATATCTGAACTGATTTTACAATCCTCAACATTTTTCCTTGGACGTTTGCTGTTTGTGTCTGATTTCATCATGTCCAGTCTACTGTAACATCAGCTGTGGAAACTCTCAGCTACTTCTGAATATATGACACTAGCTATTGAACCCGTTCTACGCCCGGGTGGCGAGCATTTATATTGGTATATGGTCTCCATCCTGGTATGTGCTGCTCCATCCTGCGTCCCCATCCTGTCATGTGCTGCACCCATCCTGCGCCCCCATCCTGTCATGTGCTGCACCCATCCTGCGCCCCCATCCTGTCATGTGCTGCTCCATCCTGCGCCCCCATCGTGTCATGTGTTGCTTCATCCTGCGTCCCCATCCTGTCATGTGCTGCTCCCATCCTGCACCCCCATTCTGTCATGTGCTGCACCCATCCTGCGCCCCCGTCCTGTCATGTGCTGCACCCATCCTGCGCCCCCATCCTGTCATGTGCTGCTCCCATCCTGTGCCCCCATCCTGTCATGTGCTGCTCCCATCCTGCGTCCCCATCCTGTCATGTGCTGCTCCCATCCTGCGCCTCCATTCTGACATGTGCTGCACCCATCCTGCGCCTCCATTCTGACATGTGCTGCTCCCATCCTGCGCCACCGTTCTTTGCTGCTCCCATCCATATGCCCCATACGCTGCTCCATAAAGGTTTATGGCCCCCATAAGATGCTCCATAGTATATGCCTCGTACACTGCTCCATAAAGGTTGATGGCCCCCATAAGATGCTCCACAGTATATGTCCCCGTACGCTGTTCCATAAAGGTTTATGGCCCCAATAAGATGCTCCATGGTATATGCCCCCGTA
The DNA here is from genome assembly GCF_032444005.1 of Ranitomeya imitator. Lineage (NCBI taxonomy): Eukaryota > Metazoa > Chordata > Amphibia > Anura > Dendrobatidae > Ranitomeya > Ranitomeya imitator. The sequence continues at coordinate 159,576,047 of NC_091286.1, forward strand.
CACTGCTCCATTATGGTTTATGGCCCCCATAAGATGCTCCATGGTATATGCCCCCGTACACTGCTCCATTATGGTTTATGGCCCCCATAAGATGCTCCATTGTATATGCCCCATACACTGCTCCATTATGGTTTATGGCCCCATAAGATGCTCCATGGTATATGCCCCCGTACACTGCTCCATTATGGTTTATGGCCCCATAAGATGCTCCATTGTATATGCCCCCGTACACTGCTCCATTATGGTTTATGGCCCCATAAGATGCTCCATAGTGTATGCCCCCGTACACTGCTCCATTATGGTTTATGGCCCCATAAGATGCTCCATTGTATATGCCCCCGTGCACTGCTCCATTATGCTTTATGGCCCCCTAAGATGCTCCATTGTATATGCCCCCGTACACTGCTCCATTATGGTTTATGGCCCCATAAGATGCTCCATTGTAAATGCCCCCGTACACTGATCCATTATGGTTTATGGCCCCATAAGATGCTCCATGGTATATGCCCCCGTATTCTGCTCCATTATGGTTTATGGCCCCATAAGATGCTCCATTGTATATGCCCCCGGACACTGCTCCATTATGGTTTATGACCCCATAAGATGCTCCATATTATATGCCCCCGTACACTGCTCCATAAAGGTTTATGGCCCCCATAAGATGCTCTATTGTATATGCCCCCGTACACTGCTCCATTATGGTTTATGGCCCCCATAAGATGCTCCATGGTATATGCCCCCGTACACTGCTCCATTATGGTTTATGGCCCCATAAGATGCTCCATGGTATATGCCCCCGTACACTGCTCCATTATGGTTTATGGCCCCATAAGATGCTCCATTGTATATGCCCCCGTACATTGCTCCATTATTGTTTATGGCCCCATAAGATGCTCCATGGTATATGCCCCCGTACACTGCTCCATTATGGTTTATGGCCCCATAAGATGCTCCATTGTATATGCCCCTGTACACTTCTCCATTATGGTTTATGGCCCCATAAGATGCTCCATGGTATATGCCCTGTATGCTGCTGCAATATATGAAAAAAAATATAAAATACCATACTCACCTATCGTCGCTGGGCGCCGAGTGCTGGGGGGCCTGAGCAGTTGGGGACACCGGCACGCTGTGGGGGTCAGGTGCCGGTATCGCCGCTAGTTCAGGCCCCCCAGCACTTGCTATATTCACCTGGCCCCGTTCCACCGCTGCGCGCCGCCATCTTCCGGCTCCTCTGGCTGTGACTGTTCAGTCAGAGGGCAGCGCGCATTAAGCACGTCATCGCGCCCTCTGAACTGAGCGTCACAGGCAGAGGACCGGGAAGATGGCGGCGCGCAGCGGTGGAACGGGGCCAGGTAAATATAGCCGATACTTACCCTCCTGGCGGTCCCTGCTTCTCTGTTGGAGATCGCGGTGTGCGTTCAGTGTTTACGCATACCGCGATCTCCTGGGAGCGTCACTCTGTGGGGGCCAGACTGCGCCGGCGCTTGCGCAGTCTATAAAGGCTTCTGACAGAGTGACGCTCCCAGCGTTATATTATAGATGACAAAAAAAAAATATTCATACAGAAAAGGCCTAAATTATTCAAGCTGCAAACACCTAGAAGTATTAACCAAAATATTTTTTTTAACCCCTCCATGAAATTGCAAATTTCAGTGTTTTTTTTTCCCTTTTTTTTCCTCCCCTTCTGCCAAGAGTGCTCTCATACTGTATTGGGGGCTTTGAATTATATTATATTGTATTTGGGGACCTTAAGCTGACTGTGGAATCTGTGAGGGACCTTATATTGTGTGTAATGGCCCTCATACTATGTAGCGGTCGGTGGGGGCCCTCATAATTCATTTTTGGGGTTGTAGAGGACACCATATTGTGTATCTGGACCTTCATACTTCATGGGAGCCTGTGAATGATGTTATACTGTGTGTGGTAGCCCTCACACTGACTGTGGGATCTATTGTGGACATCACATTGTCTGTAGGGGCCATCATGCTATTACCAAAATAGTACCATTTGTATGAGTTTCCATTTTCCTGTGTAGTGAACACATTAGGTTGGAGTGACACTTACTGTATTTGAAAAAAAAAATCGGTCTGATTTTGAAGGCTGAGAATCGCACAAATGTTCCCTGAACAGTGATCCGTACGTAATCCGTTTGCAATACGAGGATGCAATTTCCTCGCATCTAGTAACAGGGTGACATCCGTATGGCATCCGTATGCAGGGGTGGATTAAGGGTAGCCAGGGCCCCAGGCTGTTCAGACACTGTGGCCCCCCCCCCGGTCATGTGACGGGGGTCATGTGACGGGGGTCATGTGACGGGGGTCATGATATACCCGAACCAGATTATTCCAGAAAAATGGCCGGGCCCTACTCTACTGTAACCTATTAAATATTTGTTAGAATCTGCAATACAATTTAGGTATATTTTGACCAATAATATCACATACAAGGAACAAATACCACCGCACCATGACCAGACCACAAATTACAACCACAGTGATCGAATAATATCACATACAAGGAACAAATACCACCGCGCCATGACCAGACCACAAATTACAACCACAGTGATCGAATAATATCACATACAAGGAACAAATACCACCGCACCATGCCAAGACCACATATTACCACCACTTGGTGACCAAATATCACATACAAGGGACAAATACCACAACACCATTTCCAGACCACATATTACCACCACATAGTGACTGAATACTACAATACTGATCAGTAAAAAACAACAACACAATACTATCACATAAGTGCCAGTATTCACAGGAGATCTGTACTTAGTATGCAGTGTCTGTGTAGAGGTAATACAGAGATCACTGGTGGTATTATACACAGGACCTCTATATAGTATACAGTGTATAGTGTCAGTGTATAGGTAACACTGACTCACCAGTGACGTCTCTAGGTGAAGTCCTTCATCTTTCATCCAGCACAGACCGCCATCATTTCTTCCAGCCAGGACTCGTTTCTGCAGGAAATAACACAGTTATCTCGAGCTCCGCTTGCAGAACACATTACTTAATTTTTCACAACTTCTACATTACACCACATGAAGAAAAAAAGGCGATATAGTGTCACTCTGCACAGTAACAGGACCGACCCCCATTTAAAACAGTATACTCAAAAAATAAAATAAATACATCACTGCAGTAATAATATCCCTTAATTAGCCCCTATGGTAATAATATTCCCCATCCTGGCCCCGTGTGTCTCATTCCTGGCTCCAGCCATATGTTCTCGCATCCTGCCCTCATGAGTATTCATTCTACCCCATATGATCTCCACATCCTGCCCCATATGTCTCCATCGTATCCATCCTGCCCCATGATCCAATCCTGCCCCATGTCTTTCATTCTGCCCCGTGTCTCCAATCATGCCCCGTGTCTACATTTTGCCCATGCCTCCAGTCCTGCCCCCAGTGTGTCCAGCAATCTGCCCCAGTATGTCCAGCATATTGCCCCCAGTGTGTCCAGCATATTACCCCCAGTGTGTCCAGCATATTACCCCCAGACAGTGTGTCCAGCAATCTGCCCCAGTGTGTCCAGCAATCTGCCCCAGTGTCCTCCAGCATTGCCCCAGTGTCTCCAGCCATCTGCCTCAGTTTCCTCCAGCATTGCCCCAGTGTCCTCCAGCATTGCCCCAGTGTCCTCCAGCATTGCCCCAGTGTCCTCCAGCAATCTGCCCCAGTGTCCTCCAGCAATCTGCCCCAGTGTCCTCCAGCCATCTGCCCCAGTGTCCTCCAGCCATCTGCCCCAGTGTCCTCCAGCATTGCCCCAGTGTCCTCCAGCCATCTGCCCCAGTGTCCTCCAGCCATCTGCCCCAGTGTCCTCCAGCATTGCCCCAGTGTCCTCCAGCAATCTGCCCCAGTGTCCTCCAGCCATCTGCCCCAGTGTCCTCCAGCCATCTGCCCCAGTGTCCTCCAGCCATCTGCCCCAGTGTCCTCCAGCCATCTGCCCCAGTGTCCTCCAGCATTGCCCCAGTGTCCTCCAGCAATCTGCCCCAGTGTCCTCCAGCAATCTGCCCAAGTGTCCTCCAGCAATCTGCCCCAGTGTCCTCCAGCAATCTGCCCCAGTGTCCTCCAGCAATCTGCCCCAGTGTCCTCCAGCAATCTGCCCCAGTGTCCTCCAGCATTGCCCCAGTGTCCTCCAGCATTGCCCCAGTGTCCTCCAGCAATCTGCCCCAGTGTCCTCCAGCAATCTGCCCCAGTGTCCTCCAGCAATCTGCCCCAGTGTCCTCCAGCAATCTACCCCAGTGTCCTCCAGCATTGCCCCAGTGTCCTCCAGCAATCTGCCCCAGCGTCCTCCAGCAATCTGCCCCAGTGTCCTCCAGCAATCTGCCCCAGTGTCCTCCAGCAATCTGCCCCAGTGTCCTCCAGCATTGCCCCAGCGTCCTCCAGCAATCTGCCCTCCTGTTCTTCCTTGCACAAAGGCTGAGGTAGCTGTCCTGCTGCTGGGTTGTTGCCCTCCTACGGCCGCCTCCACGTATCCCGCTGTACTGGCCTGTCTCCTGGTAGCGCCTCCAGTCTCTGGACACTACGCTGACAGACATAGCACATCTTCTTGCCACAGCTCGCATTGATGTGCCATCCTGGATGAGCTGCACTACCTGAGCTACTTGTGTGGGTTGTAGAGTCCGTCTCATGCTACCACGAGTGTGAAAGCACAACCAGCATTCAAAAGTAACCAAAACATCAGCCAGAAAGCATTGGTACTCAGATGTGGTCTGTGGTCCCTACTAGAGTTGAGCGACCTTGACCTTTTTAGAGTCGAGCCGGGTTTCGCGAAACCCGACTATCTCAAAAGTCGGGTCGAGTGAAATCGGCCGATTATGACGTAAAGTCGGGATCGACCGAAACACGAAACCCAATGCAAGTCAATGGGGCAGCATAGTCGGCAGTGAGTGGGGGCCAGGAAAACACCTAGAGTGCCCATTTTAATGTCAAAACCATCCATTCTTCTTAATGAAGCTTGTCAAGCGTAATTTACCTTATAATAATTGGAAGGCATTTGAAATTGGGGGTCATTTGGCTAAAGTTGTGGTGGGTAGGGCTGGTTCAAGTAATTAGTGGGCCCAGGAAATCTGGACCACGTCACGGCAGTGGAGCAGGGAGAGGTAAGTATTTCAACTTTGCAAGTGCTGTGAACCTGAGCAAGCAGGGGGGGCCCACTCGTTGGCATTGGCACTGGCACAGGGCCCCTCAAAGTACAGCGGTGTGTTTGCACGGCGGGGGCGCCTCCCACCGGCAGCGACACTTTTGCGTACTATGAGAGGCCCTGTGCCAGTGACGTTGCCAACTAGTATTCCTCCCCCCACCTGATGAAGGAACCTGCACTTTCATCTGCACCTTCCTCTTTGTCCCCGTGTAAGGTGGTATGGTATGCGGGAAGAGCAACCTGACTTTCAGCAGGGTCACAATGTTGTTGTGTAGCGTGCACGGGGAATGTTGCGTTATGGGTCAATGTACCAGCAGACTCATCTATCACTGGCTGGGCAATGGGCAGGATGAGGAGGAAACACAGATATAGGCCCAAATAATAAAGTGGGCTAAATGCAGTTCAAAATTGGTAACACAGGAATAACCAGGGGGCATTGCAGTGGAGGACAACTGGAATGAGAGGCTGACACAGAGAGTAGGCCCAAATCAGTAAGTAGTCGAAATGCAGTTCAAAATTGGCAACCGTAGTAAACAGGCGGCACAGCTTTGTTCAGTGGAGGAGAACAGCAAGGAGTGGCAGACACCGATAGTAGGCCCCAACCCAACTAGTAGGCCAAATGCAGTCTAACATTAACAACTACTTAACGAGCGCCTGAAAACGGAATTTCAGGACAGGAAACCAGGAGAACAGCAAGGAGCGGCAGACACTGTTAGTAGGCCCCAAACCAACTAGTACGCCAAATGCAGTTGTTCCATTTAACCACAATTTAACGAGAGCCTGAAGATAGAAGCTCAGGAAAGGCAACCTGGAGAACACCTTGGAGTGGAACACACCATCTCTCTCCACCCCATACCCATTTTGTAGGCCTAATGCTGTGTAGTTTTCTACAACTACTAAACGAGAGTCGGAAGACCGAAGCAATGGCAAGGCAACCTGGGGAACACCTTGGAGTGTAACACACCATCTCTCTCCACCCCATACCCATTTTGTAGGCCTAATGCAGTGTAGTTTTCTACAACTACTAAACGAGAGTCGGAAGACCGAAGCAATGGCAAGGCAACCTGGGGAACACCTTGGAGTGTAACACACCATCTCTCTCCACCCCATACCAATTTTGTAGGCCTAATGCAGTGTAGTTTTCTACAACTACTAAACGAGAGTCGGAAGACCGAAGCAATGGCAAGGCAACCTGGGGAACACCTTGGAGTGTAACACACCATCTCTCTCCACCCGATACCCATTTTGTAGGCCTAATGCAGTGTAGTTTTCTACAACTACTAAACGAGAGTCGGAAGATCGAAGCAATGGCGAGGAAACCTGGAGAACACCTTGGAGTGTAACACACCATCTCTCTCCACCCCATACCCATTTTGTAGGCCTAATGCTGTGTAGTTTTCTACAACTACTAAACGAGAGTCGGAAGACCGAAGCAATGGCAAGGCAACCTGGGGAACACCTTGGAGTGTAACACACCATCTCTCTCCACCCGATACCCATTTTGTAGGCCTAATGCAGTGTAGTTTTCTACAACTACTAAACGAGAGTCGGAAGATCGAAGCAATGGCGAGGAAACCTGGAGAACACCTTGGAGTGTAACACACCATCTCTCTCCACCCCATACCCATTTTGTAGGCCTAATGCTGTGTAGTTTTCTACAACTACTAAACGAGAGTCGGAAGACCGAAGCAATGGCAAGGCAACCTGGGGAACACCTTGGAGTGTAACACACCATCTCTCTCCACCCGATACCCATTTTGTAGGCCTAATGCAGTGTAGTTTTCTACAACTACTAAACGAGAGTCGGAAGACCGAAGCAATGGCAAGGTAACCTGGGGAACACCTTGGAGTGTAACACACCATCTCTCTCCACCCGATACCCATTTTGTAGGCCTAATGCAGTGTAGTTTTCTACAACTACTAAACGAGAGGCGGAAGATCGAAGCAATGGCGAGGAAACCTGGAGAACACCTTGGAGTGTAACACACCATCTCTCTCCACCCCATACCCATTTTGTAGGCCTAATGCAGCCTACTTTCCGACAACTACTAAACGAGAGCATGAAGATCGAAGCTCAGGAAAGGCAACCTGGGGAACACCTTGGAGTGTAACACACCCTCTCTCTACACCACGGAAAGGGCTGATTCTTAGGAAGGAAGGCTGTCGGAAAGAAGCAGGGCGCGTCCGAGGGTGATTATATTCTTATTAGGTATATACTCACCCTCGGACGCGCCCTGCTTCTTTATTTGTAATGAATGTTTATTTGCAATGTGGTTTTGACTTACTCTATTTTTTTGGTAAATAATGATTTTATTATTTTCATTGTTTTGCATCTTCTTGGCAATAATATAAAGAAGACGCAACAGGACAACACTCGGTGGATGCCATATCTGTGTTTTAAATTGAAAAAAACTTTCAGTTAACTACTTGCAGGAGAAAGTTATTGTAGCTGGTGGCCATTTTTAGTACTGTACCAGATTTTTGTTGTATGTGTTTGTTTTTAATGTTAAAATGTCTGCATTTGATATCTCTCCAGTATTTTCTTTTTTATAAGCAAAATACTTATTTTTATATTTTCTGATGTTGGTTCAAGGGGTACACGGGCAGCAGTAGACAGGTCAGTGGAGGCCTAGTGGAAGGAGGGACCGCAGACAGGCTTCGAAGCCCTAACATAATAAATTGGGCTGGCTGTAGGCAATTTAAAATTGGTTCCAGGGGAACCCGGGCAGCAGTAGACAGGTCAGTGGAGGCCTAGTGGAAGGAGGGACCGCAGACAGGCTTCGAAGCCCTAACATAATAAATTGGGCTGGCTGTAGGCAATTTAAAATTGGTTCCAGGGGAACCCGGGCAGCAGTAGACAGGTCAGTGGAGGCCTAGTGGAAGGAGTGACCGCAGACAGGCTTCAAAGCCCTAACATAATAAATTGGGCTGGCTGTAGGCAATTTAAAATTGGTTCCAGGGGAACCCGGGCAGCAGTAGACAGGTCAGTGGAGGCCTAGTGGAAGGAGTGACCGCAGACAGGCTTCGAAGGCCTAACATAAGAAAAATGTCAATACAATGGTATTGACAGTGCCAGGCATTGAAGGATGTCAGCGCATAGACTAAACATTGGTGGAGCTGTGAGAGAAAATTTTGCAAGTGGTAGAGCACTGTTTGACGTGGGGGGGGGGGACTGTCTTGTGGCCGGCGGTACAGGCCCAGGGCCCCTCATATTACAACGGTGTGTCTGACGTTGGGTGCGCACCACCACCGCCAGACACTTTATTGTACTATGAGGGACCTAGTGGCAGTGCCGTCGACCAAAAGCGGGCACACCCACCTCTTCAGACAAACAGTACTCTCACGGGTGCTGGCGCCAAGTGGCGATACCACGGCCCCGTGTGGGGACTTTGGCCATTTAGGGAGGTGTTAACATGTCGGATGCTGGACAATCAGGTGCTGCAAATTACGAGATTGGAAAAGTCGTTCAGAATAGTCCACAGGCAAGACCTTTACATAGGAAAGCTAGGTGTCAGCCGGGCAAGGTGGGGCAAAAGATTTCGAAATCCAGTTGTGGTTCATTTTAATGAAGGTTAGATCATCTACATTTTGGGTAGCCAGACGAGTCCTTTTTTCTGTTAGTATTGAACCTGCAGCACTGAATACTCTTTCTGATAGGACACTAGCTGCCGGGCAAGCAAGCTCCTGCAATGCATATTCTGCCAATTCTGGCCAGGTGTCTAATTTTGATGCCCAGTAATCAAATGGGAATGACGGTTGAGGGAGAACGTCGATAAGGGATGAAAAATAGTTAGTAACCATACTGGACAAATGTTGTCTCCTGTCACTTTGAATTGATGCTGCAGTACCTGTCCTGTCTGCGGTCATAGCAAAATCACTCCACAACCTGGTCAGAAAACCCCTCTGGCCAACGACACTTCTGATTTCTGGTCTGCTGGCCCCTGCAGCTCGTGTTCGAACGATCACGGGCGCTGTGTGCAGGGAATGCCAGAAGCAAACGGTCAACAAGAGTTGATTGTTTGGTTGCTAATATTAGTTCCAAGTTCTCATGTGGCATTATATTTTGCAATTTGCCTTTATAGCGAGGATCAAGGAGGCAGGCCAACCAGTAATCGTCATCGTTCATCATTTTTGTTATGCGTGTGTCCCTTTTAAGGATACGTAAGGCATAATCCGCCATGTGGGCCAAAGTTCCAGTTCTCAAATCTGTGGTTGTGCTTGGTTGAGGGGCAGTTTCAGGCAAATCCACGTCACTTGTGTCCCTCCAAAAACCAGAACCCGGCCTTGCCGCGCCAACAATTTCCACTGGCCCCGGAAAAGCTTCCTCATTAAAAATATAATCATCCCCATCATCCTCCTCGTCCTCCTCCTCCTCTTCGCCCGCTACCTCGTCCTGTACACTGCCCTGGCCAGAAAATGGCTGACTGTCATCAAGGCTTTCCTCTTCCTCAGCTGCAGACGCCTGATCCTTTATGTGCGTCAAACTTTCCATCAGCAGACGCATTAGGGGGATGCTCATGCTTATTATGGCGTTGTCTGCACTAACCAGCCGTGTGCATTCCTCAAAACACTGAAGGACTTGACACATGTCTTGAATCTTCGACCACTGCACACCTGACAACTCCATGTCTGCCATCCTACTGCCTGCCCGTGTATGTGTATCCTCCCACAAAAACATAACAGCCCGCCTCTGTTCACACAGTCTCTGAAGCATGTGCAGTGTTGAGTTCCACCTTGTTGCAACGTCTATGATTAGGCGATGCTGGGGAAGGTTCAAAGAACGCTGATAGGTCTGCATACGGCTGGAGTGTACGGGCGAACGGTGGATATGTGAGCAAAGTCCACGCACTTTGAGGAGCAGGTCGGATAACCCCGGATAACTTTTCAGGAAGCACTGCACCACCAGGTTTAAGGTGTGAGCCAGGCAAGGAATGTGTTTCAGTTGGGAAATGGAGATGGCAGCCATGAAATTCCTTCCGTTATCACTCACTACCTTGCCTGCCTGAAGATCTACAGTGCCCAGCCACGACTGCGTTTCTTTCTGCAAGAACTCGGACAGAACTTCAGCGGTGTGTCTGTTGTCGCCCAAACACTTCATAGCCAATACAGCCTGCTGACGTTTGCCAGTAGCTGCCCCATAATGGGAGACCTGGTGTGCAACAGTCGCAGCTGCGGATGGAGTGGTTGTGCGACTGCGGTCTGTGGACGAGGTCTCGCTTCTGCAGGAGGATGAGGAGGAGGAGGAGGGGGTGCGAATGGCTACAGCCAACTGTTTCCTAGACCGTGGGCTAGGCAGAACTGTCCCAAACTTGCTGTCCCCTGTGGACCCTGCATCCACCACATTTACCCAGTGTGCCGTGATGGACACATAACGTCCCTGGCCATGCCTACTGGTCCATGCATCTGTTGTCAGGTGCACCTTTGTGCTCACAGATTGCCTGAGTGCATGGACGATGCGCTCTTTAACATGCTGGTGGAGGGCTGGGATGGCTTTTCTGGAAAAAAAGTGTCGACTGGGTAGCTCGTAGCGTGGTACAGCGTAGTCCATCAGGGCTTTGAAAGCTTCGCTTTCAACTAACCGGTAGGGCATCATCTCTAACGAGATTAGTCTAGCTATGTGGGCGTTCAAACCCTGTGTACGCGGATGCGAGGCTAAATACTTCCTTTTTCTAACCATAGTCTCATGTAGGGTGAGCTGGACTGGAGAGCTGGAGATCGTGGAACTAGCGGGGGTGCCGGTGGACATGGCAGACTGAGAGACGGTGGGAGATGGTATTGTTGCCGCCGGTGCCCTAGATGCAGTGTTTCCTACTACGAAACTGGTGATTCCCTGACCCTGACTTCTTTGGCCTGGCAAAGAAACCTGCACAGATACTGCAGGTGGTGCAGAAAATGGTGGCCCTACACTGCCGGAAGGGATGTTGCGTTGATGACTAGCTTCATTGGCCGAGGGTGCTACAACCTTAAGGGACGTTTGGTAGTTAGTCCAAGCTTGCAAATGCATGGTGGTTAAATGTCTATGCATGCAACTTGTATTGAGACTTTTCAGATTCTGCCCTCTGCTTAAGGTAGTTGAACATTTTTGACAGATGACTTTGCGCTGATCAATTGGATGTTGTTTAAAAAAATGCCAGACTGCACTCTTTCTAGCATCGGATACCTTTTCAGGCATTGCAGACTGAGCTTTAACCGGATGGCCACGCTGTCCTCCAACAGGTTTTGACTTTGCCACGCGTTTTGGGCAAGATACGGGCCCGGCAGATGGAACCTGTTGCGATGTTGATGCCTGCTGCGGCCCCTCCTCCTCCGCTTCAGAACTGCTGCCGCCTGCACCCTGTTCCCCCAATGGCTGCCAATCGGGGTCAAGAACTGGGTCATCTATTACCTCTTCTTGTAGCTCGTGTGCAACTTCGTCTGTGTCACCTTGTCGGTCGGTGGTATAGCGTTCGTGATGGGGCAACATAGTCTCATCAGGGTCTGATTCTTGATCAGCACCCTGCGAGGGCAATGTTGTGGTCTGAGTCAAAGGACCAGCATAGTAGTCTGGCTGTGGCTGTGCATCAGTGCACTCCATGTCAGATTCAACTTGTAATGGGCATGGACTGTTAACTGCTTCACTTTCTAAGCCAGGGACGGTATGTGTAAAGAGCTCCATGGAGTAACCCGTTGTGTCGCCTGCTGCATTCTTCTCTGTTGTTGTTTTTGCTGAAGAGGACAAGGAAGCGACTTGTCCCTGACCGTGAACATCCACTAACGACGCGCTGCTTTTACTTTTAGCAGTTTCACGAGAGGAGGCAAAAGAGCTAGAGGCTGAGTCAGCAAGATAAGCCAAAACTTGCTCTTGCTGCTCCGGCTTTAAAGCGGTTTTCCTACTCCCAGAAAAGGGAGCGTTCGAGGCCTTGTGTAGCCAGACGACGAACCTGGCTCCACAGCTCCAGACTTAGGTGCAATATTTTTTTTCCCACGACCACCTGATGCTCCACCACTACCACTACCCTCATTACCAGCTGACAATGAACGCCCCCGGCCACGACCTCTTCCACCAGACTTCCTCATTGTTTTAAAAACGTTACCAAACTAACGGTATTTGTTGCAGTCACACAACTTACACGGTGAGCTATAACTTCAGTATGATTTAGCTACCCCTTTACAGGTGGGTGAGACCACAACGAAAATCAGGCACAATGTTACACACTCTGTTGTTGGTGGCAACAAATGAGAGAGATGCCACACACGCAGGACTGTCACTGAAGCGCAAATGTAAATATTAATCTCCCACTGATTTGTGGGGTTTTTTTTAAAAAGGAGACTTTAGAAAAAAAAAAAAAAAAAAATGATTTTTTAAGGAAGAATTTATAAACCAAATAAAATGAAATGATTTTTTCAGGGAGAATTTAGAAAACAAATAAAACATAAAATAGCCTTTCTAGGGCCCAGTGAGTGAGAGAGGACGCACACAGGAGTCAGGAGTGGCACACAAGCCCAGAGGCCAATATTTATCTCCCACTGATTGATTTAGTGATTTTTTCAGGTAGATTTTGGAACGCAAATCAAGCAAAAAAATTAATAGGCTTTCTATGGCCCACAATTGGAGAGAGAGAGATGGCACACTGTTGTGAATTCTGTGGCTGAGTTCACTTCTGTGGTCACAAGTGGTATTGCAGTCTCTGGGCTTCCTCCCTCAGGTGTTTTTGGTGAGCTCGTTGGCTGCCTTGCTATTTAGCTCCACCTGAGTCTGTCTTCCTTGCTCCTTGTCAATGTTCCAGTGTTGGATCTGAGCTACTGCATCTTTCCTTGGGCCTGCTGCTCTGCTAGATAAGTGCTTCTAGTTTGTTTTTTGTTTTTTTCTGTCCAGCTTGCTATTGTCTTTTGCTGGAAGCTCTGAGAAGCAAAGGGGTGCACCGCCGTGCTGTTAGTTCGGCACGGTGGGTCTTTTTGCCCCTTTGCGTGGTTTTCGTTTTAGGGTTTTTTGTAGACTGCATAGTTCTCTTTGCTATCCTCGCTCTGTCTAGAATATCGGGCCTCACTTTGCTGAATCTATTTCATTCCTACGTTTGTCTTTTCATCTTGCTAACAGTCATTATATGTGGGGGGCTGCCTATTCCTTTGGGGTATTTCTCTGAGGTAAGTCAGGCTTGTATTTCTATCTTCAGGCTAGTCAGCTCCTCAGGCAGTGCCGAGTTGCATAGGTAGTTGTTAGGCGCAATCCACTGCTGCTTATAGTTGTGTGAGGATAGATCAGGTACTGCAGTCTACAGAGATTCCACGTCTCAGAGCTCGTCCTATTGTTTTTGGTTATTGCCAGATCTCTGTATGTGCGCTGATTACTGCACGCTTTGTTGCCTGATTGCCAGCCATAACAGTACAAGGAGCCACACCAATGATTCCCAATAGAGGGAAAAAAGAAATCCTGACATCATTTTTTTTTCTTAGCTCTGTCTTCAGTCTTTTTTTTCCCCTAGACATTAGAGTGCTTCAGGACACAGCTGTGGACATGGATATTCAGGCTCTGTGCTCCTCAATGGATAATCTCGTTGTAAATGTACAAAAGATTCAAGATACTATTGATCAGAAATCGATGCTAGAACCAAGAATTCCGATTCCTGATTTGTTTTTTGGTGACAGAACTAAGTTCCTGAGCTTCAGAAATAATTGTAAGCTATTTTTGGCCTTGAAACCTCATTCTTCTGGTAATCCTATTCAACAGGTTTTGATTATTATTTCTTTTTTGCGCGGCGACCCACAGGACTGGGCGTTTTCTCTTGCACCAGGAGATTCTGCATTGAGTAATGTTGATGCATTTTTCCAGGCGCTGGGATTGCTTTACGACGAGCCTAATTCAGTGGATCAGGCTGAAAAAAATCTGCTGGCTTTATGCCAGGGTCAGGATGATGTAGAAGTATATTGTCAGAAATTTAGGAAATGGTCAGTACTCACTCTGTGGAATGAATCTGCACTAGCGGCTTTGTTCAGAAAGGGTCTCTCTGAAGCTCTTAAGGATGTAATGGTGGGATTTCCTATGCCTGCTGGTTTGAATGAGTCTATGTCCTTGGCCATTCAGATCGGTCGTCGCTTGCGCGAGCGTAAATCTGTGCACCATCTGGCGGTACTGCCTGAGAGTAAACCTGAGCCTATGCAGTGCGACAGGACTATGACTAAAGTAGAACGGCAAGAACACAGACGTCTGAACAGACTGTGTTTCTATTGTGGTGATTCTACTCATGCTATTTCTAATTGTCCTAAGCGCACTAGGCGGTTCGATAGCTCTGCCGTTATTGGTACTGTACAGTCCAAATTCCTTTTGTCCATTACCTTAATGTGCTCTTTGTCATCGTATTCTGTCATGGCGTTTGTGGATTCAGGCGCTGCCCTGAATCTGATGGATTTGGATTATGCTAAACGTTGTGGATTTTTCTTGGAGCCTTTGCGGTGTCCTATTCCGTTGAGAGGAATTGATGCTACACCTTTGGCCAAGAATAAGCCTCAGTACTGGGCCCAGCTGACCATGTGCATGGCTCCTGCACATCAGGAAGTTATTCGCTTTCTGGTACTGCATAATTTGCATGATGTGGTCGTGTTGGGGTTGCCATGGCTACAAACCCATAATCCAGTATTGGATTGGAATTCCATGTCGGTATCCAGCTGGGGTTGTCAGGGAGTACATGGTGATGTTCCATTTTTGTCTATTTCGTCATCCATTCCTTCTGACATCCCAGAGTTCTTGTCGGACTTTCAGGATGTATTTGAAGAGTCCAAGTCTGATGCCCTACCTCCGCATAGGAATTGTGATTGTGCTATCGATTTGATTCCTGGTAGTAAATTCCCTAAGGGTCGTTTATTTAATTTGTCCGTACCTGAACACACCGCTATGCGCAGTTATGTGAAGGAATCCCTGGAGAAGGGACATATTCGCCCATCGTCGTCACCATTGGGAGCAGGGTTCTTTTTTGTAGCCAAGAAGGATGGTTCGCTAAGACCGTGTATTGATTACCGCCTTCTTAATAAGATCACTGTTAAGTTTCAGTATCCCTTGCCATTGATTTCTGACTTGTTTGCTCGGATTAAGGGGGCTAGTTGGTTTACTAAGATTGATCTTCGTGGTGCGTATAATCTGGTGAGAATCAGGCAGGGAGATGAATGGAAAACGGCATTTAATACGCCCGAGGGTCATTTTGAGTATCTGGTGATGCCGTTCGGACTTGCCAATGCTCCATCTGTTTTTCAGTCTTTTATGCATGACATTTTCCGTGAGTATCTGGATAAATTCTTGATTGTTTACTTGGATGACATTTTGATCTTCTCAGATGATTGGGAGTCTCATGTGAAGCAAGTCAGAATGGTTTTCCAGGTACTGCGTGCTAATTCCTTGTTCGTGAAGGGATCAAAGTGTCTCTTCGGTGTGCAGAAAGTTTCATTTTTGGGGTTCATCTTTTCCCCTTCTACTATCGAGATGGATCCGGTTAAGGTTCAGGCCATCCAGGATTGGACTCAGCCGACATCTCTAAAAAGTCTGCAGAAATTCCTGGGCTTTGCTAATTTTTATCGTCGCTTCATCTGTAATTTTTCTAGCATTGCCAGACCATTGACCGATTTGACCAAGAAGGGTGCTGATTTGGTTAATTGGTCTTCTGCTGCCGTGGAAGCTTTTCAGGAGTTGAAGCGTCGTTTTTGCTGTGCCCCTGTGTTGTGTCAGCCTGATGTTTCTCTTCCGTTCCAGGTCGAGGTTGATGCTTCTGAGATTGGTGCAGGGGCGGTTTTGTCACAGAGAGGTTCTGGTTGCTCAGTGTTCAAACCATGTGCTTTCTTTTCCAGGAAATTTTCTGCTGCTGAGCGTAATTATGATGTGGGCAACCGAGAGTTGCTGGCCATGAAGTGGGCATTCGAGGAGTGGCGTCATTGGCTTGAGGGTGCTAAGCATCGCGTGGTGGTATTGACTGATCATAAGAACTTGACTTATCTCGAGTCTGCCAAGCGCTTGAATCCTAGACAGGCCCGTTGGTCGTTATTTTTTGCTCGTTTTGATTTTGTGATTTCATACCTTCCGGGCTCTAAAAATGTGAAGGCGGATGCTCTGTCTAGGAGTTTTGTGCCCGACTCTCCGGGGTTATCTGAGCCGGCGAGTATCCTCAAGGAAGGAGTCATTGTGTCTGCCATCTCCCCTGATTTGCGGAGAGTGTTGCAGAAATTTCAGGCTAATAAACCTGATCGTTGTCCGGCCGAGAAACTGTTCGTCCCTGATAGGTGGACTAGTAAAGTTATCTCTGAACTTCATTGTTCGGTGCTGGCCGGTCATCCAGGAATCTTTGGTACCAGGGAGTTGGTTGCTAGATCCTTCTGGTGGCCATCTCTGTCACGGGATGTGCGTGCTTTTGTGCAGTCCTGTGGAATTTGTGCTAGGGCTAAGCCCTGCTGTTCACGTGCCAGTGGGTTGCTTTTGCCCTTGCCGGTCCCGAAGAGGCCTTGGACACATATTTCGATGGATTTCATTTCTGACCTTCCCGTTTCTCAAAAAATGTCGGTCATTTGGGTGGTCTGTGATCGCTTTTCTAAAATGGTCCATCTGGTGCCCTTGGTTAAATTGCCTTCCTCCCCTGATTTGGTGCCTTTGTTCTTCCAGCATGTGGTTCGTTTACATGGCATTCCTGAGAATATTGTTTCTGACAGAGGTTCCCAGTTTGTCTCGAGGTTCTGGCGAGCCTTTTGTGGTAGGATGGGCATTGACCTATCTTTCTCCTCGGCCTTCCATCCTCAGACTAATGGCCAGACCGAACGAACCAATCAGACCTTGGAAACATATCTGAGATGTTTTGTTTCCGCTGACCAGGATGATTGGGTGTCATTTTTGCCGTTGGCTGAGTTCGCCCTTAATAATCGGGCCAGCTCGGCTACCTTGGTCTCTCCATTTTTCTGCAATTCTGGGTTCCATCCTCGTTTCTCTTCAGGACAGGTTGAGTCTTCGGACTGTCCTGGTGTGGATTCTGTGGTGGACAGGTTGCAGCAGATCTGGACTCAGGTAGTGGACAATTTGACCTTGTCCCAGGAGAAGGCTCAGCTTTTCGCTAATCGCAGACGCCGTGTGGGACCCCGACTTCGTGTTGGGGATTTGGTTTGGTTATCTTCTCGTCATATTCCTATGAAGGTTTCCTCTCCTAAATTTAAACCTCGTTTTATTGGTCCGTATAGGATTTCTGAGATTCTCAATCCGGTGTCTTTTCGTCTGACCCTCCCAGACTCCTTTTCCATACATAATGTATTCCATAGGTCGTTGTTGAGGAGATACGTGGCACCTATGGTTCCATCTGTGGAGCCTCCTGCCCCTGTTTTGGTGGAGGGGGAATTGGAGTATATTGTGGAGAAGATTTTGGATTCTCGTGTCTCTAGACGGAAACTCCAGTATCTGGTCAAATGGAAGGGTTATGCTCAGGAAGATAATTCCTGGGTTTTTGCCTCTGATGTCCATGCCCCAGATCTTGTTCGTGCCTTTCATGTGGCTCATCCTGGTCGGCCTGGGGGTTCTGGTGAGGGTTCGGTGACCCCTCCTCAAGGGGGGGGGTACTGTTGTGAATTCTGTGGCTGAGTTCACTTCTGTGGTCACAAGTGGTATTGCAGTCTCTGGGCTTCCTCCCTCAGGTGTTTTTGGTGAGCTCGTTGGCTGCCTTGCTATTTAGCTCCACCTGAGTCTGTCTTCCTTGCTCCTTGTCAATGTTCCAGTGTTGGATCTGAGCTACTGCATCTTTCCTTGGGCCTGCTGCTCTGCTAGATAAGTGCTTCTAGTTTGTTTTTTGTTTTTTTCTGTCCAGCTTGCTATTGTCTTTTGCTGGAAGCTCTGAGAAGCAAAGGGGTGCACCGCCGTGCTGTTAGTTCGGCACGGTGGGTCTTTTTGCCCCTTTGCGTGGTTTTCGTTTTAGGGTTTTTTGTAGACTGCATAGTTCTCTTTGCTATCCTCGCTCTGTCTAGAATATCGGGCCTCACTTTGCTGAATCTATTTCATTCCTACGTTTGTCTTTTCATCTTGCTAACAGTCATTATATGTGGGGGGCTGCCTATTCCTTTGGGGTATTTCTCTGAGGTAAGTCAGGCTTGTATTTCTATCTTCAGGCTAGTCAGCTCCTCAGGCAGTGCCGAGTTGCATAGGTAGTTGTTAGGCGCAATCCACTGCTGCTTATAG
Organism: Ranitomeya imitator; assembly: GCF_032444005.1. NCBI lineage: Eukaryota > Metazoa > Chordata > Amphibia > Anura > Dendrobatidae > Ranitomeya > Ranitomeya imitator. Next base: position 159,594,386 of record NC_091286.1, read on the forward strand.
TTGTGTGAGGATAGATCAGGTACTGCAGTCTACAGAGATTCCACGTCTCAGAGCTCGTCCTATTGTTTTTGGTTATTGCCAGATCTCTGTATGTGCGCTGATTACTGCACGCTTTGTTGCCTGATTGCCAGCCATAACAGCACACCCAGGAGTCAAGACTGGCACACAAGCAGAAAGGGCAATATTAATCTCCCACTGATTTGATTTTTTTTTTTTTTCAGGGAGACTTTAGAAAAAAAAAATACAAAAAAAATGATTTTTTTCAAGAATAATTTAGAAACCAAATAAAATAAAATGATTTTTTCAGGGAGAATTTAGAAAACAAATAAAAAAATAGGCTTTCTAGGGCCCACTGAGTGAGAGAGGACGCACACAGGAGTCAGGAGTGGCACACAAGCCCAGAGGCCAATATTTATCTCCCACTGATTGATTAAGTGATTTTTTCAGGTAGATTTTGGAACCCAAATCAAGCAAAAAAATTAATAGGCTTTCTATGGCCCACAATTGGAGAGAGAGAGATGGCACACCCAGGAGTCAAGACTGGCACACAAGCAGAAAGGGCAATATTAATCTCCCACTGATTTGTTTTTTTGTTTTTTTTTTCAGGGAGACTTTAGAAAAAAAAAATACAAAAAAAATGATTTTTTTCAGGAATAATTTAGAAACCAAATAAAATAAAATGATTTTTTCAGGGAGAATTTAGAAAACAAATAAAACAAAAAATAGGCTTTCTAGGGCCCACTGAGTGAGAGAGGACGCACACAGGAGTCAGGAGTGGCACAAAAGCCCAGAGGCCAATATTTATCTCCCACTGATTGATTTAGTGATTTTTTTCAGGTAGATTTTGGAACCCAAATCAAGCAAAAAAATTAATAGGCTTTCTATGGCCCACAATTGGAGAGAGAGAGATGGCACACCCAGGAGTCAAGACTGGCACACAAGCAGAAAGGGCAATATTAATCTCCCACTGATTTGATTTTTTTTTTTTTTCAGGGAGACTTTAGAAAAAAAAAATACAAAAAAAATGATTTTTTTCAGGAATAATTTAGAAACCAAATAAAATAAAATGATTTTTTCAGGGAGAATTTAGAAAACAAATAAAACAAAAAATAGGCTTTCTAGGGCCCACTGAGTGAGAGAGGATGCACACAGGAGTCAGGAGTGGCACACAAGCCCAGAGGCCAATATTTATCTCCCACTGATTGATTAAGTGATTTTTTCAGGTAGATTTTGGAACCCAAATCAAGCAAAAAAATTAATAGGCTTTCTATGGCCCACAATTGGAGAGAGAGAGATGGCACACCCAGGAGTCAAGACTGGCACACAAGCAGAAAGGGCAATATTAATCTCCCACTGATTTGTTTTTTTTTTTTTTTTCAGGGAGACTTTAGAAAAAAAAAATACAAAAAAAATGTTTTTTTTCAGGAATAATTTAGAAACCAAATAAAATAAAATGATTTTTTCAGGGAGAATTTAGAAAACAAATAAAACAAAAAATAGGCTTTCTAGGGCCCACTGAGTGAGAGAGGACGCACACAGGAGTCAGGAGTGGCACACAAGCCCAGAGGCCAATATTTATCTCCCACTGATTGATTTAGTGATTTTTTCAGGTAGATTTTGGAACCCAAATCAAGCAAAAAAATTAATAGGCTTTCTATGGCCCACAATTGGAGAGAGAGAGATGGCACACCCAGGAGTCAAGACTGGCACACAAGCAGAAAGGGCAATATTAATCTCCCACTGATTTGTTTTTTTTTTTTTTTTCAGGGAGACTTTAGAAAAAAAAAATACAAAAAAAATGTTTTTTTTCAGGAATAATTTAGAAACCAAATAAAATAAAATGATTTTTTCAGGGAGAATTTAGAAAACAAATAAAACAAAAAATAGGCTTTCTAGGGCCCACTGAGTGAGAGAGGACGCACACAGGAGTCAGGAGTGGCACACAAGCCCAGAGGCCAATATTTATCTCCCACTGATTGATTTATTGATTTTTTCAGGTAGAATTTAGAACCCAAATCAACCAAAAAAATAAATAGGCTTTCTATGGCCCACTATTTGTGAGAGAGATGGCACGCTCAGGACTGGCACACAAGCCCAGAGGCCAATATTAATCTCCCACTTTTTTTTTTTTTTTTCCAGGGAAAATTTATAAACCCAATAAAAAAAATAATAAATAGGCTTTCTATGGCCCACTATCTGAGAGAGAGAGATGGCACGCTTAGGACTGGCACACAAGCCCAAAGGCCAATATTAATCTCCCACTGATTGATTTATTGTTTTTTTCAGGTAGATTTTGGAACCCAAATCAAGCAAAAAAATAAATAGGCTTTCTATGGCCCACTGAGAGATGGCACACACAGGAGTAAGGAGTGGCACACAAGCCCTGAGGCCAATATTTTTCTCCCACTGATTGATGTAGTGATTTTTTCAGGTAGATTTTAGAACCCAAATCAAGCAAAAAAATAAATAGGCTTTCTATGGCCCACTGAGTGAGAGATGACACAGACAGGGATGGCACTCTAGCAGAAATGCCAATCTTAATCTCCCACAAAAAAAAAAAAAAAAAAGGAACTGTCCTTCAATTACTATCTCCCTGCAGTAATCTCAGCCAGGTATGGCAGGCAGCAATAAGGAGTGGACTGATGCACAAATTAAATATAAAGTGTGGACAAACAAACAAGATAGCTGTGCAGAAAGGAAGGAACAAGAGGATTTGTGCTTTGAAAAAAGCAGTTGGTTTGCACAGCGGCGTACACACAGCAATGCAGCTATCAGGGAGCCTTCTAGGGCAGCCCAATGAGCTACAGCGCTGAGGGGAAAAAAAAAATAAAAATGTAGCTTCCACTGTCCCTGCACACCGAAGGTGGTGTTGGGCAGTGGAAATCGCTACAGCACAAGCGGTTTTGTGGTTAATGGACCCTGCCTAACGCTATCCCTGCTTCTGACGAAGCGGCAGCAACCTCTCCCTAGGCTCAGATCAGCAGCAGTAACATGGCGGTCGGCGGGAACGCCCCTTTATAGCCCCTGTGATGCCGCGGACAGCAAGCCAATCACTGCAATGCCCTTCTCTAAGATGGTGGGGACCAGGACCTATGTCATCACGCTGCCCACACTCTGCGTTTACCTTCATTGGCTGAGAAATGGCGCTTTTCGCGTCATTGAAACGCGACTTTGGCGCGAAAGTCGCGTACCGCATGGCCGACCCCGCACAGGGGTCGGATCGGGTTTCATGAAACACGACTTTGTCAAAAGTCGGCGACTTTTGAAAATGTTCGACCCGTTTCGCTCAACCCTAGTCCCTACCTGTAGAACCTCTCCTTTACTGAGTGTGTCTTGATGATTGCCAATAATTTCCATCTGTTGTCTATTCCATTTGCACAACAGCATGTGAAATTCATTGTCAAACAGTGTTGCTTCCTAAGTGGACAGTTTGATTTTCACAGAAGTTTGATTTACATGAAGTTATATTCTGTTGTTTAAGTGTTCCCTTTATTTTTTTGAGCAGTGTATATATGTTTGTCACTGATATATACCTATTCTACGTGTATATATACTGTATATATTATATCTATTCTATTGTAAGCCGTCAGTGTGATTTTACTGTACACCGCACATGAATTGCCAGCTTTTCAAAGGACACCGATGCGCATTTCTCGCAAGTCACACTCATGGTCTGTGTGGTATGTGAGTTTTTCTCGCACTCATAGACTTGCATTGGCGAGTCTCGGCCGATATACGGTGCAAATCGCAGCATGCTGCAATTTCACTTTCATGTATAATACAACCGAGAAAAAAAATGGTGATGGTAGCTGCCCCATAGATTAACATTGGTCCGTGTGCTATGCAATTTTTTTCTCTCATAGCACTCATCCGTATTCCTCTCTAGTGTGACTCCAGCCTTACACTGATCATTGATCTCCTCCCTCTGTTTGTTTTACAGATTTTAAAATGTTGGCGTCTTAAAGGGAACCTGTCACCTCCAAAATCGAGGGTGAGGTAAGCACACCAGCATCAGGGGCTTATCTACAGCATTCTGGAATGCTGTAGATAAGCCCCCGATGTATCCTAAAAGATCAGAAAAAGAGGTTAGATTATACTCACCCAGGGGTGGTCCTGGTCCCTGTCCGGTCCGATGGATGTCGAAGTCTGGTCCAGTGCCTCCTATCTTCATCAGATGACGTCCTCTTCTGGTCTTCATTCTGCGGCTCCGGCGCAGGGTACTTTTTCTGCCCTGTTGAGTGCGCAGGCGCCGGGCCTCTCTGACTGTTCCCGGCGCCTGCGCCCTGCAGTACTTTGTTCTGCCCTCAATAGAGCAGACAAAGTACGCCTGTGCCAGAGCCGCAGCGTAAAGACCAGAAGAGGATGTCATCCTATGAAGATGGGAGGCCCCGGACAGGACTGCGACGCCCACTGGATCGGACCGCTGGCCCAGGTGAGTATAATATAACCTCTTTTTCTCATCTTTTAGGTTACATCCAGGGCTTATCTACAGCATTCCAGAATGCTGTAGATAAGCCCCTGATGCCGGTGGGCTTAGCTCACCATCGATTTTGGGGGTGACAGGTTCCCTTTAAATGTATTGAATTAATAGACATGTACATGTGTGATAAAATATGTATACAGTCGTTAATTTTCCTTGGCTGGGGTATATCATAGGTGAACTGAAAACAGACTTGCTGGTGTGAATCATTTCTTGCATGGTTCTTTGTACAAATACTGTATAAATCTGTGCTGTAATATAGAAACAATAGTGAAGTATTTTGGCTTATTTTATTAGGAAACATGGGATCAACATATTCCTCCAGTATTTTCTGCATTCTGTGGTCTTTTGATTGCACTTTCATATCATTTGAGCCGGCAAGGTAGTGATCCTTCAATTATAAAGTGAGTAAAGATTTCTGATATATTATTTCTCTGTACTAATATGTATAGATATATATTATACTTTTTGCTAGCTTGAAAAGGAAAACAGTCACCTGCCTTTATCTTGTAAGGGGGGGTGCAGGCGGCTGGTTTGGGCCCTGCATTCCTGCACATGCCTAACTAATGAAACCGGATATGTTTTGGGTTTACTATGTGACCTGTGTAATATATGATAGCTAACACTGTATAATATAATAATGGCTGACACTGTTCTGATATTTATATGTTAGGGACAGTCAGTGGCAGTGATAGGTCAGCATTGGTAAGGGTTATGGCAGTGTAGTTGCGGGTTAGACACACTGGAGGGCACTATAGAGTTAGATATTAGATTGAGATAAGAACTGGTTTCAGCCGAGTTGTGACAGTTGAAAAAGGGGGCGGGGTCAGTGTAGTGACAGGAAGAGTGCCTTCCTGAGTTAACCCCTTTCTGACATATGACGTACTATCCCGTCGAGGTGGGGTCTGCCCGTATGCCCACCGACGGGATAGTACGTCATACGCGATTGGCCGCGCTCATGGGGGGAGCGCGGCCAGGTGTCAGCTGCCTATTGCAGCTGACATCCGGCACTATGTGCCAGGAACGGTCATGGACCGCCCCTGGCACATGTACCCGGCGGTACAAGGAAGCATCGCGCAGGGAGGGGGCTCCCTGCGGGCTTCCCTGAGACCCCCACAGCAACGCGATGTGATCGCGTTGCTGCGAGGGTGTCCTACCAAAATGGCCGCGGCATCTGGGTCCTGCAGTGCCTGCTCAGAGCAGGCGCTTGGTAAGCCTGCAGCACTGCAAGTCAGATCGTTGATCTGACAGAGTGCTGTGCAAACTGTCAGATCAACGATCTGTGATGTCCCCCCCTGGGACAAAGTAAAAAAGTAAAAAAAAATATTTCCAAATATGTAAAAAAAAAAAAATCCTAATTAATGAAAAAAAAAAAATATTATTCCCATAAATACATTTCTTTATCTCAATAAAAAAAAACAATAAAAGTACACATATTTAGTATTGCCGTGTCCGTAACGACCCGACCTATAAAACTGTCCCACTAGTTAACCCCTTCAGTAAACACCGTAAGGAACAAAAAAAAAAACGAGGCAAAAAACAACGCTTTATTATCATACCGCTGAACAAAAAGTGGAATAACACGCGATCAAAAATACGGCTATAACTAACCATGGTACTGCTGAAAACGTCATCTTGTCCCGCAAAAAACGAGCCACCATACAGCATCATCAGCAAAAAAATAAAAAAGTTATAGTCCTTAGAATAAAGCGATGCAAAAATAATTATTTTTTCTATAAAATAGTTTTTATCGTATAAAAGCGCCAAAACATAAAAAATGATATAAATGAGGTGTCACTGTAATCATACTGACCCGAAGAATAAAACTGCTTTATCAATTTTACCAAACGCAGAACGGTATAAACGCCTCTCCCAAAAGAAATTCATGAATAGCTGGTTTTTGGTCATTCTGCCTCACAAAAATCGGAATAAAAAGCGATCAAAAAAAGTCACATGCCCGAAAATGTTATCAATAAAAAGTCAACTTGTCCCGCAAAAAACATAGCTCTCAAAATGTGGTAACGCAAAAAATATTTTTTGCAATAAAAAGCGTCTTTCAGTGTCTGACGGCTGCCAATCATAAAAATCCGCTAAAAAACCCGCTATAAAAGTAAATCAAAACCCCCTTCATCACCCCCTTAGTTAGGGAAAAATTAAAAAAATTTATTTATTTCCATTTTCCCATTAGGGTTAGGGTTAGGGCTAGGGTTAGGGCTACAGTTAGGGTTAGGGCTAGGGTCAGGGTTAGGGTTGGGGCTAGGGTTAAGGCTACAGTTATTGTTGGGGCTAAAGTTAGTGTTAGGGCTAAAGTTACGGTTAGGGTTTAGATTACATTTACGGTTGGGAATAGGGTTGGGATTAGGGTTAGGGGTGTGTCAGGGTTAGAGGTGTGGTTAGGGTTACTGTTGGGATTAGGGTTAGTGGTGTGTTTGGATTAGAGTTTCAGTTATAATTTGGGGGGCTTCCACTGGTTAGGCACATCAGGGGATCTCCAAACGCGACATGGCGTCCGATCTCAATTCCAGCCATTTCTGCATTGAAAAAGTAAAACCGTGCTCCTTCCCCAACGAGCTCTCCTGTGTGCCCAAACAGGGGTTTACCCCAACATATGGGGTATCAGCGTACTCAGGACAAATTGGACAACAAATTTTGGGGTCTAATTTCTCCTGTTACCCTCGGGAAAATACAAAACTGGGGGCTAAAAAATAATTTTTGTGGGAAAAAATTTTTGTTTTATTTTTACGGCTCTGCATTATAAACTTCTGTGAAGCCCTTGGTGGGTCAAAGCGCTCACCACACATCTAGATAAGTTCCTTAGGGGGTCTACTTTCCAAAATGGTGTCACTTGTGGGGGGGTTTCTACTGTTTTGGTACATTAGGGGCTCTGCAAACGGAATGTGACACCTGCAGACCATTCCATCTAAGTCTGCATTCCAAATGGCGCTCCTTCCCTTCCGAGCCCTCCCATGCGCCCAAACAGTGGTTCCCCCCCACATATGGAGTATCAGTGCACTCAGAACAAATTGGACAACAAATTTTGTGGTCCAATTTCTCCTGTTACCCTCGGGAAAATACAAAACTGGGGGCTAAAAAATAATTTTTGTGGGAAAAAATTTTTGTTTTATTTTTTTATTTTTTTTTAAACTTCTGTGAAGCCTTTGGTGGGTCAAAGCGCTCCCCACACATCTAGATAAGTTCCTTAAGGGGTCTACTTTCCAAAATGGTGTCACATGTGGGGGGTTTCAATGTTTAGGCACATCAGTGGCTCTCCAAACGCAACATGGCGTCCCATCTCAATTCCAGTCAATTTTGCATTGAAAGTTAAACGGCACTCCTTCCCTTCCAAGCTCTCCAATGCGCCCAAACAGTGGTTTACCCCCACATATGGGTTATCAGCGTACTCTGGACAAATTGTACAACAACTTTTGTGGTCCATTTTCTCCTGTTACCCTTGGTAAAATAAAACAAATTGGAGCTGAAGTAAATTTTTTTGTGAAAAAAAGTTAAATGTTCATTTTTATTTAAACATTCCAAAAATTCCTGTGAAGCACCAGAAGGGTTAATAAACATCTTGAATATGGTTTAGAGCACCTTGAGGGGTGCAGTTTTTAGAATGGTGTCACACTTGGGTATTTTCTATCATATAGACCCCTCAAAATGACTTCAAATGAGATGTGGTCCCTAAAAAAAAATGGTGTTGTAAAAATAAGAAATTGCTGGTCAACTTTTAACCCTTATAACTCCCTAACAAAAAAAAATGTTGGTTCCAAAATTGTGCTGATGTAAAGTAGACATGTGAGAAATGTTACTTATTAAGTATTTTGTGTGACATATCTCTGTGATTTAATTGCATAAAAATTCAAAGTTGGAAAATTGTGAAATTTTCAAAATTTTCGCCAAATTTCCGTTTTGCTCACAAATAAACGCAGGTAATATCAAATACATTTTACCACTATCATGAAGTACAATATGTCTCGAGAAAACAATGTCAGAATCACTGGGATCCGTTGAAGCGTTCCAGAGTTATAACCTCATAAAGGGACAGTGGTCAGAATTGTAAAAATTGGCCCGGTCATTAACGTGCAAACCACCCTTGGGGGTAAAGTGGTTAATTTCAATTAGTGGGGGAGCTAAAGCTGTGTGAGGAGAATTGTTCTAGAAGGAGTTGGGGCAGAGAGCTGAACAGAGCAACAGTGCAGAGTTGAGGGAGTGAGACTGAAGATTGAAGGAAAAAGGTCTGGAGATTCTAGATCTTGGAACATGTGGGAAGCGAGACAGCCTGGAAGAATCAGTGGCTAGTCTGTGGGTTACCTCCCGTGACGTCCGGGACTTACAGTCCGAGAAGGATAGGCAGCAGTATCCTTTAGTTTTGCCCATGATGGGGAAAGTGGATGGGGAGCACTCAGTATCAGTTAGCTGGATGTTTCAGGGAACTGCGGGCCTGGAAACCATGGTGCAGGCAGATATCCTGAAGGAGCAGACCAGGAAAAGCGCAGGAGATGGAGTTCCCATGTATTGTGAAAATGGATGTGGATCGCCCCCATGGGGCCGTGGGCTAATCGGTACTGGGTCCTGCGGTTCACAGGGGGATGTCACGGTGGCTGACCCGGTCCGTGGCCCTGGGACGTCCGTGTAAAAGGGAAAGGTCTTTAAAGGGATAAAGTTTGCGTTCGTGATGCCACCTGTGGTATTCGGTCAGGGTGACCGACGCTGCTTTAAGGGGTCCGCTGGGGTGATGTTATGGCAGCTAGATGGTATACCTTCCCACATATGAAGTATCTCCCCAGGGCTTCCCAGTGTGTAGATGGTGGATGGTGAGAGGTGCAGAGAAGAACGAGGACACAAGGTTGCAGTCTCTTTACCTTTTACTGAAGACTTCAGCATCCACAGTCCAGAGCACCAGATCACAGGGCTGGCAGAGTCTGGCCGGTTTGGAGGCAAGTCCAGAGTCCCCTTGTCCAGGTGGAAATCAATAGCCTTCCCTTGCACTCTAGTGGTGTAGTCCCTTACTGCCTATGACAGATGTTGTGTCTCTCTCTCTGTCCCCCGTAGTCAGATAGGACAATACCCGTATGACTGGTGGCTTGAGGCTGTTTATAGGGACTATCATGCTCAGCCTCTGAGGGGTGCCACCGTGCCTCCTGGGTGTAGATGCCGACAGGTAACTTGCAATTAGCTGTGCTGCCGGGCTCTGGAGTAAAGCATAAAGGTCCTTACTCCCTCGGTGTTCCAGCTACCGGGATTATACGCCTCAGAAGGAGGCAGCCTGTGCAGGGCTGGTCCCCTTCTGGTATCCTCTCCTTTCCTCTGACTTCCTTCATGCTTGCTGCAATACAGTTCTGCCTTCTGAATGTCTCTTTCTGGGAGCTGCAGCTCTGAGGGCATGCACAGCTCCTTTAACCTTCCATCCTCCTCAGACTCTGGTCTGGAACTAACTAACTTTCCCTACAGACTACCAGTTGTATATATGGGGCGTGACCTAATAAATAGGAGCAGAAGCTCCCCCTGTGGTGGTCTGGAGTGTGAAATGTGTTGCATGTTTGTGATACCTGGATGCAGTTATCCTTCTTTGTCTCCAAATGAAGCATTACTCTCCCCGAAAGGAAAGCAATACCACAACAATACGGACAACTTGTGCAAACTTAGGATCCCTTTAATATGGGACCGCTTTAAGAAGAAACCCTGGCCAGGTTCAATAAACTTTAGCAGCAAAGAGTTTTTAACAGTGAACTATATACAGTTATTTTCAGATTCTTCTTACTTTCTCTTATGCTGGGAGCGGGCCTATCAGTGACTCGTCGGCCTGCAGTGTGGCAAGTCGGTGGCCGCCGTAATGTCAGTCACTGGAGTGGGGTCAGTAGCTGTGGCACGAGCAGTCACTGGAGAGGGGTCGGTCACCGGGGCAGGGTCGTTCCTCATACCTGCTTCAGATGCGGTGCCATCAGTGCCAGTCTGCTCTGTCGATGGCGGAGACTTTTTGGCGGGAAGCGGTGCTGGGAGTGGTGCTGGTGAGTCTTCCATGGGCGCCACTCGACACGTGGCCTTGGCGCTTAGCTGCATCTTTAGGAGCTGTAAAAACCAACCACCAGAGCTAGGGACCTAACTCCAAGAAAATGACATGGCAAGGATATACGTGTTATCACAATAATTCTTTATTAGTAATGGTAATAACATATATATATGTGCACATATTGGGAGGATATATAAAAACATATAATAAACACAAAGATAAAATCACAAAAATATATATAAAAATCTGGATAGGTATAAGGTATGCCAAAAAGGGGTTAATATCAGGACTCTTATAAAAAATCAATCAGGGATAAAAAATGGTGTGTACCACAAGTGCTAAAAAATGGTAAATGTATCAAAGGTGAGCTTATAACACCAAAAATATCTATGGGGTTTAAGTAAAATGACCCATAACATAATATAACCAGGCCAAATGGCCAACCACCATATAAAAAAGTGCAGTGTGCTATGTGCAAACAATGTGGTAGAGAACCAGGAAGTAAGAAATGTGCAAAATAAGCAATATACGTATGTAAACAGGGAAGTGAGGGCTGATTGTATAAAGAGTACCTGTACCTTAATGGCGTCACTAAATCCAACCAATGCGCACCCCATTGTGTTCAGTAAAGTTTCATTGAAAAAGAACAAGGGCTCTGATTATATTTGTGTCTGTCTGAAAAAGACTGGGCCTCTGTATGCTGAAGAGATCCCTGATCCCCAGGTGGGTGAAGTACATGACACACACAACACACCCCAAAATGGACATTGTTTTATTAATGCAGCGGGGCACTGGGGTGTGAGGGAAATACAGAAGCCCCTCGCCATGACTACCACCCTGGCTCCTGTTTAGTTAGAAAGGCGTTTGCGCATTTAGGGCATGGGGGCAATGCTGGTGCATGCACCTATTGATAGCATTTAAGTCACCTGAGCCCACTTAGGCTTAGGTGATCAAGCTATACTATAAACCGTGGGGTTAGTTTGCTTTGGCGCCCCTGGCGGACCAAAGATGTGTGCGCATTTGAGGTGTAGGGGTAACTTTGCTGGACGTATACCATGTCAGGACCTACACCATTTGCACTTACACAGGCCTCAAGCGATGACGCAGGGTACTCTGTGTGGAAGGTATTTTGAGCGCCCATTATGTAATGGGAGCGCTGGCGAACATGTAACTAAGGGGTGAACTCTCTGCATGCACTTAGCGTCGACATCTATGCCATATGCGCCCACACGGGCTCTAGCGAACTGCGCCTGCGTAGCGCATACAGTGGGGGTGGTACGTCGAGCGCTGTTAATGGATTAGAGGCGCCGACGTATCCTCGATGCAAGGGAAGAACCTCGTTGCATGTAGTCAATGGTAATATATGTACACTATTTGCGCCCACACGGGCGTCGAAGGAATGCGCGTGCGCACTTTATACGAGGGAGATCATCTCCCAAGCACCTTTAAACTGAGCAAAATATTGATGCAAAAAGTGTGGAATCACTTCTGGCTATAGGGGTATCTCACCGTAGGCACCCCTCTATAAAACCTACGCCGAGTAGATGAATCCAAGATTTAAATGGGTGCGCAAGCGCACTCCACAATTTGAGACTCTGGGGACGCGTCTCCTATCATTCTGCTCTCGGCATTAGTGAAGTAACCCATGTGACTTGCAAATTCCACTTCCGGGGTAGCAGCGCACAGATTCATCTGCACGGCCGCGTGGCTGCGTCTCACAGCTGTAACATGAACATAATCTAAGGTATCTATAAATAGACACAACGGGTTAATCTCAGACAGTACCACCTTGAGAAAGACACAGGGTGTGTCAGAACGCGTGGGTCCAGTAATCATGCCCGGACGGTAGCAGTGCACTTAGGACCATGATGACGGTAGTGGACTTTGAGACGGTATAGGGTGCAGTATGACCAACTTGCCATCCAGGCAGTGTACCTTTTGTTTTTCCTAGTACCTTTAGGATTGAAGGGAGCATTCATGTGTTAAATTGTGCCTAGGGACACGCTTTATGTCAGACTCTATGTGGATGTCCACAGTAACAGGGATCTATATTTGTATGAGGGCAACTGGTTCTAGCATTTGAAAGGTCTCGGATTGTAATTATCACACTGTGAGGTGCTACCCATGCCCTATGGATGACTAGAGTCCACTCTGATTGGTATATATATGTATAACCTAGTGCATTTGAGACGATAGGAAGTACAAATTTTGGATCTTACCTGTATTTAATTATACTACACAGCCGGGCATTTCTGTTATGATATACATTGTCATATACTATATGTTATTTGGATCTAACTGATTGTTCAATGTGGAACAAGTTTTAAATGTTTTTAATAGTGTGTTCTGTCTGTTTTTTTCTTTGGTGTGTCAAATAAAACTTAAATCTTTCTGATTAGTATTTCGTTGTCTTGTGGTTGATCCTACAATTATATGCATGTACCTGTCTCTTCATGGTTTTTGTACTCACTGCCCTCCATGCACATAGTCCTGGTGTGGCGACTGGTGAGTAATCCGGCAGCTGTCCTTCAGCTTGTAAGCAGCGCATGACATTCCTGCCATGCGCTGCTTACAAGCATAAAGCAGCTGCTGGCGTCGGAACAAGACACTGCAAGGGAACACATGAAGGAAAGTGTAATGTTTTTGTTTGTTTTTTTAAATGTTTTTCTGATTGGGTCATGCATGCCAGGATTAGGATGGGTGCCATGGGTGTGGAATGCAGTGGATATTCATTTCTTTTTAGCAGTGGGCACAGGAGTTAGCTGCAGCAGCCTACTCCTGCTTCTGTGACCCGCTGCTCTGCTGCTGCCGCTCCCCAACCTCCCCAACACAGCTAGGGCTGGTACATCTGGACTATGAGATGCACCCCCCCATTTTTCTCCACATTTTTGGAGAAAATAAGTGCATCTTATAGTCCGAAACATACGGTAATTAACCTTCACATGTGTATGGATATAAAACCAATGAAAAATACAGCAAATATACAAATTTAACACAACACAATATATAAATAAAAAAACATGAGAAAAAAAAACTAAAACAACGATCATTCCATCAATAATACAAAATTAAATCAGACCTTTTGTTGAGCCCCAAAGGAGACATAGTATTTAACATTAGAATCTAGTATGTTTCTCTGTTGAGCAGTGGTCTTCTCGTCACTCCCCCCAAGACAAGCCTGTTAACACTCTTGATGGCACAGAATGGAAAGTGAGGTAAATCACCCACATACAGTATGTCTGTAAAAAGTGCCATGGACAAATTGGACGGATTTGATGCATTGGGATCAGAAGCTTCTCTGACATGCTCTCTGATTCTTAGTTTTAACTTGCGAGTGATATGCCTTCATAAGAAATTTACATAAATCACAGTGTGAACAATAAACAACATACATACTGTTGCAATTCAGGAATTGTATTAATTTATACTCACTATTATTAAGTGTCAAAAATTACTATGCCAATTCATGCCACTCTAGGAATACCCATAGGTGAGTTGACCCGTGCATGTATGAATTGTACTGAAAACGTTTCTCATCAGGAGGGAAATATCCATATGTTCAGGATTAAAGAAAGTACATTATCCATATTGGAGCTTGAATAATACCAGGAATAAAATCAGTAATATCAATAGGCAGCATCTTCTAAAATTAATATAAGAATTGTCTTCCCTATAGTGATAAACACATTTTTGGCACCACCTATAGTAAAGAATTCCCTGAGATAAAATGTATTATTAATAGATATATTCCAGTGTTTTTCCCAAAAATCTTAAAAACATAGTTGCGTTTATTCTGCAAAAAGGGCCCCTACATTAGGTAACAAGTCATCAACCAGTATGAATAGTTTAAATAGGAATCAGTGGGTCTTGGTTAAATTACAAGGGCTTCTACGAATGCGGAATGCAGATATCAAGCTGCTGCAGTGCAGTACAGCGCAACCTCCACCAGTGGGAGCTTGAGAGGGGAATCTGTTGTGAATTCTGCTCTTGGGCTCCCTCCGGTGGTTATGAGTGGTAGTGCTGCTGTCTGTGGATCGCAGCATTTATCAGGTGTGTTCAATTTGGACTCAGCTATTTAGTCCTGCTTGATTCTTTAGTCAGTGCCAGTTGTCCTTTGTTTTTGGAGGATTCACATCCCTTCTGGTCTCTCCTGTTTGCTGTGCTTTTCTTCAAAGATAAGTCCTGGCTTTGTTTTTGCTGTCCACCTGCTGTGGACCTTATAGTTCTGTGCATTTTCATGTTTTGTCTTGTCCAGCTTTGTCTGTGAAGGATTCTTTGCAGCCAAGCTGTGTCTCTGGAGATGCAGATATACCCTCCATGTCTTTAGTCAGATGTGGTGATTTGTATTTTCTGTGGTGGATATTTTCTAGTGTTTTAATACTGACCGCATAGTACTCTGTTCTATTCTTTCTTTTTAGCTAGTATGGCCTCCTATGCTAAATCCTGATTTCATGTCTGCGTATGTTATTTCCCTCTCCTCTCACAGTCAATATTTCTGGGGGGCTGTCTATCCTTTGGGGATTTTCTCTGAGGCAAGATAGGTTTCCTGTTTCTGTATTTAGGGGTAGTTAGTTCTTAGGCCGTGTTGAGGGGTCTAGGGAGTGTTAGGTACCCCCCACGGCTACTTCTAGTTGCGCTGCTAAGTTCAGGGTTTGCAGTCAGTACAGGTACCACCTTCTCCAGAGTACATCTCATGCTGCTCCAAGGCCACCAGATCATAACAGTACAACTGGCCAAAAATGAGTTAATTGCATCTCAGAAGAAGGGAGGAAAGGTTTTGAGCCATTTTTTTTCCTTAGCCTGTTCCTCCCTCTTAATCTCTGGGTGGCTGCGAAACCTAGTAATAACATGAGTGTTCAGGAGTTAGTTTCTCGTGTGGATCAGCTTGCTGCTAGGGTACAGGGTATTTCAGATTATATTGTTCAGACTCCTGCCTTAGAACCTAGGATTCCCACTCCTGATTTATTCTGTGGTGACAGATCCAAATTTTTGAGTTTCAAAAATAACTGTAAACTGTTTTTTGCATTGAGACCCCGGTCTTCTGGTGATCCCATTCAGCAGGTTAAAATCATCATATCCCTGCTGCGTGGTGACCCACAGGATTGGGCACTTTCCCTGGAAACTTGCTTTGCTTAATGTTGATTTTTTCTTTCAAGCATTGGGGTTATTGTATGATGAGCCTAATTCTGTGGATCAAGCTGAGAAAATCTTATTGGCCCTGTGTCAAGGTCAAGAAGCGGCAGAATCGTATTGCCAGAAATTTAGAAAATGGTCTGTGCTGACTAAATGGAATGAGGATGCCTTGGCGTCAATTTTCAGAAAGGGTCTTTCTGAATCTGTTAAAGATGTTATGGTGGGGTTCCCCATGCCTGCTGGTCTGAGTGATTCTATGACTCTTGCCATTCAGATTGATCGGCGCTTGCACGAGCGCAGAGTTGTTCACACTGTGGCGTTGTCCTCTGAGCGGAGCCCTGAGCCTATGCAGTGTGATAGGATTTTGTCTAAAGCTGAACGTCAAAGATTCAGGCGTCAGAATAGGTTGTGTTTTTACTGCGGCGATTCTGCTCATATTATTTCTGATTGCCCTAAGCGTACAAAGAGAATCACTAGTTCTGTTACCATCAGTACTGTACAACCTAAATTTCTGTTATCTGTGACCTTGATCTGCTCATTATCATCATTTTCTGTCATGGCATTTGTGGATTCAGGCGCCGCTCTGTACTTAATGGACTTAGAATTTGCCAGACATTGTGGTTTCCCCTTGCAGCCTTTGCAGAACCCTATCCCTTTAAGGGGCATTGATGCTACACCGTTGGCTAAAAATAAACCTCAGTTTTGGACACAGCTGACCATGCGCATGGCGCCAGCCCATCAGGAAGATTGTCATTTTCTGTTGTTGCATAATTTGCATGATGATTTTGTGCTGGGTTTTCCATGGTTACAGGTACATAATCCGGTGTTAGATTGGAGATCTATGCCTGTGACTAGTTGGGGTTGTCAGGGGGTTCATGGTCACGTTCCTTTGATGTCAATTTCCTCTTCCCCCTCTTCTGAAATTCCTGAGTTTTTGTCAGAGTTCCAGGACATATTCGATGAGTTCAAATCCAGTTCCCTTCCACCGCATAGGGACTGTGATTGTGCTATTGACTTGATTCCAGGTTGTATGTTCCTTAAGGGCCGACTTTTCAACCTGTCTGTGCCAGAACATGCCGCCATGCGGAGCTATATTAAGGAGTCTTTGGAGAAGGGGCATATTCGGCCATCTTCTTGACCATTGGGAGCAGGTTTTTTTTTTGTTGCCAAGAAGGATGGCTCCTTGAGACCCTGTATTGATTATCGCCTCTTGAATAAGATCACGGTCAAATTTCAATACCCTTTGCCTTTGCTTACTGATTTGTTTGCTAGGATTAAGGGGGCTAGCTGGTTTACTAAGATTGACCCTCGAGGGGCATATAATCTTATTCGTATTAAGCAGGGTGACGAATGGAAAACTGCATTTAATACGCCCGAAGGCCATTTTGAATACCTTGTGATGCCATTCGGACTCTAAAATGCCCCATCTGTGTTCCAATCCGTCATGCATGATATCTTTCAAAGTTATCTTGATAAATTCATGGTTGTATATTTGGATGATATTTTGATTTTTTCCGATGATTGGGAGTCTCATGTGAAACAGGTCAGGATGGTATTTCAGATCCTCCGTAATAATGCTTTATTTGTGAAGGGGTCAAAGTGCCTCTTTGGAGTGCAGAAGGTTTCTTTTTTGGGCTTCATTTTTTCTCCCGCATCTATAGAAATGGATCCGGTTAAGGTTCAGGCCATTCATGATTGGATTCAGCCCACATCTGTGAAGAGCCTTCAGAAATTCTTGGGCTTTGCTAATTTTTATCGTCGTTTCATTGCCAACTTTTCCAGTGTGGTTAAACCTCTGACCGATTTGACGAAGAAAGGCGCTGATGTGACGAATTGGTCCTCTGTGGCTGTCTCTGCCTTTCAGGAGCTTAGACGCCGATTTACTTCTGCCCCTGTGTTGCATCAGCCGGATGTTTCTCTTCCATTTCAGGTTGAGGTTGACGCGTCTGAGATTGGGGCAGGGGCCGTTTTGTCTCAGAGGAATTCTGATGGTTCCTTGATGAAACAGTGTGCCTTCTTTTATCGGAAGTTTTCGCCTGCGGAACGCAATTATGATGTCGGCAATCGGGAGTTGTTGGCTATGAAGTGGACATTTGAGGAGTGGCGACATTGGCTTGAGGGGGCCAAGCACCGTATTGTTGTCCTGACCGATCATAAGAATCTGATTTACCTAGAGTCTGCAAAATGGCTGAATCCTAGACAGGCTCGATGGTCCCTGTTTTTCTCCCGTTTTGATTTTGTGGTCTCGTACATTCCTGGTACTAAGAATGTTAAGGCGGATGCCCTCTCTAGGAGTTTTTTTCCTGATTCCCCTGGGGTTCTTGAGCCGGTCGGCATTCTGAAGGAAGGGGGGATTCTTTCTGCCATCTCCCCTGATTTACGATGGGTTCTTCAGTAATTTCAGGCTAATAAACCTGACCACTGTCCAGTGGGGAAACTGTTTGTTCCTGAATCCTGATAGATGGACTAGTAAAGTGATTTCTGAGGTTCATTGTTCTGTGTTGGCTGGCCACCCTGGGATTTTTGGTACCAGAGATTTGGTTGGTAGGTCCTTTTGGTAGCCTTCTTTGTCGCGGGATGTGCGTTCTTTTGTGCAGTCCTGTGGGATTTGTGCGCGGGCTAAGCCTTGCTGTTCCCACGCTAGTGGGTTGCTTCTGCCTTTGCCGGTCCCTGAGAGACCTTGGACGCATATTTCTATGGATTTTATTTCAGAGCTTCCGGTTTCCCAGAGGATGTCTGTTATCTGGGTGGTTTGTGACCGGTTTTCTAAGATGGTTCATTTGGTACCTTTGCCTAAATTGCCTTCCTCTTCTGATTTGGTTCCATTGTTTTTTCAGCATGTGGTTACTTTGCATGGCATTCCGGAGAATATTGTGTCCGATAGAGGTTCCCAGTTTGTTTCTAGGTTTTGGCGGGCCTTTTGTGCTAGGCTGGGCATTGATTTGTCTTTTTCTTCCGCATTTCATCCTCAGACAAATGGCCAAACCGAGCGAACTAATCAGACTTTGGAAACTTATTTAAGATGCTTTGTGTCTGCTGATCAGGATGATTGGGTGGCTTTCTTGCCATTGGCCAAGTTTGCCCTTAATAATCGGGCTAGTTCTGCTACCTTGGTTTCGCCTTTTTTTGTAATTTTGGTTTCATCCTCGTTTTTCTTCAGGGCAGGTTGAGCCTTCTGATTGTCCTGGTGTGGATTCTGTGGTTGACAGGCTGCAGCAGATTTGGGCTCATGTGGTGGACAATTTGGTGTTGTCTCAGGAGGTGGCTCAGCATTTTGCTAACCGTCGTCGGTGGGTTGGTTCCCGGCTTCGGGTTGTGGATTTGGTCTGGTTGTCTTAGCATCATGTTCCTATGAAGGTTTCTTCCCCTAAGTTCAAGCCTCGGTTTATTGGTCCTTATAGGATTTCAGAGATTATCAATCCTGTGTCTTTTCATTTGGCCCTTCCGGCCTCTTTTTCCATCCATAATGTGTTCCATAGATCTTTGTTGCGGAAGTATGTGGTGCCGATTGTTCCCTCTGTTGATCCTCCGGCTCCGGTGTTGATTGATGGGGAGTTGGAGTATGTGGTTGAGAAGATTTTGGATTCTCGTTTTTCGAGGCGGAAGCTTCAGTATCTGGTCAAATGGAAGGGTTATGGCCAGGAGGATAATTCTTGGGTTGTTGCCTCCGATGTTCATGCTGACGATTTGGTTCGTGCCTTTCATTTGGCTCATCCTGATCTGCCTGGGGGCTCTGGTGAGGGTTCAGTGACCCCTCCTCAAGGGGGGGGGGTACTGTTGTGAATTCTGCTCTTGGGCTCCCTCCGGTGGTTATGAGTGGTAGTGCTGCTGTCTGTGGATCGCAGCATTTATCAGGTGTGTTCAATTTGGACTCGGCTATTTAGTCCTGCTTGATTCTTTAGTCAGTGCCAGTTGTCCATTGTTTTTGGAGGATTCACATCCCTTCTGGTCTCTCCTGTTTGCTGTGCTTTTCTTCAAAGATAAGTCCTGGCTTTGTTTTTGCTGTCCACCTGCTGTGGACCTTATAGTTCTGTGCATTTTCATGTTTTGTCTTGTCCAGCTTTGTCTGTGAAGGATTTTTTGCAGCCAAGCTGTGTCTCTGGAGATGCAGATATACCCTCCATGTCTTTAGTCAGATGTGGTGATTTGTATTTTCTGTGGTGGATATTTTCTAGTGTTTTAATACTGACCGCATAGTACTCTGTTCTATTCTTTCTTTTTAGCTAGTATGGCCTCCTATGCTAAATCCTGATTTCATGTCTGCGTATGTTATTTCCCTCTCCTCTCACAGTCAATATTTGTGGGGGCTGTCTATCCTTTGGGGATTTTCTCTGAGGCAAGATAGGTTTCCTGTTTCTGTCTTTAGGGGTAGTTAGTTCTTAGGCTGTGTCGAGGGGTCTAGGGAGTGTTAGGTACCCCCCACGGCTACTTCTAGTTGCGCTGCTACGTTCAGGGTTTGCAGTCAGTACAGGTACCACCTTCTCCATAGTACGTCTCATGCTGCTCCAAGGCCACCAGATCATAACAGGAATCTGTGGGACACCAGGAATCTAAGTCCCACAGACCATCGCTTATCCGTAAAACGTTTGTTTGCCCTGAGCCTCCCCAATGTTCTTCTGAACCTCCCTCCACACCTCACCCAATCGTTGCACTGCGGTATCAGCCCCTGGACATCCTGAATCCAGCCTAGAAAATTTGCCAAAATGGGGACGAAAACCATAGTTACAGAAGAATGGGGAGGTGCCCGTGGACTGGTTAATCCGATTGTTAAATGCAAACTCAGCCACGGGCAACGAAGAACACCAATCATCCTGCTGAGACGTAGCAAGACATCTCAAAATCTGTTCAAGAGACTGATTGGTCCTCTCCGTCTGACCGTTAGTCTCAGTATAGTAAGCAGAGCAGAAGGTCAAACAAATTCCCAATCTTTTACAAAATGCCCTCCATAATTTGGACACAAATTGTACCCCTCTATCAGGAACCACATTCAGAGGCACACCATGCAGGAGTACAACGTGCTCAACAAACAGCTTAGATAATGTCTCAGCATTAGGCAATCCTGCCAGAGGTACAAAATGCGCCTGTTTACTGAATCTGTCAACCACTACCCAGATTACAGTTTTTGCCATTAGAAGGAGGGAGATCAGTGATAAAATCCATGGACAAATGAGTCCAAGGTCTATCCGGAATTAGCAATGGCACCAATTCCCCGGCCGGCCGGTTATGGGAGCTCTAAGCACGGACACAGGTATCACAAGCAGACACAAACACAGTGATATCAGAGGTCATGGAGGACCACCAAAACAGCCTAGCAATGGCTTTCCAGGTGGCTGAGTTCCCCAGGTGTCCACTGACAGCAGAATCGTGGAACTCCCGGAGAACCCTTAATCGGTACTAAACAGGGACAAAAAGCTTATTGTCAGGCAAAGAGGGAGAAGCAAGAGATTGAGCCTTCCGAATCTCCTGCTCCAATTCAGAGGATACCCCTGCAACAACCACCCCGTGCTGAAGAATGGAGGAAGGAGGTTCGGGGGTGATTATCAGATCAAAACTGCTAGATAAGGCATCAGCCTTGACATTCTTGGAACCAGGCCGAAAAGTGATTAAAAAATGAAAACGAGAGAAAAAAAGCGACCACCTAGCCTGTCTAGGAGTCAACCATTTGGCGGTTTCAATATAAGTTCTTGTGGTCAGTAATCACCGTGATCCGATGAACCGCCCCCTCCAAAAAATGCCTCCATTCTTCAAAAGCCAATTTTATGGCCAATAACTCCAGGTTCCCAACATCATAGTTCCTGTTAGCACAAGAAAATTTCCGGGAGAAAAAGGCACATGGTCCTAAGTTGGTCAAAGTAATGGGTCCCTGAGACAACACCACCCCTACTCCCACCTCTGATGCGTCCACCTCTACAATGAATGGTTCAGATGGATTGGGCTAAACTAATACAGGAGCAGACATAAATCACTTTTTTAATGTAACAAATGCTGCAAATGCCAAGGATGACCAAATTTTGAGATCAGATCTTGCGAGTGAGATCGGTGAGTGGCTTGACTACCTGAGAAAACCCCTTGATTAATTCCGGGTAATAATTGGCAAAACCCAGAAAACGCTGCAACCCCTTGAGGTCTCCGGGTTGTACCCAATCAACAGTGGCCTGTACCTTTCCGGGATCAATCTGAAACCCATTCGCAGAAAGGATGATCCCCAGAAAAGAAAGCTCCTGGACACGCAACAAACATTTCTCGGGTTTAGTGAACAGAGAATTTCCCCATAACCTGTGAAGAACAGCACGCAAATGACTAATGCAGGATTCCTTGTCAGGCGAGAAAACAAGGATATCATCTAGGTATACAACCATAAAGCTCCCGATTAAAATCAGAAAAAACATCATTCATGAAGTTCTGAAACACCGCCGGTGCGTTCTTGAGACCAAAGGGCATGACCAAATTTTCAAACTGACCCTCGGAGGTGAGAAATGCCATTTTCCACTCATCCCCTTCCTGAATACGAATAAGGTTATGTGCTCCCCTAAGATCGAGTTTGTAATACCACTTAGCCCCAGACAATTGGTTATAGAGATCAGGAATGAGTGGGAGAGGGTAGGTATTTCTCACCGTAATTTTATTTAGTTCCCGGAAATCGAGGCATGGGCATAAATCACCATCTTTTTTCTTGACGAAAAAAAAATCCCGCGGCCACAGGTGAGACAGAGGGAGGGATGTGACCTTTGCATAGACTATCAGAGATATAGTTTTCCATAGCAGTACGTTTCGGGCTAGAAAGATTGTACAAATGGGCTTTGGGCAATTTAGAACCCGGAATAAGATTGATGGTACAATCATAAGGATGATGGGGTGGTAAGACTTCAGCCTCTTTTTCGGAGAAGACATCCCCAAAGTCCTTTAGGTATTCAGGAATACCCTCCAGGCTAATGGCGGACACAAGCACAGCAGAAAGACAACCATTGGAATAATGAGGACCCCATTTAACAATATCACGAGATCCCCAGTCTATAACAGGATTATGCCTCTGCAACCGGGGCAACCCCAACAGCAGTCCCGCAGGAAGATTATTCCTAACATAACATGAAATTTGTTCCTGGTGCTAGGAACCCACCTTGAGGAGGAACTCCTCAGACACAAATTTTTAGGACATTTTGAGCCAACGGTGTCTTGTCAATGGCAACGTTATGGATGAGTCTCTAGCCTAACTGTCCCTACCTTTAACTTAGACACCAGACTATAGTCAATGAAGTTCATGAAGATCCACAGTCCACAAACACTGAAGTGGATGCAAAACCACTTCCATAACACAGTTCCAAGTCTAACAAAACTTTTTGAAATTACGAAAATGGTACCTGAGAGTCTAGATGACCTCCTAGCCCATCACCCCGACTCGGCAGCATGTCACTCGTTGGACAAGAGGGGCAGTCCTTCTTCCAATATCCCGGATCTCCACAATAAAAACATAATTTCCCATCACATCGCCATTTCCTTTCCGTCTCCTTGAAATTGATGGCACCAACTTCCATAGTCTCCATGAATGACATCACCTCAGACTTGGCAGGCAAAACAGGAATCTCACGCTGGATAATTCTCCTCTCCCGTAACCTCCGGTCCATATGAATGGCCTGGGTTATGACCTCCACCAGGGAACTGGGTGGCATATGAAGGGCCAGTGCGTCCTTGAGATGATCAGAAAGTCCTCTCTCAAACAGGCATCTCAGAGCAGAGTCACCCCAAGACACCTCAATGGACCACCGCCTAAACTCAGAACAATACTGTTCAGCAGTGAGTTCATTCTGGGAGAGACTCATTTGAGCGCCCCCGTAGGGCCATGGGGTACTCTGTATCGGGTCCTTCAGTTCTCAAGGGGGATGTCACGGTGGCTGACCCAGTCAATGGCCCTCGGAAGGTCCATTGTAAAAGTGAAATGTCTTTAAAGGGGAAATGTTTGTGACGCCACCTGTGGTATTCGGTCAGGGTGACTAACGCTGCTTAGGGGTCCGCTGGGGTGATGTTATGGCAGCTAGATGGTATACCTTCCCACAGGTGAAGTGTGTCCCCAGGGCTTCCCAGTGTGTAGATGGTGGATGGTGTGAGGCGCAGTGAAGAGAGAGGACACAAGGTTGCAGTCTCTTTACCTTTACTGAAGGCTTCAGCATCCACAATCCAGAGCACCAGATCACAGAGCAGGTAGAGTCTGGCCGGTTTGGAGGCAAATCCAGAGTCCCCTTATTCAGGTGGAAATCAGTAGCCTTCCTCTAGCGCCTTGGTGTTGTAGTACCTTACTGCTGAGCCTCTCGTAAGGTCCTCACAACTGTTGTAGATGTTATAGATGTTATGTCTTTCTCTCTGTCCCCCAGATGGATGGGAACAAACCCGTATGACTGATGGCCTGAGGCTTTTTACAGAGACTCTAGCACGCCCCGGCCCCCACAAGTTGCCACCGTGCCTCCTGGGTATAGGGCGGATCAGTAACTTGAAATTAGCTATCCTGCCGGTCTCTGGAGCAAGGCATAATAATAATAATAATAATTTTTATTTGTATAGCACCAACATATTCCGCAGCACTTTACAATTAAGTGGGGACATGTACAAACAATAAATTCGGTACGAGTTAAGACAATTTAAACAGTGACATTAGGAGTGAGGTCCCTGCTCGCAAGTTTACAATCTACAAGGAAATGGGGGGACACAATAGGTGAAAAAGTGCTTGTTATTTCAGGTCTGGCATTTATAATAGGGATTTTCATACAAAGCTGCATGATCCGATCATCAGCCCGTGTGTTTAAGTGCAATAGTCAAGTATCAAGTGCAGTTATGTGTATGGAGGGTGTGGAGACAGATGAACAGTAGGGTGCAGATTCAGAGTAACATTTGGAAGGGGGAACAGGGCAAAGTTAGTTTACTGAGTAGTTGATGTGGTAGGCTTGTTTGAAGAGATGGATTTTCAAAGCGCGCTTGAATAGGTTGGGGCTAGGTATCAGTCTGATCGTCTGGGGAAGTGCATTCCAGAGAGCTGGCGCAGCATGAGAGAAGTCTTGGAGACGGAGGTGTGAAGTTCAGATTACAGGGGATGTTAGTCTTAGGTCATTTGTAGAACGGAGGGCACATGTAGGGCGATAGACAGAAATGAGAGAGGAGATATAAGGCGGTGCAGAACTGTGGAGAGCTTTGTGGGTGAGAGATATGAGTTTATACTGGACCCTGTAGCGAATGGGTAGCCAGTGTAATGACTGGCACAAGATTGAGGCATTGGTGAAGTGGCTGGACAGAAATATGACTCTGGCTGCAGCATTCAAGATGGATTGGAGAGGAGAAAATTTGGTAAGAGGGAGACCGATCAGAAGAGAGTTGCAGTAGTCCAGACCGGAATGAATAAGAGCGACAGTAAGAGTCTTAGCAGTTTCAATGGTGAGAAAAGGTTGGATTCTGGAGATGCTTTTAAGATGCAGGTGACAAGAGCGAGTGAGTGATCGGATATAGGGAGTAAAGGAAAGTTTGGTGTTGAATATGACCCCAAGACAGCGGGTATGCTGCTTGGGAGTTATGGTTGAACCCTCCAGGGTAATTTCGATGTTGGGTAAAGGGAGGTTAGTAGAAGGGAGAAACACAAGAAGTTCCATTTTGGAGACATTTAGTTTCAGGTAGAGGGAGGACATGATGTTAGAGACAGCAGACAGACAATCCTTGGTATTTTGGATTAGGGTAGGGGTGATGTCGGGGGAAGGAGTGTATGATTGGGTGTCATCAGCATAGAGATGATACTGGAACCCAAATCTGCTAATTGTTTGTCCAATAGGGGCCGTGTAAAGAGAGAAAAGGAGGGGGCCTAGGACTGAGCCTTGCGGAACCCCGATAGTAAGGGGACGAGGAGAGGAAGAGGAGCCGGCAAAAGATACAGTGAAGGAGCGGTCAGAGAGGTAGGAGGAGAACCAGGAGAGGGCTTGAGGCCTATAGAGTGGAGCACAGTGAGGAGGAGCTGGTGATCCACAGTTTCAAATGCGGCAGAGAGATCCAGGAGAATCAGCAGAGAGCAATGACCTTTGGATTTAGCCGTTATTAGATCATTAGAGACTTTAGTGAGGGCAGTTTCAGTGGAGTGTAAAGAGCGGAAACCAGATTGTAAGGGATCAAAACGAGAGTTATCTGAGAGATAGCGGATTAGACGGGAGTGGACCAAGCGTTCCAGGAGTTTAGAGATGAAGGAAAGATTAGAGACAGGTCTGTAGATAGAAGTGCAGTTCTGGTCCAGGGATGGCTTTTTAAATAAAGGGGTTATGATGGCATGTTTAAATGAGGAGGGGAAGATACCTGAAGAAAGAGAGAGGTTAAATATTTTAGTCAGGTGAGTGGTGATCACTGGTGAGAGAGACTGCAGGATATGTGAAGGAATGGGGTCAATGTTGCAGGTTGTAGGCCGAGCAGAAGTGAGGAGCTTGGAAACTTCTACGGAAACAGTATCAAAGATGTCTAGTGAGCTTGAGGTGCGGCAGGGAAGTTGATCCAGGCACTGAGGAGATTGCGCTGACATATTCTGATGGATGTGGTTGATTTTTTCTAAGAAATAAGGGGCCAGATCCTCACCGCTGAGGTTGGTGATGGGGGCCTGTACTTTGGGTTTCAGGAGGGAGTTTAAGGTTTCAAAAAGTCGTTTTGGGTTGTTGGATAGTGAGGTGATGAGGGTGGTGAAGTAGGATTGTTTGGCCAGATAAAGGGCAGAGTTATAGGTTTTGAGCATGAACTTATAGTGGATGAAGTCTTCTGCTAAGAGAAATTTTCTCCACTGCCACTCTGCACACCTTGAGCAACTCTGAAGAAAGCGTGTTTGCATAGTGTGCCAGGGCTGCCGTTGTCTATGTCAGGTCTTTCTGCGTGTAGAAGGTGCTGCTTCATCTAGGGCATTCTTCAGTGTATTATTGAAGTGTGACAATGCTAAGTCTGGACAGGAGAGGGAGGAGATGGGAGCTAGAGATGTGTAGAGATTGTCCACAAGCTGCTGGGTATTAATGGTACGTGTCTTCCGATAAGTGTGGTAAGTGGGGGTGTCCTGGGTGAGGAGACAAATCTTGACAGAGAAGGAAAGAAGGTTGTGGTCCGAGAGCGGGAGAGAAGAGTTAGTAAAGTTGTGCAGTGAGCCGGGACGGGAGAAAACTAGGTCCAGGATATTCCCGTCCTCATGCGTAGGAGAATTGGTAAACTGTGAGAGGCTGAATGAAGAAGTAAAATAAAGAAGATGAGAGGCAGATTGGGGGAGGGGATCATTGATGGGGATGTTAAAGTCTCCCATGATGAGGGCGGGGATGTCACAGGCTAGAAAGTGAGTAAGCCAGGTGGGAAAGTGGTCTAGAAACTGGTGGGAAGAACCTGGAGGGCGATAAACAACCGCCACTCGCAAGGAGAAGGGCTTAAAGAGTCTGACGGCGTGGACTTCAAAGGAAGGAAATGTGAGTGAGGGAACCGGGGGATGACCTGGAAAGCACATTGTGATGAGAGGAGCAAACAAACACCTCCACCCTGTCTGTTCTCAGGTCTTGTGGTATGTGAAAATTTCAGCCCACCAAATGAGAGTGCGGCAGCGGCGGTGGTGTCTGAATGCTGGATCCAGGTTTCTGTAATAGCCAGAAGGTTAAGGGAGTTAGAGAGGAAAAGATCGTGAATGTAAGTTAGTTTGTTACACACAGACCGTGCATTCCAGAGAGCACAGTGGAAAGTGATAGGAAAAGGCATGCACTGAAGGTTAATAAGATTAGCAGTGTTTCTATATGTAGCTGGAGGAGAGTAATGTATGCTGGTGGAGGGTGGCCCAGGGTTTGGGGAGATGTCACCTGCAACTAGTAGAAGGAGAAAAAACAGAAAGAGCAGGAGGTGGGATGATTTGTATGAACGTTTTGAGTGCTGCATGGCGGTAGTGGCTGGTTTGGAGTGGGTAAAAAATAAAGGACTGTTGCTCCCTCGGTGTTCCAGATACCGGATCCTGCGTCTCAGAAGGAGGCAGCCTGTGCAGGGCAGAACTCCTTCTAGTTTCCTCTCCTTTTGCTACGACTTCGTTTCTTACCCTCTACAATACAGTTCGCTGTTCGTGTCTCTTTCTTGGGAGCTGCCGCACGTGGGGCAGGCGCAGCTCCATGTCCTTCTGTCTAGGCCTCTGACAGGATCTCACCCCTGTCAGGGACCAACTACCTGAGCGGAGCCCAGATAACAGCTCATTGGGTGAAGCCCAACCAGCTTCTGCCTCACTTCCTATCCAGACCACCAGTTTTACCTAATTGTGAAGAGTGCCCTAATAAATAGGAGCATAGCTCCCCCTGGTGGACTGGAGTATGAATTGTGTTGCATGTTTGTGATACCTGGTAAAGAGATCTCCTTTATTGCCTTCAAACAAAACATCACTCCCCCTAGAGGAGAATGATATTACTGCAACGACCAGGACCCTGGGGCACTGCACTCATGATCATGTCCTCTGCAACCCTGACCCGGTCTGGTTCATCATAAATCCATCCCAAAGCCTCAAAGAATCTGTTCACAGACACACATTCAGGGGCAGAAGCAGGTAAAGAGAAAGCCCATGACTGAGGTCCCTCCTGCAATAAGGAAATGATTATCCCCACCCGCTGACTCTCATCTCCAGAAGGTCGGGGTCTAAGAGAAAAAAAAAAGCTTGGAACTCTCCTTAAAAGTATGAAATCTCTCCCTCTCCCCAGAGAAGGTATCTGGGAGCTTGACTGTAGGTTCAGGAGAGTGCAAAGAGACATCAACAATGTCAGAGTGCTTACAGTCAGTCTACAACGATTTAACTGTGTCAGAAAGCTCCCTTTGCAGGTGGTTATGAGACGAGGACAGGTCTTGTATCATAACTATAAACACCTATAGAAAAAGGCTACACGCAAGAATAACCATATAAAACCAATATTTTATTTAAGCAAAAAACAAATAAAACCAGAACCAAAAGAATTGAAAATAAAGCAACAATAAGGTTTACAGGTGAGGACCAAGTGAACAGGAAAAGAAAGGTGGGTACGCCTGGAAATATATTGATAGTCAAAACATAAAGTAGACCATACCAAATAATGATTTTAAGTTGACTCTTCACATATGGACATTGTATAAATCAGCATAATGCTGTATAAAAAGCAGAGATATAGATTCAGTACGGCAGGAGCACATTGATCCAGTAAGCCTATGTATGCAAAGACAAGGTAAGCATATAAATACATACAGAGGCCGACGGGTCCTGCAGGATCAATCAAATCCAAATAGAATGCATGTGAAAGAAAAGCAATTTTAAGCTCTCATTACCGGTTCAAATGAAAGATATATATTTCCAGGCGTACCCACCTTTCTTTTCCTGTTCACTTGGTCCTCACCTGTAAACCTTATTGTTGCTGTATTACCAATTCTTTTGGTTCTGGTTTTATTTGTTTTTTGCTTAAATAAAATATTGGTTTTATATGGTTATTCTTGCGTGTAGCCTTTTTCTATAGGTGTTTATATTGAATTTAATGGCTCTTATTTAGAATATATACATAGGTGTTTTCTTGTATCATAACTGTCAAACTGTCCATTTGATCCGCCAAGGTATGGAGCGGATCCATAGCAAACAGAGCAGAGGGAAAAAAATGCAGAAATCCCTTTAAGTGTATTGGTCAGCTATAATGTGAAGCTGCTGCAGTGCAGTATAGTGCAACCTCCACCAGGGGGAGCTTGAGAGGGAAGTGAGACTGCACACAGAGCAGCAGAACACACGCAACCAAGTGGCAAGAGGGTGGTAAGACAAACCGAGTCAAAAGCACGAGATAGCACATCAGTATAAAAGGATTAGACAGAACGGATAGTCAGGACGTAGAAAGAGATCAGTAAACCAAAACGGGCAATATACGGTACAATAGGGACAAACAGTAATGGAGACAATAGCCAAGCCAGGAGGTCAGAACTGGAGAATGAAGCAGATAAACAGACAAACAGAGAAACGCTGGAAAAAGGGCAGACAGAGGGAGTTAACAAACACAAGTCAGGGTTCACAGCAGGGCAAATCAAGAGCTACCAGCATGGTCAGGTTCACATGCCGAAGGTAGAATTATAGCTGACACTGCCAGCAAGATTCATAGGAGCTAAATAGCAAACCTAAACCCAGAATGAGGCAGAGCAAAGTTAACCCTTAGCAAGTTTCCTACTCCACACTGATGAGGGGCAAATACCCCGAAACAGCTGTCTGTGGATGGATACCATGTTTTGGCATAGGTGGTTTTCCTTTTTGGATGCTGCCCTTCCTGTGGTTGTTCCTTCCCGGTGAAAGACCTGGCTATTTATTGCTTGCGTTGAGAAACACGTGATGGTGTCTCCGCAGCTTTTTTACATCCATTTGCATATTTCCCATAAGGGATGGGGGCAGTGTTCTGGATCACTGCGTTGAGAAACACGTGATGGTGTCTCCGCGGTGTTGGATGTTTTGATCTCCCTGAGGTCATTCATCCTTATGTTTATAGTCCTTTTACTAGGCACTGGTCCTAATAGCCAGTTTCGTACTCCACACTGAACAGGGGCAAATACCCCGAAACAGCTGTCTGTGGATGGATACCATGTTTTGGCATAGGTGGTTTTCCTTTTTGGATGCTGCTCTTCTCATGGTTGTTCCTTCCCCGTGATTAGGGTTAGGGGTGTTTTGGTGTTAGGGTTGTGATTAGGGTTATGCCTTAACCCTAATCACAACCCTAACGCCAAAACACCCCTAACCCTATTCCCAACCCTAACTATAACTGTTATGATTAGGGTTGGGATTAGGGGTGTTTTGGGGTTAGGGTTTTGATTAGGGTTACGGATCGGGTTGGGATTAGCGTTAGGGATTTGTTGGTGTTATGGTTGGAGTTAAAATTGGGGGATTTCCCCTGTTTAGGTACATCAGGGGGTCTCCAAATGCGACAGCCAATTTTGCGTTCAAAAAGTCAATTGGTGCTCCCTCCCTTCTGAGCTCTGCCGTGCACTCAAACAGTGATTTACCCCCACATATATGGGGTATTAGCGTACTCAGGATTGATTGGACAACAACTTTTGGGGTCCAGTTTCTCCTGTTACCCTTGCAAAAATAAAAAAAATTGGGGCTAAAAAAACATTTTTGTGGGAAAAAAATGATTTTTTATTTTTATGGTTCTGCGTCAAACTTCTGTGAAGCACTTGGGCATTCAAAGTGCTCACCACACATCTAGATAAGTTCCTTGGAAGGTCTAGTTTCCAAAATGGGGTCACTTGTAGGGGGTTTCTACTGTTTAGGTACATCAGGGGCTCTGCAAATGCAACATAATGCCCGCAGACCATTCTATCAAAGTCTGCATTCCAAAACGGCGGGCCTTCCCTTCTGAACTCTGCCATGCGCCCAAACAGTGGTCCCCCCACATATGGGGTATCAGCGTACTCAGGATAAATTGCACAATAAATTTTTGGGTCCAATTTCTCCAGTTACCCTTGTGAAAGTAAAAATCTGGGGGTGAAAAGATAATTTTTGTGGAAAAAATGTTTTTTTTTATTTTCATGGCTCTACATTATAAACTTCTGTGAAACAGTTGGGGGTTTATAGTGCTCACCACACAACTAGATAAGCTCTTTGGGGGGTCTAGTTTCCAAAATGGGGTCACTTGTGGGGGGTTTCTACTGTTTAGGTACATCAGGAGCTCTGCAAATGTAACATGACGCCCGCAGACCATTCCATCAAAGTCTGCTTTTTAAAATGTCACTACTTCCCTTCCGAGCCCCGATGTGTGCCCAAACAGTGGTCCCCCCACATTTGGGGTATCGGCGTACTCAAGACAAACTGGACAACACATTTTAGGGTCCAATTTCTCCTGTTACCCTTGAGAAAATAACAAATTACGAGCTAAAAAATCATTTTTGAGGAAATCATTTTTGATTTTTTGATTTTCACGGCTCTACGTTATAAATTTCTGTGAAGCACTTGGGGGTTCAAAGTGCTCCCCACACACTAGATAAGTTCCTTAATGGGTTTAGGTTCCAAAATGGGGTCACTTGTGGGGGGTTTCCTCTGTTTAGTCACATCAGGGGTTCTCCAAACGCGACATGGCGTCCGATCTCAATTCCAGCCAATTCTGCATTGAAAAAGTCAAATGGAACTCCTTCTCTTCCTAGCTCTGCCATGCTCTCAAACTGTGGTTTACCCCCACATATGGGGTATCAGCGTACTCAGGACAAATTGCACAACAACTTTTCAGGTCTAATTTCTCCTGTTACCCTTGTGAAAATAAAGATTCGGGGGTGAAAAATCATTTTTGCAGAAAAAATGCGATTTTTTTATTTTTTTTATTTTCAAGGCTCTACGTTATAAACTTCTGTGAAGTACATGGGAGATGAAAGTGCTCACCACACATCAAGCTAAGTTCCTTAAAGGGTCTAGTTTCCAAAATGGGGTCACTTGTTGGGGGTTTCCACTGTTTAGACACATCAGAGGGCTCTCCAAACGCAACATGGCGTCCGATCTCAATTCCAGCCAATTCTGCATTGAAAATGTCAAACGGAACTCCTTCTCTTCCAAGCTCTGCCGTGCGCCCAAACTGTGGTTTACCCCGTATATGGAGTATTGGTGTACTCAGGACAAATTGCACAACAACTTTTGGGGTCTAATTTCCCCTGTTACTCTTGTAAAAATAAAAATTTGGGGTCGAAAAGGTCATTTTTGTGTAAAAAATGCGATTTTTAATTTTCCCGGCTCTATGTTGTAAACTTCTGTGAAGCACTTGGGGGCTCAAAGTGCTCACGACACATCTACATAAGTTCCTTAAGGGGTCTAGTTTCCAAAATGTTGTCACTTGCTTGTTTCCACTGTTTAGGCACATCAGGGGCTCTCCAAACGCGACATGTCGTCCGATCTCAATTCCAGCCAATTCTGCATTGAAAAAGTCAAATGGTGCTCCTTCTCTTTCAAGCCCTGCAGTGCACCCAAACAGTGGTTTACCCCCACATATGGGGTATCGGCGTATTCAGGAGAAGTTGCACAACAAATTTTGTGGTTCATTTTCTCTTTTTACTAATGTGAAAATAAAAAAAATTGGTTCTGAAAAAAATGTTTGCAAAAAAAAGGTAAATGTTCATTTTTTCCTTCCACATTGTTTCAGTTGCTGTAAAGCACATCAAGGGTTAATAAACTTCTTGAATGTAGTTTAGAGCACCTTGAGGGATGTAGTTTTTAGAATGGTGTCAAGTTTGGGTATTTTCTGTCATGTACACCCCTCAAAGTGACTTTAAATCTGAGATGGTCCCTAAAATAATAGCTTTGTAAATTTTGTTGTAAAAATGAGAAATCGCTGGTCAACTTTTAACCCTTATAACTTCCTAACAAAAAAAAACAAGCTTGTTTCCAAAATTGTGCAGATGTAAAGTAGATATGTGGGAAATGTTATTTATTAACTATTTTGTGTGACATATCTCTCTGATTTAAGGGCATAAAAATTCAAAGTTTGAAAATTGCAAAATTTTAAACATTTTCGACATATTTCTGTTTTTTTCATAAATAATCGCAAGTAATATCGAAGAAATGTTACCACTAACATGAAGTATAATATGTAACGAAAAAACATTCTCAGAATCAGTGGGATCCGTTAAAGCGTCCCAGAGTTATAACCTCATAAAACGACAGTGGTCAGAATTGTAAAAATTGGCTCGGTCATTAAGTACCAAATTGGCTCTGTCTCTAAGGGGTTAAAGATGAGAAACTTGCATTTGCTTGATGCAGATTGTTTGACAACTAGTGTTGAGCGATACCGTCCGATACTTGAAAGTATCGGTATCGGATAGTATCGGCCGATACCCGAAAAGTATCGGATATCGCCGATACCGATACCCGATACCAATACAAGTCAATGGGACACCAAGTATCGGAAGGTATCCTGATGGTTCCCAGGGTCTGAAGGAGAGGAAGCTCTCCTTCAGGCCCTGGGATCCATATTAATGTGTAAAATAAAGAATTAAAATAAAAAATATTGATATAATTACCTCTCCGGAGGCCCCTGGACATCACCGCTGGTAACCGGCAGCCTTCTTTGCTTAAAATGAGTGCGTTTAGGACCTGAGAATGACGTCGCGGCTTCTGATTGGTCGCGTGCCGCTCATGTGACCGCCACGCGACCAATCAGAAGCCGCGACGTCATTCTCAGGTCCTAAATTCCTAGAATGAGGAGTTTAGGACCTGAGAATGACATCGCGGCTTCTGATTGGTCGCGTGGCGGTCACATGAGCGGCACGCGACCAATCAGAAGCCGTGACGTCATAGAAGTCCCTAAACGCGCTCATTTTAAACAAAGAAGGCTGCCGGTTACCAGCGGTGATGTCCAGGGGCCTCCGGAGAGGTGAGTATATCAATATTTTTTATTTTAATTCTTTATTTTACACATTAATATGGATCCGATGCCGATTCCCGATACCACAAAAGTATCGGAACTCGGTATCGGAATTCCGATACCGCAAGTATCGGCCGATACCCGATACTTGCGGTATTGGAATGCTCAACACTATTGACAACCTTATTCTTGGAGAGCGAAAGAGTAAAGGTGCTACCCACCTGTTGGAATCATCCTGAGCAAATTCTTTTTCCATAACCTCTATGAATTCTTTCTCCTCTACTGCATGTGTCAACTTGCTGTCTTCTCTTGTAGAATTGAAGTCCATTTATCCGAGACTGTTATTACAAGACAGGAACATATACATTTTGTTAAGGAGTTGTTGATGCCACTTACTGTCATTCAGCTTCTCCTTCACCCAGTAATCCAGTAATTATGTGGGCATGGCTGAAAATAAGTGTTGCGACTAGTGATGAGCGAGTGTACTCGTTGTTCGGAATTTCCCGAGCACGCTCGGGTGACCTCCGAGTAGTTATGACTGCTCGGAGATTTAGTTTTCATTGCGTCAGCTGAATAATTTACAGCTACTAGCCAGGCTGATTACATGTGGGGGTTGCCTGGTTGCTAGGGACCTGACAAGTGTGTTAGGAACTGTAGGGCCACGGTTTCCACGCTATGCAGTGATGAGGCAGTGACCCAGGAAAGTTTACAAGTAAACATAGATTTAATGTCCAAAAACTTTCAAACAAAGGAAACGGTATCCTTCGAATTGCAGCTGGGAAATAAAACAGTCCATAAGTGCGTCCGGTTGCCGAGAGCGACCGCACCACCGGATTACCATCCAGTTCTGGTCCGATGGGCGTCGCGGTCCAGTCCGGGGTCTTCAGGAAAGGTCAGAAAGGCCCGGCACCTGCGCACTTCAGTATTTTGCTGAACTTTGCTGTTGAGGACAGAGCAAAGTACTGCAGTGCGCAGGTGGCGGGCCTCTCTGACCTTTCCCGGCGCCTGCGCACTGCAGTACTTTGTTCTGCCCTCAATAGGGCAGACAAAGTATGCCTGCGCCAGAGCCGCAGCATGAATACAAGAAGAGGACGTCATCGTAAGAAGATGGGAGGCCCCGAACCGGACCGCGATGCCCATTGGACCAGAACCGGACTGAGACCGCCCCTGGGTGAGTATAATCTAACCTCTTTTTCTCATCTTTCACTGTATCAGGGGCTTATCTACAGAATTACAGAATGCTGTAGATAAGCCCTTGATGCTGGTGGGCTTAGCTCACCTTTGATTTGGGGGGTGACAGGTTCCCTTTAACCAGGTTCATGCTTATTTTTATTCTACCTCGTTACTCACAGGTGTCCTGCTGTGACCACAAGGCACTCCAGAGGAACAAATACGCTTCTGAACGCATTCTGGCAGACACATAGTGACCCTCGCAAATAACACCAGTAGCTGCCTCACAGAACAAACTCACAACATTGCTCAGGCACCTCCATATTGGAGGAGGCTCTTTAAATAGTAATAGACCTCCAGCTATTGGCTAGGGACACTTTAGAAGAACGCACGTGGCCCCTTTACGAAAGAGGAAGTGTGCACGCGCGCGCACTCTATGCACAGTGCCTGCAGACCTGTTAGGAGTTCACGCACCCTGGGCAGCAGCAGACGCGGGAGGAACAGAATGGGAGCCTCAGCGGTGAGTTTGCTAATATCTCTGCAGGGTGAGAGGGACTGCAGGCAGAGATGCGGGTGCTACAGTACCCTCCCCCTTACGCCCCCACTTTTTCAAGCCTGTCTGAAATTTCTCCAGGAAGAGAGGGGCATGGATGTTTTCCCTGGGCTCCCAGGAACTCTCTTCAGGACCAAACCTCTTCCAATCCACAAGAAAGAAAGTCTTTCCTCTTCCCTTCTTGGTGGTCAAAATGTTCTCTACCTCAAAATTGTCCTCTGCACGGACAGGAGTTGGAGTGACACCTGGAACTTCGAAGAAAGAACTGAGGACAACAGGTTTGAGAAGAGACGCATGGAAGGAATTTGGGATTCGCAAGGAGGCAGGGAGTTTGAGTTTGTAGGCTACTGGATTAATCTGTTTCAACACCTCTAAGGGACCAATGCAGTGAGGACACAATTTATAAGATGGTATCTTGAGATGGATATACTTAGATAATTGCCAGATCTTGTCTGGATTCACCTCTGCTTTATCCCGGAGATGTCACTTATCCACGTGTCTTTTCATCCGTTCACAGTATTTTACCAAAGATGCGTTAGTGTCCTCCCAGATCTCAGAAAAGTTCCTAACGAGGGAATCGGCAGCAAGAATATCGGAGGTGACAGCCACAGGAAACGGCACTTTGAGGTGTTGACCGTTGACCACAAAAAATGGAGATTTGGCCAAAGAATCGCTCACGGGGTTATTGTAAGAGAATTCGGCCCAAGGCAGAAGCTCAGCCCAGTCACTGATGAACATTGACAAAATGCCAGAGAAAATTAGGATCTGATTGACTTGTTCCACTTGTCCATTGGACTGAAGATGGTGAGAAGTGAGAAATCCAAAGTAACATCCAGTAGCTTACAGGTGGCCCTCCAAAAATGAGACGTAAACTGGACACCTCTCTCAGAGACTATGTGAAGCGGTAGACCAGGGAGATGAAAAATCTGAAAATTCACCTTTGACTCTTTCTGTTATTTTGCATCTGTTTTTCTGATTTATCTTGTATAGATTCTGGGGCGGCCGGGAATTTCATCCAACTCGAGGTGGTTAGGAGACTACGGATTCTGGTCAGATCCCTGGAGACTCCTCGGCAGATTGCATTGGTCGACGGTCAGCCCTTGCGGGAATCCGTTACTTTGGTGACCAAAGAACTGGAACTTCAAATAGGAATCTTGCATCGGGAGAAGATAGTCTTTTATGTGCTGCCTTCGCTGTCCCACACAATTCTGCTTGGACTTCCTTGGTTGAGGACTCACAAACCTTATCTCGACTGGCGGTCTGGTGATATTCTGTGTTGGGGACTGTTTTGTCAGAGCAACTGTCTGCGGTCAGTTCTGCCAAGAAATTCTTCTCGTGCAAATCCGGAGTCCCCCAATCTTCCTTCCAGCTATTGGTCCTTCCAGGATGTCTTTAATAAAAAAGAAGCAGAGATCTTACCACCGCATCATCCATATGACTGCCCAATCGATCTTGTTCCGGGTTCTACTCCACCCAGAGGCTGAATTTACCCGTTGTCTCCCACCGAGACGCAAGCTATGTCCGAATATGTAGGGGAGAATTTAGCTAGAGGCTTTATTCGCAAGTCCTCCTCTCCAGCAGGTGCAGGTTTTTTCTTCGTCAAGAAGAAGGATGGCTCCCTCCGTCCATGTATTGACTACCGAGGTTTTAACAATCTCACGATTAAGAACAAGTATCCCCTACCGCTTATTCCAGAGTTGTTTGACCACCCTAGGGGAGCTCGTATCTTCACGAAATTGGATCTTCGCGGAGCATACAACCTAATCTGTATTCGTTCGGGAGACGAGTAGAAGACTGCCTTTAACACCCGAGACGGCCATTATGAGTATTTAGTCATGCCCTTCGGTTTGTGTAACGCTCCTGCAGTGTTCCAGGAGTTTGTGAATGATGTTTTCCGGGATCTACTCTACTCCTGTGTGGTAGTATACTAAGACAACATTCTGGTGTTCTCCTCGAATCTTGCTTCCCACAGAAGGGATGTCCGCCAAGTGCTGTCTCGTCTTAGAGAGAAACGTCTTTATGCCAAACTCGAGAAGTGCATTTTTGAGCAGTCTTCGCTACCATTTCTTGGCTACATCATTTCTGAGTCTGCCTCCTGACGAAGCCGTGGGCGGTGAAACGCGCGTCGAGGCATTACGTGTCCGACGGACACAGCGGCACACTAGGATCATCATGTCCTAAGGTAAAACAATATAACTTGTTACCTGCATTACCAGACTCCGGGTTTAACCAACTGCCAGTATGATATAACTGCTATTGCTGGGCTATACTGGGTCATCATTTAAAGTGGAGCTCACCTGTTATGTACAACTATAATGATATATAGCTCCCTTAACCCAGCTCAAGGCTAGGATCGTTATATTCAGCTCAGGTTGTGAGACTTTGGATTCAATCAATCGCCAGGGTTATGCTGTTACTACTGCTGGGCTCTGCTAGGTGGTTGTTTATAATTGAGAGCATTAGGGACTGATTATCATAGCAATATATAGCCCTCTTTATCCTGCTAATAGTTAGGACTTTGATACCCGTTCTTAACTTATATGGCAAGCCTGTAATTGAACTGCCTGGCCCATTATCTTGGAGTTGGTATGCCGCTGTGCCCATTGGGACACGTTCACTTTTTCTCTTATTGCTAGTATCCATGCTGTTGCTTTGCTGATATTGGCGATCTTTTAGTTGTTTTTCACTGATTATCTTCTGTTTAGAATATTTTTTTTGTCCCACCTTTGTATTATTTCTATTTAATAAAATTGTATTTATTCACTCTCAAAAATCCCCTTTCAATTATTTTGGGATCCACAATTGATTTACTTTACAGGACAGGGTTATTATTTCTGCTGTCTAATATTTAATAATAATAATATTATTAGTATTAGGACCCAATTTGTTTGCTCGTCGTAGCAATTGTCGGTTTAAAAGATAGGCCTATCAGCATGACTTCCTTACTTTCAGGTAAAACCTTTGTGCAGGAGAACAAGAGGAGTCGAGTGTAGGGTTGAGTGAAACGGATCGGTCATTTTCATAAGTCGCCGACTTTTGGCAAAGTCGGGTTTCATGAAACCCGACCCGATCCCTGTGTGGGGTCGGCAACGCGGTACGTGACTTTTGCGCCAAAGTCACGTTTCGATGACGCGTTCAGCGCCATTTCTAAGCCAATGAAGGTGAACGCAGAGTGTGGGCAGTGTGATGACATAGGTCTCAGTCCCCACCATCTTAAAGAAGGGCATTACAGTGATTGGCTTGCTTTCTGCGGCGTCACAGAGGCTATAAAGGGGCGTTCCCGCCGACCGCCATCTTACTGCTGCTGATCTGAGTATAGGGAGAGGTTGCTGCCGCTTCGTCAGAAGCAGGGATAGCGTTAGGCAGGGAATATAAACCCCCAAACCGCTTGTGCTGTAGCGATTTCCACTGTCCAACACCACCTTTTCCTTCCAAATCCTGTTGCTCCTTCCTTTCTGCACAGCTATCTTGTTTGTTTGTCCACACTTTTGACTTTTTTTGTGCAGCAGTCCACTCCTTGTTATTGCTGCCTGCCATACTTTGCTGAGATTACTGCAGGGAGATAGTAATTGTAGGACAGTCCCTTTTTTTTTCGTTATATCTCTTCAAGCCACTTTCTGCCACAGAAAATACACTCTAATACAGTGGCCCAGATTTATTCACTAGTCTCCCTGAAGAAAAAAAAAAAAAGGGGGTGCAGATTAAAATTGGCAAATCTGCATCAGTGGCAGTCCTGTGTGTGGCATCTGTGTCTCATTTTCTGGCACAGAAAACATACAGTCTAACAGTGGGCCTGATTTCTTGCCAATTCTCCCATAAATAAATAAAAAATAGTGGGAGATTAAGATTGGCAATTCTGCCTCAGTGCCAGTCGTATGTGTGGCATCTGTCTTTAATTTTATGCCACAGAAAACCTAGTGTGTAATACTGGGCCAGATTTTTTTCAAATTCTCCCAGAAAACAAAATAGTGGTAGATTAAGATTGGCATTTCTGCCTCAGTGCCAGTCGTGTGTGTGGCATCTGTCTTTAATTTTGTGCCACAGAAAACCTAGTGTGTAATACTGGGCCAGATTTTTTTTAAATTCTCCCAGAAAAAAAAAAATTGTGGGAGATTAAGATTGGCAATTCTGCCTCAGTGCCAGTCGTGTGTGTGGCATCTGTCTTTAACTTTGTGCCACAGAAAACCTAGTGTGTAATACTGGGTCAGATTTTTTTAAAATTCTCCCAGAAAAAAAAATAGTGGGAGATTAAGATTGGCATTTCTGCCTCAGTGCCAGTCCTGTGTGTGGCATCTGTCTCTCATTTTGTGCCACAGAAAACATAGAGTCTAACAGTGGGCCTGATTTCTTGCCAATTCTCCAATAAAAAAAAAAATAGTGGGAGATTAAGATTAACAATTCTGCCTCAGTGCCAGTCGTGTGTGTGGCATCTGTCTTTCATTTTATGCCACAGAACATATACTGTATAAGAGTGGGCCACATTTCTTCAATATTCTCCCAGAAAAAATAAAAAGCGGGAGATTTTTATTGGTAGTGTCTGCATCTGCGTCAGTCCTGTTAGTGGCATATCTGTCTGCCACTGAAGCTGTGTACTGTTATACATTGGGCCTGATTTTCCCTGCAGTCTCACCCACCTATAAAGGGATATATAAACCCAACAGAAGTTTGAGTTCACCTTGTAATTGGTTTTACAGTAACAAATACCGTTAGTTTGGTTACGTTTTTCAAACAATGAGGAAGTCTGGTGGAAGAGGTCGTGCCAGCTGGTAATGATGGTAGTGGTGGTGGAGCATCAGGTGGTCGTGGGAAAAGCAATATAGCACCTAAGTCTCGAGTTGTTGAGCCAGGTTCGTCGTCTGGCTACACAAGGCCTCGAACGCTCCCTTTTCTGGGAGTAGGAAAACCGCTTTTAAAGCCGGAGCAGCAAGAACAAGTTTTGGCTTTCCTTGCTGACTCAGCCTCTAGCTCTTTCGCCTCCTTTTCTGAAACTGCTAAATGTAAAAGCAGCGCGTCGTTAGTGGGTGTTCACGGTCAGGGACAAGTCGCTTCCTTGTCTTCTTCACCAAGAACAACAGAGAAGGATGCGTCAGGCAACACAAGGGGTTACTCCATGGAGCTCTTTACACATACCGTTCCTGGGTTAGAAAGTGAAATTGTTAACAGGCCATGCCCATTACAAGTTGAATGGAGTGCACAGATGCACAGCCACAGCCAGATTACTATGATGTTCCTTTGACTCAGACCAGAACATTGCACTCGCAGTTGGGGGAGCAGGGTGCAGGCGGCAGTAGCTCTGAAGCGGAGGAGGAGCCGCAGCAGGCATCAACATCGCAACAGGTTCCATCTGCCAGGCCCGTATCTGGCCAAAAACGCGTGGCAAAACCAGTTGTAGGACAGCGTGGCCATTCAGTTAAAGAAGCTCAGTCTGCAATGCCTGAAAAGGTATCCGATAGTAGAAAGAGTGCAGTCTGGCATTTTTTTAAACAACATCCAAATGATCAGCGCAAAGTCATCTGTCAAAAATGTTCAACTATCTTAAGCAGAGGTCAGAATCTTAAAAGTCTAAATACAAGTTGCATGCGTAGACATTTAACCACCATGCATTTGCAAGCCTGTACTAACTACCAAACGTCCCTTAAGGTTGTAGCACCCTCGGCCAATGAAGCTAGTCAGCAACGCTACATCCCTTCCCTCACTGTAAGCCCACCATTTCCCGCACCACCTGCAGTAAATGTGCAGGTTTCGTCGCCAGGCCAAAGCAGTCAGGGAATCACCAGGTTCGTGGTAGGAAACACTGCATGTAGGGCACCAGCAAGAA
The DNA here is from genome assembly GCF_032444005.1 of Ranitomeya imitator. Classification (NCBI taxonomy): domain Eukaryota; kingdom Metazoa; phylum Chordata; class Amphibia; order Anura; family Dendrobatidae; genus Ranitomeya; species Ranitomeya imitator. Next base: position 159,635,894 of record NC_091286.1, read on the forward strand.
TACCATCTCCAACCCTCTCTCAGTCTGCCATGTCCACCGGCACCCCCGCTAGTTCCACGATCTGCAGCTCTCCAGTCCAGCTCACCCTACATGAGACTCTCGTTAGGAAAAGGAAGTACTCATTCTCGCATCCGTGTACACAGGGTTTGAACGCCCACATTGCTAGACTAATCTCGTTAGAGATGATGCCCTACCGGTTAGTTGAAAGCGAAGCTTTCAAAGCCCTGATGGACTACGCTGTACCACGCTACGAGCTACCCAGTCGACACTTCTTTTTGAGAAAAGCCATCCCAGCCCTCCACCGGCATGTAAAAGACCCCATCGTCCATGCACTCAGGCAATCTGTGAGTACAAAGGTGCACCTGACAACAGATGCATGGACTAGTAGGCATGGCCAGGGACGTTACGTGTCCATCACGGCACACTGGGTTAATGTGGTGGATGCAGGGTCCACAGGGGACAGCAATATTGGGACAGTTCTGCCTAGCCCACGATCTAGGAAACAGTTGGCTGTAGGCGTTCGCCCCCCTCCTCCTCCTCCTCCGCGTCCTCATGCAGAAGCGAGAGCTTGTCCACAGACCGCAGTCGCACGACCACTCCATCCGCAGCTGCCACTGTTGCACACGAGGTTTCCCATTATGGGACAGCTAGTGCCAAGTGTCAGCAGGCTGTATTGGCAAGTAAGTGTTTGGGCGACAACAGACACACCGCGGAAGTTCTGTCCGAGTTCTTGCAGCAAGAAACTCAGTCATGGCTGGGCAGTGTACATCTTGAGGCAGGCAAGGTAGTGAGTGATAACAGAAGGAATTTTATGGCTGCCATAGCCCTTTCACAACTGAAACACATTCCTTGCCTGGCTCACACCTTAAACCTGGTGGTGCAGTGCTTCCTGAAAAGTTATCCGGGGTTACCTGATCTGCTCCTCAAAGTGTGCAGACTTTGCTCGCATATCTCCGCCGTTCGCCCGTATACTCCAGCCGTATGCAGAACCATCAGTGGTTTTTGAACCTTCCCCAGCATCGCCTAATCATTGACAATGCAACAAGGTGGAACTCCACACTGCACATGCTTCAGAGACTGTGCGAACAGAGGCGTGCTGTTATGTATTTGTGGGAGGATACACATACACGGGCAGGCAGTTGGATGGCAGACATGGAGTTGTCAGGTGTGCAGTGGTCGAAGGTACAAAACCTGTGTCAAGACCTTCAGTGTTTTGAGGAATGCACATGGCTGGTTAGTGCAGACAACGCCATAATAAGCATGAGCATCCCCCTAATGCGTCTGCTGATGCAAAGTTTGTCGCACATAAAGGAGCAGGCGTCTGCAGCCGAGGAATGGGGAAGCCTTGATGATAGTCAGCCATTGTCTGGTCAGGGCAGTCTACAGGACGAGGTAGCGGGCGAAGAGGAGGAGGATGAGGAGGATGATGGGGATGAGTATTTTTTGAATGAGGAAGCTTCTCCGGGGCCAATAGAAACTGGTGGCGTTGCAAGGCCGGGTTCAGGTTTTTTGAGGGAGACAAGTGATGTAGATTTGCCTGAAACTGCCCCTCAACCCAGCACAACCGCAGATTTGACAATTGGAACTTTGGCCCACATGGCGGATTATGCCTTACGTATCCTCAAAAGGGACCCACGCATTATTAAAATGATGACCGATGACGATTACTGGTTGGCCTGCCTCCTTGATCCTCATTATAAAGACAAATTGCAAAATATCATGCCACATGAGAATCTCGAACAAATATTAGCAACCAAACAAGCAAGTCTTGTAGACCGTTTGATTCAGGCATTCCCAGCACACAGCGCCGGTGATGGTTCTCACACGAGCTGCAGGGGGCAACAGGGCAGAGGTGTTAGAGGTGCACAAATCAGAAGTGGCGTTGGACAGAGGGGTTTTCTGACCAGGTCGTGGAATGATTTTGCAATGACCGCAGACAGGACAGGTACTGCAGCATCAATTCAAAGTGACAGGAGACAACATTTGTCCAGTATGGTTACTAACTATTTTTCATCCCTTATCGATGTTCTCCCTCAACCGTCATTCCCATTTGATTATTGGGCATCCAAAATAGACACCTGGCCTGAATTGGCAGAATATGCATTGCAGGAGCTTGCTTGCCCAGCAGCTAGTGTGCATACAGAAAGAGTATTCAGTGCTGCTGGTTCAATATTGACCGAAAAAAGGACTCGTCTGGCTACCCAAAATGTTGATGATCTAACCTTCATTAAAATTAACCATTCATGGATTTCAAATTATTTTGCCCCACCTTTCCTGTCCCTCATAGTACAATAAAGTGTCTCTGGCGGTGGTGGCGCGCACCCAACGTCAGACACACCGTTGTAACATGAGGGGCCCTGGGCCTGTACCGCTGGCCACAAGGGAGTTCCCCCCAGCTCAAACAGTGCTCTACCACTTGCAAAATTATCTCTCACAGCTCCACCAATGTTTAGTCTATGCGCTGACATCCTTCAATGCCTGGCACTGACAATACCAATTTGTTGACATGTATGATGGTAGTTAAAATAGTCAGGGTCAGTGTCCTATATTGACACCAGTAAATACTTAGTGCCAAATTACTATGTCTGAAAGTCAGCAGAGGAGCCCACCCCTGTACCTTAGTATGCCACCCTTTTTTTGGGGTTTTGTTGTTTTTCGAGACATTAACATCTATTTATTTTTGGGAGTACTAACTGTGTCAGACACTCCTTCCAATCGTCCTCCGCTGACCACACCAATGCTGCCTGTGTACCCCTGCAAGATAATTCAAACAGCTTTTAGCCTATTTTTTAAAATTTTAGGCGTACTAAGTCTGTCTGTGGTCCCTCCTTCCATTTGTCCTCCGCTGAGCACACCAATGCCGACCGTGTACCCATGTAACTTTTTTTCAACCTGCAGTGAGCCTACTTTGTGGTGTAAGGCCTACTAGCAGTGTCTGTCTGCGCCACTTAATACAGCTGTCCTCCTCTTAAAAAAAAAAAAAAAAAAAGGCTGGTTTTCAGCCTGTCAGAATTATAAAACTGCATTGGGGCCAAAAGTTTCGTTGTGGTATACAAACTGAGTCTTCCGCCCCAAGGTGTTCTCTCTGTTGCCTCTCCCTCGCTTCTATCTTGAAGCTCTTGTTAAGTAGTTGTTGAAACAACACTGCATTAGGCCTACAAGTTGGGTCTGGGTTGTAGAGACGGTGTCTGCCGCTCCAAGGTGTTCTCCAGGTTGCCTCTCCCTAGATTCTATCTTCAGGCTCTCGTTAAATTGTTTTTAATATAACACTGCATTTGGCCTACTTGTTTTGTTGGCCCTACTAACGGTGTCTGCTGCTCCTTGATGTTCTCCTACACTGAACAAACCAGTGCCGTCTGTTTACTTCTGTTACCAATTTTGAACTGCATTTAGCCTACTTACTGATTTGGGCCTACTCACTGTGTCAGCCTCTCAATACAGTTGTACTCCACTGAACAAAGCAATGCCCCCTGGTTAGTCCTGTTACCAATTTTGAACTGCATTTAGCCCACTTTATTCTTTGGGCCTATATCAGTGTTTTCTCCTCATCGTGCCCATTACCTAGCCAGTGATAGATGAGTCTGCTGGTACATTGACCCATAACGCTACGTTCCCCGTGCACGCTACACAGCAAGAATGTGACCCTGCTGAAAGTCAGGTTCCCCTTCCCGCATACCATACCACCTTACACCGGGACAAAGAGGAAGGTGCAGATGAAAGTGCAGGTTCCTTCATCAGGTGGGGGGGGAAACTTGTTGGCGATGTCACTGGCACAGGGCCCCTCATAGTACGCAAAAGTGTCGCTGCCGGTGGGAGGCGCCCCCGCCATGCAAACACACCGCCGTACTTTGAGGGGCCCTGTGCCAGTGCCAATGCCAACGAGTGGGCCCCCCTGCTTGCTCAGGATCACAGCACTTGCAAAGTTTAAATACTTACCTCTCCCTGCTCCACCGCCGTGACGTGGTCCAGATTTCTTGGGCCCACTAAGTACTTGAACCAGCCCTACCCCCCACAACTTTAGCCAAATGACCCCCAATTTCCAATGCCTTACTATTATTATAAGGTAAATTAAGATTGACAAGCTTCAGTAACAAGAATGGATGTTTTTGCTATTAAAATGGGCACTGTAGGTGTTTTCCTGGCCTCCACTCACTGCCGACTATGCTTCCCCATTGACTTGCATTGGGTTTCGTGTTTCGGTCGATCCCCGACTTTTCGCGATAATCTGCCGATTTCACTCGACTCGACTTTTGAGATAGTTGGGTTTTGCGAAACCCGACTTGACCCTAAAAAACTAAAAGTCGCTCAACCCTATTAGCTACTTCACCCCGAAGCCTGTTTTCACCTTCCTGACGAGGCCGATTTTTAGAATTCTGACCACTGTCACTTTATGAAGTCATAACTCTGGAACGTTTCAATGGATCCCACTGATTCTGAGAAGGTTTTCTTGTGACATATTGTACTTCATGATAGTGTTACAATTTCTTTGATATGACTTGCTTTTATTTGTAAAAAAAATGGAAATTTGGAGAAAATTTTGAAAATTTAGCAATTTTCAAAATTATATTTTTATGCTCTTAAATAAGAAAGTGATATTACACAAAATATATAATAAATAACATTTCCCACATGTCTCCTTTACAACAAAACAATATTTGAAACATAATTTTTTTGTTAGGAAGATATAAGGATGAAAAGTTGACCAGCAATTTCTCATTTTTACAACAAAATTTGTAAAACCATATTTTTTAGGGACCACCTCACATTTGAAGTGACTTTGATGAGCCCATATGCCAGAAAATACCCAAAAGTGACACCATTCTAAAAATGCACAACTCAGGGTGCTCAAAACCACATTCAAGAAGTTTATTTGCTTCACAGGAATTTTTGAAGTGTGGAAGGAAAAAATAAACATTTACTTTTCTTTCACAAAAATTTTCCATTAGACCTAAATTTTTTTTAATTTCGCAAGGGTAACAGGAGAAAATTGACCATACAATTTGTTATGCAATTTCTCCTGAGCCTGCTGATACCCCATATGTTGGGGAAATCTACTGTTTGGGCACACAGCATGGCTCGGAAGGAAAGGAGCATAATTTCACGTTTTGAATGTAAAAATTGCTGGCATGATTAGCAGACACCATGTCATATTTGGAGTGCCCCTGATGTGACTAAACAGCAAAAACTCCACACAAGTGACCTCATTTTGGAAACTAGACCACTTAGGGAACTTATCTAGATACATATTGAGCACATTGAACCCACAGGTGCGCCACAGAAATTTATACTGCTGAGCCGTGAAAAATAAGATAAATCTTTTTAGTTCCAAATTTTACATTTTCATAAGGGTAACAGCAGAAATTGCTCCATACAGTTTGTTGTGTGGAGGAAAACAACTGTTTGGGTGCACAGCAGGGCTTGCAAGGGAAGGAGTGCCATTTTAATTTTTTTTGTCATGATCCAGACTGGGTTTTGAGTCCTGTTTTTCCTTTTTCCCAGTCTGGTCATGTCAAGTGTTAACCTTTCTCAGCCTCTGTCTGGGTTCAGGTTGGCTATTTATCGCCACTGTTTCCTGCAGGCTATGTCAGTTATAGTTTTTTCCTAGTGATGCTGTAGCTGACTCTGATTGGTCCAGCTGTGTTTGCTTTCTGAACTCGTGTCTCTGTTTTCCCCTGTTCCCATCTTGATTCAGTGTTTCCTTTTAGTGTGCAGACTCCCTGGTTTTGACTTGCCTTGTTTATGTACTTTGTCTTTGGTTTATCCGCTCCTGACCCTTATGGACCCCCTTGCTTGTCTTGCTTATTCTTTTGGTACTGCGCTACAGTCTAGGATTTGACCCGGCTTGTCTGACTATTCTGCTGTCACCTGTGGTAGCCTCACTGTATCGCTGCAGGTCAGCTCTGTGGTGCAGACCTGATTCCTCTCTACTGCCATCTATTGAAACCTGCACCTACCTTCATTGCAGCAGCATGACATTTGAATGTAAAATGTGTTTTAATAATTTGTGGATGCCATGTCACATTTGGAGAATCACTGATGTGCCTAAACAGTGGAAAACCCCAACAAATAACACAATATTGGAAACTAGACCCCATAGGAAACTTATCTGGCTGTGTATTAAGCACCTTGAACCCCACCTTGAAGTTTATAATGTTAGCTCCAAATTTTGTATTTTTACAAGGGTAACTGGAGAAAATGGACCACAAAATTTATTTTGCAAATTCTCCGGAGTTCAACGATGCCCCATATGTAATTGAAAACTACTTTTGAGGCACTGTGCAAAGCTCAGAAGGGAAGAAACACCATATTAAAGTGAAGATTTTGCTGCAATTGTTGAGGGTGCCATGTTACAGTGGCAGAGCCCCTAAGGTGCCAACACAGTTGAACCCCCATAAGTGACTCCAATTTAAAAAATAAACCTCTCAATGAATTAATCTAGGGGTGCAGTGATTATATTGACACCAAAGGGGTGTCACAGACTTTTATACCATTTGGCAGTGAAGAAAAAATAATTTGCATTTTTACCACCAAGATTGTGTGTTAGCCAAAAGTTTTACATTTTCATACTGGGAAAAGGGTAAAAATGGCACCAAACATTGTCCCTCAATTTCTACTAAATGTAGAAATACCGCATATCAGGCTGTACAATACTGCTTAGCCATACGGAGAGAATCGGGAGGGACGGAGCGCTATTTTCCTCCTGGAATGCAGATTTTCCTAGAATAGTTTGTGGATTCCATTTGGATTTGGGAGTGTAGAATTTGCTGAATTTGTTTTGGGGATGAGGAGCCATTTAGCTTTTCCAGAGCCTTTGTGCTACCAGTAATGTCATGCCTGGAAGCAAGGAGGGATCCTCTTTCCAGTTATATCAGCATGCATCACCTTTCCAGACTGCAGACCAGAAGAGGGAGCTCTAACACCTGTTTTAGTGGAGCTTCCCTATAAGTTCTGGCTGGAGGCAGGGTTAGTTAGTTAGTCGGAGTGTGTGAGTCTAAGAGGAAGGATGAGGAGGCAAGTGAGGAGAACCTGAGGGATTGGAGCTGCGACTGAGCTCACCCCAGGACTGAGCGCCAAAGACCAGACACCGGAGTTCGTGGTTGTGTGGGAACTGCAGGCCCAGCAACTAAAACCGGAGGGCAGGAGATTGCAAGTCTCCTGGCCCCAGCTGACACTCTGAGGCACAACAGCATACTAGAGCCCGGAGTCACCACGAGGGAGTGACACCTGTAACAGTCTCAAGCTGCCTGCCATGCGGGGAAAGTTCTTTTTCATGGACAGACAGCAATAGGGACTTGTGGAGAGCTTAAGGCATCAAGGACCTAGGGATCAGCACAGAGGGAAGGCCTCCAAATCCACCTGGCTAGGTGGATCCTGAAATGCTTCCAGGCTGCCCGGACCTCCATGATCATCTGTCACCAGTGCCCCGGACTGCACCTGCAATTAAAGATAAAGAAACTACATTTCTTGTGTCCTCCAATCATTTCCTGTAGCCTCATTCCTGCACCCCAGCGTCCACCATCCCTCATGAACTGTTCTGGTGTATCTGGGGCCCCGCTCCACCTGTGGGGAGCCAAACCATCTCAGCTGCAACTCCACTGGCCCCAGCAGTCCCCTTAAGCAGCGTCGGCCATATATAGCCGAACACCACAGGTGGCGTCACGTGAAATCCCTTACAAACATTCCCTCACCACTTTTATTGCACGCCCAGTGCCTCGGACCAGGTCGCTGCTGCTGTGACCACCCCTTTAGGAATCGTCCGACCTGGTTCTGAGTTCCCCACGGCCCTGGCGGGTGTCACAAGAAACGTGGAAGCCCCCTATGCTTCCATTGACAGAAGACGGACCTTAGTGAGGACTTTTTTGTGGATTGAGTTTAAGCTTTTATTGGGAACATTTTATATAACATTTATAATCACATTTATCTTGTGCTCTAAGCAGAGTACTTACGTCGGGTTTTCTATTTAAATCTTTGTGTGATGTGGCAGTCGAATCCCAGATGGATCCATTCACGATAATGAGGCAAGAGTTACTCTGGACTCCGCTTGGCCTCTGTTCAGTGATGTCCTTCTTTTCAGAAGTGCACAAAACTGTGGCCAAAGGAACTTTTATGCAATCCTAAAAAGACAGACATTGCTGGATCACAGGTTCTATGGCGTCCACAGTGCCTACATTTCTTCTTTAGGAGGCAAAATGAAAAAATCAATAGTATGTGAAGAATTCTTTTTATTTATTTTTTACACCATTCCTCGTGCGGTATAAGTGATTAGACGACTTTATACTTCGGGTTGGCGTGGTTTCAGCGATACAAGACTTATAACGGGTTTTTATATTTGGCAGCTTTCACACTAAATTTATTGCGAAAAATAGTTTTGCATCACAATATTTAGATAGCTAACATTTTTCCATTTTTCAGCTGACAGAGTAATGTGAGAGCTTGCTTTTGTGGGACAAGCTGACGTTTTTAATGGTACCATTTTTGGTCATGACATTTTTTGATCGCTTTCTATTCCGATTTTTGGGAGACAGAATGAACAGAAACCAGCAATTCAGAAATTGCTTTTTGTTTATTGTTTTTATACCGTTCCACATTTGGTAAAATTGATAAGGCAGCTTTATTCATCGGGTCAGTACGATTACAGTGATACCCAATTTCTATAGTTTTTTTTTAAAGTTTTGCCGCTTTTACACAATAAAAACTATTTTCTAGAAAAAATAATTATTTTTGCATCTCTTTATTCTGAGAGCTTTAACTGTTTTATTTTTCTGCTGATGTAGCTGTATAATGGCTTGTTTTTTGCGAGACAAGATGTTTTCAGTATGGTTGAGCGACCTTTACTTTTATAGGATCGGGTCGGGTTTCAGGAAACCCGACTTTTTCAAAAGTCGGGTCGAGTGAAATCGGCCGATCCTATAAAAAAGTCGGGGTCGGCCGAAACTCGAAACCCAATGCAGTGCATTGGGTTTCCAATGGTTTCCAGGGTCTGAAGGAGCGGAAACTGTCCTTCAGGCCCTGGGATCCATATTTAAGTGTAAAATAAAGAATTAAAATAAAAAATATCGCTATACTTACCCTCTGACGCGCCCTGGTACTAACCGGGAACCTTCCTTCCTTCGAATCAGCGCTTCCAGGACTTTGCGGTGACGTCGCGGTGACGTCGCGGCTTGTGATTGGTCGCGCGGCCGCCCATGTGACCGCTCGCGCGACCAATCACAAGCCGCGACGTCACCGCGACGTCACGCAAGGTCCTGCAAGCGCTGATTCTTAGGAAGGAAGGCTGCCGGAAAGAAGCAGGGCGCGTCCGAGGGTGAGTATATACCTAATAGGAATAGGAACGTCACCGCGACGTCACCGCAAGGTCCTGGAAGCGCTGATTCGAAGGAAGGAAGGTTCCCGGTTAGTACCAGGGCGCGTCAGAGGGTAAGTATAGCGATATTTTTTATTTTAATTCTTTATTTTACATTAAATATGGATTCCGATACCGATTTCCGATATTGCAAACATATCGGAAATCGGGATCGGAATTCCGATACCACATTCAGAAGATCGCCGACTGCATGGCCGACCCCACACAGGGGTCGGGTCGGGTTTCATGAAACCCGACTTTGCCAAAAGTCGGCGACTTCTGAAAGTGGCCGACCCGTTTCGCTCAACCCTAGTTTTCAGCAGTACCATTTTTATTTACAATCATCTTTTTGATCGCATTTAATTGCACTTTTTGTTCAGCAGTAAGATGATAAAGCATTGTGTTTTGCCTTGTTTTATTTTTTTTTTACAATATTCACTGAAGGGGTTATCTAGTTACATAGTTATTAAGGTTGAAGGAAGACTATAAGTCCATCTAGTTCAACCCATAGCCTAACCTAACATGCCCTAACATGTTGATCCAGAGGAAGGCAAAAAAAAAACCCATGTGGCAAAGAGTAAGCTCCACATTGGGGAAAAAAATTCCTTCCCGACTCCACATACGGCAATCAGACTAGTTCCCTGGATCAATGCCCTATCGAGGAATCTAGTGTATATACCCTGTAACATTATACTTTTCCAGAAAGGTATCCAGTCCCCTCTTAAATTTAAGTAATGAATCACTCATTACAACATCATACGGCAGAGAGTTCCATAGTCTCACTGCTCTTACAGTAAAGAATCCGCGTCTGTTATTATGCTTAAACCTTTTTTCCTCCAAACGCAGAGGATGCCCCCTTGTCCCGGTTTCAGGTCTATGATTAAAAAGATCATCAGAAAGGTCTTTGTACTGTCCCCTCATATATTTATACATTAAAATAAGATCACCCCTTAGTCTTCGTTTTTCCAAACTAAATAGCCCCAAGTGTAATAACCTATCTTGGTATTGCAGACCCCCCAGTCCTCTAATAACCTTGGTCGCTCTTCTCTGCACCCGCTCTAGTTCAGCTATGTCTTTCTTATACATCGGAGACCAGAACTGTGCACAGTATTCTAAGTGTGGTCGAACTAGTGACTTGTATAGAGGTAAAATTATATTCTCCTCATGAGCATCTATGCCTCTTTTAATGCATCCCATTATTTTATTTGCCTTTGTAGCAGCTGCCTGACACTGGCCACTGAATATGAGTTTGTCATCCACCCATACACCCAGGTCTTTTTCATTGACGGTTTTGCCCAGAGATTTAGAATTAAGCACATAATTATACATATTACTAGATTGCGGCCCGATTCTAACGCATCGGGTATTCTAGAATATGCATGTCCCTGTAGTATATGGACAATGATGATTCCAGAATTCGCGGCAGACTGTGCCCGTCGTTGATTGGTTGAGGCAACCTTTATGACATTGTCGCCATGGCAACCATTATGACATCTACGTCATAGAACTTAACACAATTGAATGAAATTATGAAACAGATCATCAAAATATATAAACCACATTACATGAACTGTAACTGTATTTAAATAAATCATCGGACAAAAGAAGGACATTGACACTATAATATATTTATTAACAATATCAAGCCAAAATATTTTTGTACACCACATTTCTTGTGAATACCTTTTGACTACCTATAAGCAACTTTCCTTGTAAAGGGGTAGGAAGAACTTGCACCTTGACGTTGGATCTCATTTTAACTCTTGAAAATGCAACGTAGAGTTGTCCATGACCAAAAACGGGCTGCGGTAGATATATGCCAACACGGTGTAGAGTTTGACCTTGTGACTTGTTTATTGTCATGGCAAAAGCTGGTTTTATTGGAAACTGTCGACGCCGAAGCCTAAATGGAAGACCCGTGTCTGAAGGACATAAATCAATGCGTGGAATGAACACTTCATCTCCTTTTGCTGATCCAGTGATCACTCTTGCTTGAATGACGTGAGAATGGAGTCCAGTAACAATAAGGCGAGTTCCATTACATAGAACATTTTTCGTATTTAGATTCCGCAGCAACATTATGATTGTTCCAACTTTCAGTTGAAGTTTGTGGGATGGCATTCCTGATGGCGTAAGACTATTTAAAAATTCAACTGGATAATGCTCTCGTTCATCTTCATTGTCTACATCCACTGAATCATCACTTTTATATAACTTATACTCACCAGGCATTCTATCCATCACACGGGAATTTAGCAGAGCCACGGCATCATTCTTGGGACAGAGAATTGCATGAGAAGATGCCCTTTCAACACTGCTTTGATCGTTCACATCAATTTCAATGCATTGTCCAAAAACATCAGTTACGATGCAGTCAGTGCACAACACGTCTTCTGGTATTTCAATAATATCTTCTCCAAGGTTGTATTGGTTGCTAAGTTCACCGTTGCCAAGTTTAAGAAGCCAGTTGCTATACTCTGGGTCCGAAGATCGCATATTGTTAATTAGTTGGAGTTTATTGAACTGTTTCCAAAGGTCAGCCATTTTTAAGCTGGACTCGATAACATCTGTTCTTGTTCCATTTGGTATGACTGGAAGGCATTGCCTAAAATCTCCACCAATGACAAAAACTTTACCTCCAAACGGAATTTTATTTTTTTCAGCAACATTTGTAGTCATTACTTCACGCAGAAGTCTGTCAATTAAGCTCAAAGCGTATTTGGGTGCCATGGTGCACTCGTCAAGTATGAAAACATGTGCATTTTTTAACAGTCTTCCTGCAAATGTGTCTTGTTTTATTCTGGAAATAGAGATTTCGTTGACTGGAACTGCTATCCCAAAGAGTGAATGGATAGTGCGACCTCCTCATAAAAGGTTTGCTGCAATCCCTGTTGTAGCCGATGGCAATACGACTTTTCCCAACCCTCTAACGTGATGCATTAAAGCTTCATAGAGGTATGTTTTACCGCTCCCTCCTGGACCGTCAATAAAGAAACATTTTGGCCTTGCATCTGCTTGGTTTTCTATAGCGCTCACAATAGTGTCATATGCAATCCGTTGTTGTTCATTTAAGGAGTTTGTCTTCTCTGTTGCCAGCAATAATTCATAAGCTTCGTCATACTCTGGAACTTGTGGAAGTTGAATGGCAGGCTGGGGCAAATTAAAGTCTGAAAACGTTTTTCCATGTAGTAGTAAGATATTTTGGACATTTTGCATGGCATACGATTCGCAATTTTGACAACTTCCACTTCTGCTGTGAAGACGTAGGCAGTAGTCCTCGATTAGATGTTCTTTAAAATTTGTCCAAAGTTGAGCTGGATTTGTAGGCGGTCCAAATACACAGATGTAGGCAAACAATTCACGAAGTTGCTTAGCCATATGTAGAGTAACTGCGTCTTCTAAAGTAAGTTTCCACACAGTATCATCCAATAGAAGTCCTAAGGCCAAAGCTGCAGCTTTAAATGTATCGTGCAATACTCCGTTAACTGTTTTCAAATCGTCATACGTTTTAGCTCCTTTGATATGTAGTAGTAACAGCCGAAGGCAATATCTTTCTTGATCCTTGACACTAACAGTATACATGCGTGCAATTATTCTGCTAACTCCTCGTTGTCTTGGATTCCAAGTTTTATTCCAAACGTAATGCTCTGGAATCTCTCGGTACAAATACTGCCTTGCGTTTTCGTCACGTTGGTTCAGCAAAAACCATTCCATTAATGTTGATGTTGTGCTTAAAGTTTTTGAGACATCTTTGACTTCAGCATCTTCAAAGAAATAAAGCTGCTGTTGATTTGGTAAATGAATAGCTAAACGTATAATGGCATGGGACTGTGAATGCATTGGAAACGCAAATATCCTCCAAGCTGCTTCTGGAGCACTGACATATCTTGAGTCAACAAAAGTTGATGATTCATCGTGATTGACTGTTTTCTGTTGTATTTCGATGTTAGCTTTGTCATGCCCCTTGTAGATGTACTTGAAGAGATATTTTACACTTTTTATTGAAGCACAGACTTCTATGTTGATGTGACAGTTGTAGCATTTTGATAAGTACGGGTTGTATGGGACTATCCATGAGTTATTTATAATTTTATTGTTGCAAGCAATGTTATCAATGTGTTGTCGCCGGTAGGATGGGTAGCCATCCAAGTCTTTAACAGTGTGCTGTTTCAACTTCTTTGGAAACCCTTTTGTACACTTTCCGTTTTCCATGCATGGACTTTTTGGATTTGCTACACCGCATGGGCCATGAACCATATGAGAGACTACAATATTATGCAGTTCTGGATACTTTTCTTGGTTAGGAATTTCAGCCCACACTATATTGTCGATTTCTTCCTCCGTACGAATCTTGGAATCCGTGTCTAAGATAATTTGTATATGCGCATGTGGGAGACCTCGTTTCTGAAACTCTATGACGTGTACCATTGCTACGACTGTTCCAAAAAGTCCATTTTTGATGTCTTTCAAAAGGCTGATGAGTTTCAGTCGAAATACGCGTGCGACTAAGTCCGGCCTGTGTTCATCTTTTTGCCAGGGTTCTAGATTTTCGGTAATTTCTGGCCATTTAGGATTACAGGTCATTGTTACAAAAATGTCAGGTCTTCCAAACTTTGTTACTATTGCCATTGCATCTTGATAACGCTGTTGCATGTTGCGGGGGCTACCTTCAAACGATGACGGGAGGATTACTGTTTTTCCAATTGGAATTCCCTTTTCAATTGATTGTTTTTGCAAATGTTCTTGAAGAACGCAGTAGTCTTCAACTTTAAGTTGTTTTTGGTTCATTCTTATGAAATGTAGACGATTAGCTTCAATTTTAACATATGCGTCAACTAAGTACTGTTGTGTCAGTTTCCCACCATTTAAAATAGGATTGAAGTAATTTCGGACAGACAGACGAAAACTGTAGCATTGCAGCTGTGTAATTCTTCTTGAAGTTCCTTGTTGGTTTAGGTTTTCATGCCACCCTTGTTCACCTCTTGGAAAGAATAGCGGATACAGAAGAGCATCAAGGTTGCTGTGCAAAATGCTAATTCGTTGTGTCTTAGGAACCAAAGCGTTGTTTTGGTCTGGCTTAATGGTTTGGACTAATATATCCCTTTGAAAAGGAGGTTCTCCATCATCGTTTTGAAAAACAACTGCGACCTCACTTACACGTGGTTTGTTGTAAAGTCGGGGATCCTGTTTACGTTCTTGTTTAATGGCCATGACAATAGAAGGCATTTCAGTACCATTTTGTATAGCCCTCTGTTCCTCCTCAGCTTGAACGTCTTTTAGCATGCGATATGCGGCAGCAAATGGGCTTATTTTTTGTAAATGTACAGCAATTTGGTTCATCAGTTCAGCATCACACTTTTCGTTTTCTTTTAGGTTCATCCTTTGTTCTGTAGCCTCATTTGTATCAATGATGTATAATTGTGCAAATTTTGGTGGTTGTCCTATTTCTGGGTGAAGTGTTCCAGTGTGATGGTAGATCTGGCCATGAATTTTAAAACAATAAGGTCCGAATCCTGGGGGCGGTGCAATGTTGGCACCGAATGAAGCAAACGCATGATAACTGTTGATGCTTCTGATATTTTCCATAAAATTTCTACTATGTTGATGCATTCCTTTCATTAACTGCTCAAACAGATCTGAGTAGTGAGGTCTCGGTAGCATAACTTTTCCTTTTTGGCAGCATTGAGTAAACTGATTGTCAGATGGTTTTTCATCAATGAAATTCAGAGAGTCGCATTTAGAGCAAACTGCATTCATATTCCCACAGTAGTGTTCATAAATTGTACTTTCATTGTCTGTTACATAATGTGCAAGTTGTTGAATATTGTCCTGGTCGTGCCTTAGTTGGTAGAGCATTCGTTTTTTATGAATTTGGTGATCATGTTGTTCCTGTTGCACAACAGTTTGTTGTGGTGTCTCCGGTTGACGACGGTGTCTGTGAGATTCCGTATCCTGGGCTTGTCTGGCGGCAGTTTGTTGTGGTGTCTCCTTTTGGCGACGTTGTCTGTGAGATTCCACATCCTGGGCTTGTCTGGCGGCAGTTTCTTGTGGTGTCTCCTGTTGGCGACGTTGTCTGTGAGATTCCGTATCCTGGGCTTGTCTGGCGGCAGTTTGTTGTGGTGTCTCCTGTTGGCAACGTTGTCTGTGAGATTCCACATCCTGGGCTTGTCTGGCGGCAGTTTCTTGTGGTGTCTCCTGTTGGCGACGTTGTCTGTTATGGGAGGCAATTCAGTACCACAATGGACATAGCGGTCAGAGCACATACAGTGATCTGACAATAACCCAAAATCATAGAACGAGCTCTGAGACGTGGGAACTCTGCAGACCGCAATCCCTAATCCTCTCCAAACAACACTAGAGGCAGCCGTGGATTGCGCCTAACTCTGCCTATGCAACTCGGCACAGCCTGAGAAACTAACTAGCCTGAAGATAGAAAATAAGCCTACCTTGCCTCAGAGAAATACCCCAAAGGAAAAGGCAGCCCCCCACATATAATGACTGTGAGTTAAGATGAAAAGACAAACGTAGTGATGAAATAGATTCAGCAAAGTGAGGCCCGACTTTCTTAACAGAGCGAGGATAGAAAAGATAACTTTGCGGTCTACACAAAACCCTAAAGGAAACCACGCAAAGGGGGCAAAAAGACCCTCCGTACCGAACTAACGGCACGGAGGTACACCCTTTGCGTCCCAGAGCTTCCAGCAACAAATTAGACAAGCTGGACAGAAAAAATAGCAAACAAATAGCAAAGAAGAACTTAGCTATGCAGAGCAGCAGGCCACAGGAATGATCCAGGGAAAAGCAAGTCCAACACTGGAACATTGACAGGAAGCCAGGATCAAAGCATTAGGTGGAGTTAAGTAGAGAAGCACCCAATGACCTCACCAGATCACCTGAGGGAGGAAACTCAGAAGCCGCAGTACCACTTCCCTCCACCAACAGAAGCTCACAGAGAGAATCAGCCGAAGTACCACTTGTGACCACAGGAGGGAGCTCTGCCACAGAATTCACAACAGTACTCCCCCCCTTGAGGAGGGGTCACCAAACCCTCACCAGAGCCCCCAGGACGACCAGGATGAGCCATATGAAAGGCACGAACAAGATCGGGAGCATGGACATCAGAGGCAAAAACCCAGGAATTATCTTCCTGAGCATAACCCTTCCATTTAACCAGATACTGGAGTTTCCGTCTAGAAACACGAGAATCCAAAATCTTCTCCACAATATACTCCAATTCCCCCTCCACCAAAACCGGGGCAGGAGGATCAACAGATGGAACCATAGGTGCCACGTATCTCCGCAACAATGACCTATGGAATACGTTATGTATGGAAAAAGAATCTGGAAGGGTCAGACGAAAAGACACAGGATTAAGAACCTCAGAAATCCTATACGGACCAATGAAACGAGGTTTAAACTTAGGAGAGGAAACCTTCATAGGAATATGACGAGAAGATAACCAAACCAGATCCCCAACACGAAGTCGGGGACCCACACGGCGTCTGCGATTAGCGAAACGTTGAGCCTTCTCCTGGGACAAGGTCAAATTGTCCACTACATGAGTCCAAATCTGCTGCAACCTGTCCACCACAGTATCCACACCAGGACAGTCCGAAGACTCAACCTGTCCTGAAGAGAAACGAGGATGGAACCCAGAATTGCAGAAAAATGGCGAAACCAAGGTAGCCGAGCTGGCCCGATTATTAAGGGCGAACTCAGCCAAAGGCAAAAAGGACACCCAGTCATCCTGATCGGCAGCAACAAAGCATCTCAGATATGTTTCCAAGGTCTGATTGGTTCGTTCGGTCTGGCCATTAGTCTGAGGATGGAAAGCCGAGGAAAAAGACAAGTCAATGCCCATCCTACCACAAAAGGCTCGCCAAAACCTTGAAACAAACTGGGAACCTCTGTCAGAAACGATATTCTCTGGAATGCCATGTAAACGAACCACATGCTGGAAGAACAATGGCACCAAATCAGAGGAGGAAGGCAATTTAGACAAGGGTACCAGATGGACCATCTTAGAAAAGCGATCACAGACCACCCAAATGACTGACATCTTTTGAGAAACGGGAAGATCAGAAATAAAATCCATAGAGATATGTGTCCAAGGCCTCTTCGGGACCGGCAAGGGCAAAAGCAACCCACTGGCACGAGAACAGCAGGGCTTAGCCCGAGCACAAATCCCACAGGACTGCACAAAAGCACGCACATCCCGCGACAGAGACGGCCACCAAAAGGATCTAGCCACTAACTCTCTGGTACCAAAGATTCCAGGATGACCAGCCAACACCGAACAATGAACCTCAGAGATAACTTTATTGGTCCACCTATCAGGGACAAACAGTCTCTCCGCTGGACAACGATCAGGTTTATTAGCCTGAAATTTTTGCAGCACCCGCCGCAAATCAGGGGAGATGGCAGACACAATTACTCCTTCCTTGAGGATACCCGCCGGCTCAGACAAACCCGGAGAGTCGGGCACAAAACTCCTAGACAGAGCATCCGCCTTCACATTTTTAGAGCCCGGATGGTACGAAATCACAAAGTCAAAACGGGCAAAAAACAGCGACCAACGAGCCTGTCTAGGATTTAACCGCTTAGCAGACTCAAGATAAGTCAAGTTCTTATGATCAGTCAATACCACCACGCGATGCTTAGCTCCTTTAAGCCAATGACGCCACTCCTCGAATGCCCACTTCATTTCCAGCAACTCTCGGTTGCCCACATCATAATTTCGCTCAGCAGGCGAAAACTTCCTGGAAAAAAAAAAAAAAGCGCATGGTTTCATCACTGAGCAATCAGAACCTCTCTGTGACAAAACAGCCCCTGCTCCAATCTCAGAAGCATCAACCTCGACCTGGAACGGAAGAGAAACATCTGGTTGACACAACACAGGGGCAGAAGAAAAACGACGCTTCAACTCTTGAAAAGCTTCCACAGCAGCAGAAGACCAATTGACCAAATCAGCACCCTTCTTGGTCAAATCGGTCAATGGTTTGGCAATACTAGAAAAATTGCAGATGAAGCGACGATAAAAATTAGCAAAGCCCAGGAACTTTTGCAGACTTTTCAGAGATGTCGGCTGAGTCCAATCATGGATGGCTTGGACCTTAACAGGATCCATCTCGATAGTAGAAGGGGAAAAGATGAACCCCAAAAATGAAACCTTCTGCACACCAAAGAGACACTTTGATCCCTTCACAAACAAAGAATTAGCACGCAGGACCTGAAAAACTGTTCTGACCTGCTTCACATGAGACTCCCAATCATCCGAGAAGATCAAAATGTCATCCAAGTACACAATCAGGAATTTATCCAGGTACTCTCGGAAGATGTCATGCATAAAGGACTGAAACACTGATGGAGCATTGGCAAGTCCGAATGGCATCACTAGATACTCAAAATGACCCTCGGGCGTATTAAATGCAGTTTTCCATTCATCTCCTCGCCTGATTCGCACCAGATTATACGCACCACGAAGATCTATCTTGGTGAACCAACTAGCCCCCTTAATCCGAGCAAACAAATCAGATAACAATGGCAAGGGGTACTGAAATTTAACCGTGATCTTATTTAGAAGGCGGTAATCTATACAAGGTCTCAGCGAACCATCCTTCTTGGCTACAAAAAAGAACCCTGCTCCTAATGGTGACGATGACGGGCGAATATGCCCCTTCTCCAGGGATTCCTTCACATAACTGCGCATAGCGGCGTGCTCAGGCACGGATAAATTAAACAGTCGACCTTTTGGGAATTTACCACCAGGAATCAAATTGATAGCACAATCACAATCCCTATGCGGAGGTAGGGCATCGGACTTGGGCTCATCAAATACATCCCGGTAATCAGACAAGAACTCTGGAACCTCAGAAGGGGTGGATGACGAAATTGACAGAAATGGAACATCACCATGTACGCCCTGACAACCCCAGCTGGACACCGACATGGATTTCCAATCTAATACTGGATTATGGGCTTGTAGCCATGGCAACCCCAACACGACCACATCATGCAGATTATGCAACACCAGAAAGCGAATAACCTCCTGATGTGCAGGAGCCATGCACATGGTCAGCTGGGTCCAGTATTGAGGCTTATTCTTGGCCAAAGGCGTGGCATCAATTCCTCTCAATGGAATAGGACACTGCAAGGGCTCTAAGAGAAACCCACAACGCTTAGCATACTCCAAGTCCATCAAATTCAGGGCAGCGCCTGAATCCACAAATGCCATGACAGAATACGATGACAAAGAGCAGATCAAGGTAACGGACAGAAGAAATTTTGACTGTACCGTACCAATGGTGGCAGATAGAGTTGAGCGACCTTGACCTTTTTAGAGTCGAGCCGGGTTTCGCGAAACCCGACTATCTCAAAAGTCGGGTCGAGTGAAATCGGCCGATTATGACGTAAAGTCGGGATCGACCGAAACACGAAACCCAATGCAAGTCAATGGGGCAGCATAGTCGGCAGTGAGTGGGGGCCAGGAAAACACCTAGAGTGCCCATTTTAATGTCAAAACCATCCATTCTTCTTAATGAAGCTTGTCAAGCGTAATTTACCTTATAATAATTGGAAGGCATTTGAAATTGGGGGTCATTTGGCTAAAGTTGTGGTGGGTAGGGCTGGTTCAAGTAATTAGTGGGCCCAGGAAATCTGGACCACGTCACGGCAGTGGAGCAGGGAGAGGTAAGTATTTCAACTTTGCAAGTGCTGTGAACCTGAGCAAGCAGGGGGGGCCCACTCGTTGGCATTGGCACTGACACAGGGCCCCTCAAAGTACAGCGGTGTGTTTGCACGGCGGGGGCGCCTCCCACCGGCAGCAACACTTTTGCGTACCATGAGAGGCCATGTGCCAGTGACGTCGCCAACTAGTATTCCTCCCCCCACCTGATGAAGGAACCTGCACTTTCATCTGCACCTTCCTGTTTGTCCCCGTGTAAGGTGGTATGGTATGCGGGAAGGGGGACCTGACTTTCAGCAGGGTCACAATCTTGCAGTGTAGCGTGCACGGGAAATGTTGCGTTATGGGTCAATGTACCAGCAGACTCATCTATCACTGGCTGGGCAATGGGCAGGATGAGGAGGAAACACAGATATAGGCCCAAAGAATAAAGTGGGCTAAATGCAGTTCAAAATTGGTAACACAGGACTAATCAGGGGGCATTGCAGTGGAGGACAACTGGAATGAGAGGCTGACACAGAGAGTAGGCCCAAATCAGTAAGTAGTCGAAATGCAGTTCAAAATTGGCAACAGTAGTAAACAGGCGGCACAGCTTTGTTCAGTGGAGGAGAACAGCAAGGAGTGGCAGACACCGATAGTAGGCCCCAACCCAACTAGTAGGCCAAATGCAGTCTAACATTAACAACTACTTAACGAGCGCCTGAAAACGGAATTTCAGGACAGGAAACCAGGAGAACAGCAAGGAGCGGCAGACACCGATAGTAGGCCCCAAACCAACTAGTACGCCAAATGCAGTTGTTCCGTTTAACCACAATTTAATGAGAGCCTGAAGATAGAAGTTCAGGAAAGGCAACCTGGAGAACACCTTGGAGTGGAACACACCATCTCTCTACACCCCATACCCAATTTGTAGGTTTAATGCAGCGTAGTTTCCAACAACTACTAAACGAGAGCATGATGATCGAAGCATTGGCGAGGAAACCTGGGGAACACCTTGGAGTGGAACACACCATCTCTCTACACCCCATACCCAATTTGTAGGCCTAATGCAGCGTAGTTTCCAACAACTACTAAACGAGAGCATGATGATCGAAGCATTGGCGAGGAAACCTGGGGAACACCTTGGAGTGGAACACACCATCTCTCTACAGTGGAACACACCATCTCTCTACACCCCATACCCAGTTTGTAGGCCTAATGCAGCGTAGTTTCCAACAACTACTAAACGAGAGCCGGAAGATCGAAGCTCAGGAAAGGCAACCTGGAGAACACCTTGAAGTGGAACACACCATCTCTCTACACCCCATACCCAATTTGTAGGCCCAATGCAGCGTAGTTTCCAACAACTACTAAACGAGAGCCGGAAGATCGAAGCAATGGAGAGGAAACCTGGGGAACACCTTGGAGTGTAACACACCATCTCTCTACACCCCATACCCAATTTGTAGGCCTAATGCAGCGTAGTTTCCAACAACTACTAAACGAGAGCCGGAAGATCGAAGCAATGGAGAGGAAACCTGGGGAACACCTTGGAGTGTAACACACCATCTCTCTACACCCCATACCCAATTTGTAGGCCTAATGCAGCGTAGTTTCCAACAACTACTAAACGAGAGCATGAAGATCGAAGCAATGGAGAGGAAACCTGGGGAACACCTTGGAGTGGAACACACCATCTCTCTACACCCCATACCCAATTTGTAGGCCTAATGCAGCGTAGTTTCCAACAACTACTAAACGAGAGCATGATGATCGAAGCATTGGCGAGGAAACCTGGGGAACACCTTGGAGTGGAACACACCATCTCTCTACAGTGGAACACACCATCTCTCTACACCCCATACCCAATTTGTAGGCCTAATGCAGCGTAGTTTCCAACAACTACTAAACGAGAGCCGGAAGATCGAAGCTCAGGAAAGGCAACCTGGGGAACACCTTGGAGTGGAACACACCATCTCTCTACACCCCATACCCAATTTGTAGGCCCAATGCAGCGTAGTTTCCAACAACTACTAAACGAGAGCCGGAAGATCGAAGCTCAGGAAAGGCAACCTGGGGAACACCTTGGAGTGTAACAAACCCTCTCTCTACACCACGGAAGGGCTGATTCTTAGGAAGGAAGGCTGTCGGAAAGAAGCAGGGCGCGTCCGAGGGTGATTATATTCTTATTAGGTATATACTCACCCTCGGACGCGCCCTGCTTCTTTATTTGTAATGAATGTTTATTTGCAATGTGGTTTTGACTTACTCTATTTTTTTGGTAAATAATGATTTTATTATTTTCATTGTTTTGCATCTTCTTGGCAATAATATAAAGAAGACGCGACAGGACAACACTCGGTGGATGCCATATCTGTGTTTAAAATTGAAAAAACCTTTCAGTTAACTACTTGCAGGAGAAAGTTATTGTAGCTGGTGGCCATTTTTAGTACTGTACCAGATTTTTGTTGTATGTGTTTGTTTTTAATGTTAAAATGTCTGCATTTGATATCTCTCCAGTATTTTCTTTTTTATAAGCAAAATACTTATTTTTATATTTTCTGATGTTGGTTCCAGGGGTACACGGGCAGCAGTGGTGTGGTCAGTGGAGGCCTAGTGGAAGGAGTCACCGCAGACAGGCATCGAAGGCCTAAAATAATAACACATGGCTGTAGGCAATTTTAAATTGGTTCCAGGGGTACACGGGCAGCAGTGGTGTGGTCAGTGGAGGCCTAGTGGAAGGAGTGACCGCAGACAGGCATCGAAGGCCTAAAATAATAACACATGGCTGTAGGCAATTTTAAATTGGTTCCAGGGGTACACGGGCAGCAGTGGTGTGGTCAGTGGAGGCCTAGTGGAAGGAGTGACCGCAGACAGGCATCGAAGGCCTAAAATAATAACACATGGCTGTAGGCAATTTTAAATTGGTTCCAGGGGTACACGGGCAGCAGTGGTGTGGTCAGTGGAGGCCTAGTGGAAGGAGTCACCGCAGACTGGCATCGAAGGCCTAAAATAATAACACATGGCTGTAGGCAATTTTAAATTGGTTCCAGGGGTACACGGGCAGCAGTGGTGTGGTCAGTGGAGGCCTAGTGGAAGGAGTGACCGCAGACAGGCATCGAAGGCCTAAAATAATAACACATGGCTGTAGGCAATTTTAAATTGGTTCCAGGGGTACACGGGCAGCAGTGGTGTGGTCAGTGGAGGCCTAGTGGAAGGAGTGACCGCAGACAGGCATCGAAGGCCTAAAATAATAACACATGGCTGTAGGCAATTTTAAATTGGTTCCAGGGGTACACGGGCAGCAGTGGTGTGGTCAGTGGAGGCCTAGTGGAAGGAGTGACCGCAGACAGGCATCGAAGGCCTAAAATAATAACACATGGCTGTAGGCAATTTTAAATTGGTTCCAGGGGTACACGGGCAGCAGTGGTGTGGTCAGTGGAGGCCTAGTGGAAGGAGTGACCGCAGACAGGCATCGAAGGCCTAAAATAATAACACATGGCTGTAGGCAATTTTAAATTGGTTCCAGGGGTACACGGGCAGCAGTGGTGTGGTCAGTGGAGGCCTAGTGGAAGGAGTCACCGCAGACAGGCATCGAAGGCCTAAAATAATAACACATGGCTGTAGGCAATTTTAAATTGGTTACAGGGGTACACGGGCAGCAGTGGTGTGGTCAGTGGAGGCCTAGTGGAAGGAGTGACCACAGACAGGCATCGAAGGCCTAACATAACAAAAATGTCAATACAATGGTATTGTCAGTGGCAGGCATTGAAGGATGTCAGCGCATAGACTAAACATTGGTGGAGCTGTGAGATAATTTTGCAAGTGGTAGAGCACTGTTTGAGCTGGGGTGGGGGGAAACTGTCTTGTGGCCGGCGGTACAGGCCCAGGGCCCCTCATATTACAACGGTGTGTCTGACGTTGGGTGCGCACCACCACCGCCAGAGACACTTTATTGTACTAGGAGGGACCCAGTGGCAGTGCCGTCGACCAAAAGCGGGCTCACCCACCTCTTCAGACAAACTGCACTCTCACGGGTGCTGTCGCCAAGTGTCGATACCACGGCCCCGTGTGGGGAGTTTGGCCATTTAGTGAGGTGTAAACATGTCGTATGCTGGACAATCAGGTGCAGAATATTACGAGATTGGAAAAGGCATTCAGAATAGTCCACAGGCAAGACCTTTTCATAGGAAAGCTAGGTGTCAGCCGGGCAAGGTGGGGCAAAAGATTTCGAAATCCAGTTGTGGTTCATTTTAATGAAGGTTAGATCATCTACATTTTGGGTAGCCAGACGAGTCCTTTTTTCTGTTAGTATTGAACCTGCAGCACTGAATACTCTTTCTGATAGGACACTAGCTGCCGGGCAAGCAAGCTCCTGCAATGCATATTCTGCCAATTCTGGCCAGGTGTCTAATTTTGATGCCCAGTAATCAAATGGGAATGACGGTTGAGGGAGAACATCGATAAGGGATGAAAAATAGTTTGTAACCATACTGGACAAATGTTGTCTCCTGTCACTTTGAATTGATGCTGCAGTACCTGTCTTGTCTGCGGTCATAGCAAAATCACTCCACAACCTGGTCAGAAAACCCCTCTGGCCAACGCCACTTCTGATTTCTGCCCCTCTAACTCCTCTGGTCTGCTGGCCCCTGCAGCTCGTGTGAGAACGATCACGGGCGCTGTGTGCAGGGAATGCCAGAAGCAAACGGTCAACAAGAGTTGATTGTTTGGTTGCTAATATTAGTTCCAAGTTCTCATGTGGCATTATATTTTGCAATTTGCCTTTATAGCGAGGATCAAGGAGGCAGGCCAACCAGTAATTGTCATCATTCATCATTTTAGTTATGCGTGTGTCCCTTTTGAGGATACGTAAGGCATAATCCGCCATGTGGGCCAAAGTTCCAGTTCTCAAATCTGCGGTTGTGCTTGGTTGAGGGGCAGTTTCAGGCAAATCCACGTCACTTGTGTCCCTCAAAAAACCAGAACCCGGCCTTGCCGCGCCACCAATTTCCAGTGGCCCCGGAAAAGCTTCCTCATTAAAAATATAATCATCCCCATCATCCTCCTCGTCCTCCTCCTCCTCTTCGCCCGCTACCTCGTCCTGTACACTGCCCTGGCCAGACAATGGCTGACTGTCATCAAGGCTTTCCTCTTCCTCAGCTGCAGACGCCTGATCCTTTATGTGCGTCAAACTTTGCATCAGCAGACGCATTAGGGGGATGCTCATGCTTATTATGGCGTTGTCTGCACTAACCAGCCGTGTGCATTCCTCAAAACACTGAAGGACTTGACACATGTCTTGAATCTTCGACCACTGCACACCTGACAACTCCATGTCTGCCATCCTACTGCCTGCCCGTGTATGTGTATCCTCCCACAAAAACATAACAGCCCGCCTCTGTTCACACAGTCTCTGAAGCATGTGCAGTGTTGAGTTCCACCTTGTTGCAACGTCTATGATTAGGCGATGCTGGGGAAGGTTCAAAGAATGCTGATAGGTCTGCATACGGCTGGAGTGTACGGGCGAACGGCGGATATGTGAGCAAAGTCCACGCACTTTGAGGAGCAGGTCGGATAACCCCGGATAACTTTTCAGGAAGCACTGCACCACCAGGTTTAAGGTGTGAGCCAGGCAAGGAATGTGTTTCAGTTGGGAAAGGGAGATGGCAGCCATGAAATTCCTTCCGTTATCACTCACTACCTTGCCTGCCTCAAGATCTACAGTGCCCAGCCACGACTGCGTTTCTTTCTGCAAGAACTCGGACAGAACTTCCGCGGTGTGTCTGTTGTCGCCCAAACACTTCATAGCCAATACAGCCTGCTGACGTTTGCCAGTAGCTGCCCCATAATGGGAGACCTGGTGTGCAACAGTGGCAGCTGCGGATGGAGTGGTTGTGCGACTGCGGTCTGTGGACGAGCTCTCGCTTCTGCAGGAGGACGAAGAGGAGGAGGAGGGGGTGCGAACGGCTACAGCCAATTGTTTCCTAGACCGTGGGCTAGGCAGAACTGTCCCAAACTTGCTGTCCCCTGTGGACCCTGCATCCACCACATTTACCCAGTGTGCCGTGATGGACACGTAACGTCCCTGGCCATGCCTACTGGTCCATGCATCTGTTGTCAGGTGCACCTTTGTGCTCACAGATTGCCTGAGTGCATGGACGATGCGCTCTTTAACATGCTGGTGGAGGGCTGGGATGGCTTTTCTGGAAAAAAAGTGTCGACTGGGTAGCTCGTAGCGTGGTACAGCGTAGTCCATCAGGGCTTTGAAAGCTTCGCTTTCAACTAACCGGTAGGGCATCATCTCTAACGAGATTAGTCTAGCTATGTGTGCGTTCAAACCCTGTGTACGCGGATGTGAGGCTAAGTACTTCCTTTTTCTAACCATAGTCTCATGTAGGGTGAGCTGGACTGGAGAGCTGGAGATCGTGGAACTAGCGGGGGTGCCGGTGGACATGGCAGACTGAGAGACGGTGGGAGATGGTATTGTTGCCACCGGTGCCCTAGATGCAGTGTTTCCTACTACGAAACTGGTGATTCCCTGACCCTGACTGCTTTGGCCTGGCAAAGAAACCTGCACAGATACTGCAGGTGGTGCGGAAAATGGTGGCCCTACACTGCCAGAAGGGATGTTGCGTTGCTGACTAGCTTCATTGGCCGAGGGTGCTACAACCTTAAGGGACGTTTGGTAGTTAGTCCAGGCTTGCAAATGCATGGTGGTTAAATGTCTATGCATGCAACTTGTATTGAGACTTTTCAGATTCTGTCCTCTGCTTAAGGTAGTTGAACATTTTTGACAGATGACTTTGCGCTGATCAATTGGATGTTGTTTAAAAAAATGCCAGACTGCACTCTTTCTAGCATCGGATACCTTTTCAGGCATTGCAGACTGAGCTTTAACCGGATGGCCACGCTGTCCTCCAACAGGTTTTGGCTTTGCCACGCGTTTTGGGCAAGATACGGGCCCGGCAGATGGAACCTGTTGCGATGTTGATGCCTGCTGCGGCCCCTCCTCCTCCGCTTCAGAACTGCTGCCGCCTGCACCCTGTTCCCCCAATGGCTGCCAATCGGGGTCAAGAACTGGGTCATCTATTACCTCTTCTTGTAGCTCGTGTGCAACTTCGTCTGTGTCACCGTGTCGGTCGGTGGTATAGCGTTCGTGATGGGGCAACATAGTCTCATCAGGGTCTGATTCTTGATCAGCACCCTGCGAGGGCAATGTTGTGGTCTGAGTCAAAGGACCAGCATAGTAGTCTGGCTGTGGCTGTGCATCAGTGCACTCCATGTCAGATTCAACTTGTAATGGGCATGGACTGTTAACTGCTTCACTTTCTAAGCCAGGGACGGTATGTGTAAAGAGCTCCATGGAGTAACCCGTTGTGTCGCCTGCTGCATTCTTCTCTGTTGTTGTTTTTGCTGAAGAGGACAAGGAAGCGACTTGTCCCTGACCGTGAACATCCACTAACGACGCGCTGCTTTGACATTTACCAGTTTCACGAGAGGAGGCAAAAGAGCTAGAGGCTGAGTCAGCAAGATAAGCCAAAACTTGCTCTTGCTGCTCCGGCTTTAAAAGCGGTTTTCCTACTCCCAGAAAAGGGAGCGTTCGAGGCCTTGTGTAGCCAGACGACGAACCTGGCTCCACAGCTCCAGACTTAGGTGCAATATTTTTTTTCCCACGACCAGCTGATGCGCCACCACTACCACTACCCTCATTACCAGCTGACAATGAACGCCCCCGGCCACGACCTCTTCCACCATACTTCCTCATTGTTTTAAAAACGTAAACAAACTAACGGTATTTGTTGCTGTCACACAAATTACACGGTGAGCTATAACTTCAGTATGATTTAGCTACCCCTTTACAGGTGAGTGAGACCACAACGAAAATCAGGCACAATGTTACACACTCTGTTGTTGGTGGCAACAAATGAGAGAGATGCCACACACGCAGGACTGTCACTGAAGCACAAATGTAAATATTAATCTCCCACTGATTTGATTTTTTTTTTTTTTAAGGGAGACTTTAGGAAAAAAAAATAATAGAATAAAATGATTTTTTCAGGAAGAATTTAGAAAACAAATAAAACAAAAAAAGGCTTTCTATGGCCCACTGAGTGAGAGATGACGCACACAGGAGTCAGGAGTGGCACACAAGCCCAGAGGCCAATATTTATCTCCCACTGATTGATGTAGTGATTTTTTCAGGTAGATTTTGGAACCCAAATCAAGCTAAAAAAAATAATAGGCTTTCTATGGCCCACAATTGGAGAGAGAGAGAGAGATGGCACACCCAGGAGTCAAGACTGGCACACAAGCAGAAAGGGCAATATTAATCTCCCACTGATTTGTTTTTTTTTGTTTTTTTTTCAGGGAGACTTTAGGAAAAAAAAAATAGAATGAAATGATTTTTTCAGGAAGAATTTAGAAACCAAATAAAATAAAATGATTTTTTCAGGGAGAATTTAGAAAACAAATAAAACAAAAAAGGCTTTCTATGGCCCACTGAGTGAGAGATGACGCACACAGGAGTCAGGAGTGGCACACAAGCCCAGAGGCCAATATTTATCTCCCACTGATTGATGTAGTGATTTTTTCAGGTAGATTTTGGAACCCAAATCAAGCTAAAAAAAATAATAGGCTTTCTGTGGCCCACAATTGGAGAGAGAGAGAGATGGCACACCCAGGAGTCAAGACTGGCACACAAGCAGAAAGGGCAATATTAATCTCCCACTGATTTGTTTTTTTTTTTTTTTTTTTCAGGGAGACTTTAGGAAAAAAAAAATAGAATAAAATGATTTTTTCAGGAAGAATTTAGAAACCAAATAAAATAAAATGATTTTTTCAGGGAGAATTTAGAAAACAAATAAAACAAAAAAAGGCTTTCTATGGCCCACTGAGTGAGAGATGACGCACACAGGAGTCAGGAGTGGCACACAAGTCCAGAGGCCAATATTTATCTCCCACTGATTGATGTAGTGATTTTTTCAGGTAGATTTTGGAACCCAAATCAAGCTAAAAAAATAATAGGCTTTCTATGGCCCACAATTGGAGAGAGAGAGAGAGAGATGGCACACCCAGGAGTCAAGACTCGCACACAAGCAGAAAGGGCAATATTAATCTCCCACTGATTTGTTTTTTTTTGTTTTTTTTTTCAGGGAGACTTTAGGAAAAAAAAAATAGAATAAAATGATTTTTTCAGGAAGAATTTAGAAACCAAAGAAAATAAAATGATTTTTTCAGGGAGAATTTAGAAAACAAATAAAACAAAAAAAGGCTTTCTATGGCCCACTGAGTGAGAGATGACGCACACAGGAGTCAGGAGTGGCACACAAGCCCAGAGGCCAATATTTATCTCCCACTGATTGATGTAGTGATTTTTTCAGGTAGATTTTGGAACCCAAATCAAGCTAAAAAAAATAATAGGCTTTCTATGGCCCACAATTGGAGAGAGAGAGAGAGATGGCACACCCAGGAGTCAAGACTGGCACACAAGCAGAAAGGGCAATATTAATCTCCCACTGATTTGTTTTTTTTTTCTTTTTTTTCAGGGAGACTTTAGGAAGAAAAATAATAGAATAAAATGATTTTTTCAGGAAGAATTTAGAAACCAAATAAAATAAAATGATTTTTTCAGGTAG